>NC_070597.1:23247877-23847877 GCF_027409825.1 Scomber japonicus
GTGCAGTCATGTTTCTCTGGATGATTTCACCAGCTGTGAATGTCTATACTGTCAATGTAACAGATCCACACAAATCATGAGGATGACAATATGATGGGATACAGAAAAAGAGTTATTGCTTGTGAAACCGGTCAACAGTTCAATTATATGCGATCCAAAAAAAAAAAAAGCAGCCCACGCTCACTGGTGTCCATCTGCAAACCTTCCTCTGACTGTGTCACAGTACACCGCCGGCCCTGACTCTCTCTCCCACGCAGGCCTTTTGTTAAAGAACGGTGGAGGAATCTGCGTTACGAGGAGGAAGAGGGCGACAGGCGGCGGGAAATATTAGATTACTCTTTTTGCCTAAATGCTAGCCTTTATTTGGAGGGTTCTTCGGCCAACGCTTGCGATCCTTAAAAGGTAACGGAGGAAAAGTAGAGGAGGACGAGGACGGTGCGGCCAAACACACCCGCTGTGTGATTTTCTGACTAAAACCGTGTCACTGACGAAGAATGTACATTTAGCACAATGTGTCAAGATGCTCCAACTGTCTCTGACCAATAAGAATCTCCTATGTATCAAACATGTCCACCAATCATGTTTCTCTTTCATTTCAGCAGTGTGGCGTCACTACTGTGGCTTTAAGTTAAACAAGTCAGTAAATTAAGGAGCAAATTAAAGCCTGACCCATGTTTGTGTCAGCTGATTTTATTGGCCTATCACAGATATACTGCTATCATTTAGTTATAATTAGTGTATATGTGGTTTGATTTTTAAAAATGTTCTTTTTAAAGTTGTGTATAGTTGTGTGTTTTTTCAATATCATTATTTATTATTATTAAATTCCAGTTGAAGTTTACTGTTTCGTTGCACTGATGTCATTCTGGGCAATAAAGTTTATTGTTCAACTGTGCGTACAGTTCAGGAATCGAGGGATAAATCACGTTGATGAAAACCTCATGGTGGAGTTTTGCTATGTGAGACACTGAAGGCTCGTAACGTTGCTTGCTTCATCTATCTGTTTCAGTGACTGTGTGTCATACAGGAGGATATGGATCTATTACATGACACAGGAACAACCTCACGGCTTTATTCAGATATGACTTGACCTTTATGGAAAGAGCTCAAGTGATATGTAAGGAGCTAGGTGACCACTGGAGAACAGCAGTGAGTAATAGTGAGAAAGAGCTTCTGTCTGTTCTTTAATGGATGTTTTCACCATTCTTTCAGCATCTTTAGGTTCTGATTGCCATACTACACCACATCCTTGAATAAAGTATGTTCAAAAATAAAAAATTACAACTTATTACAGCTGCAAAATAAAGCTAAAATTCTCTGCTTCCAGCTTCTTCTTTTTAATATTTTCTGGTTTATTCAGTCTATGAAATAAACTGAATATTTTTGGATTGTCGGTCGAGGAAAACCACACCATTTTAGGTTGCATCTTAAGCTTTGAGACATTTTTTTCACCATTTTCTGAAATCTATGAAGTCAAGAAAATGTTTAATCAATAATGAAAATAATTAAAAACTTACACTGCCTTAATTAATGAGCATAGAGTGCGCTTCCCCCTTCTCACAGTAAATCTACAAGTAAATTCATATCAGTTTTATTATTAATTAACACATTCTATCACACACACACACACACACACACACACACACACACACACACACACACACACACACACACACACACACACACACACACACACACACACACACACACACACACACACACGAAGTGAAAGGATCTAAGGATTCAGATTGGATTTGTACTGCTCACATCATCTTCATGCAGCTGTAGGAGTGAAAATATCAGGAGACATCTTTGTTTTCTTCCATCATTACTTTTGGGTGCATTTTCCTGCTTTTTATTAGACACAGCACACAGATGACAGTAAATGGCAGCTGCTGTGTGGGCATGTCTTTACAGAGTGTGAGACATCTGCTTCACTTTTAATCCTACGCTGGCACCAATGTGTGGACGGGTAACATGTTTATGGGGCAGAATGGTGAGCCACTCCTCCCTATTTTTCCTCCTCTCCCTCTCGGGGCATGGTGGCAGGCAGGAGGGTGGGGATGGATGGAGCAGGAAGCTGGATTCGGGAGGAAAAAGATGACCTCCGCTCACCCGTTCGGTTTGTTTGAAATGTTGCTGTGTGTGTGTGTGTGTGTGTGTGTGTGTGTGTGTGTGTGTGTGTGTGTGTGTGTGTGTGTGTGTGTGTGATAAAGAGCAAAACAAAACAGGCTGGGGAGGGGAGGGGGTGATTATTAAGTGATAGATTCACATATATTCCAAGAAATCCCTTTACGTCTTCAGTTCCCCAAATACAGTCTTCTCTCCTCCCCTTCACTCAAACCACAACAGATGTGAGAGAGCGTGTGTGTGTGTGTGTGTGTGTGTGTGTGTGTGTGAATCCAAAGCTTTTTTGTGCGTCACAGGATTGTGCATGTGTGTGTTTACATGCCTTTAAAAGGATAAGCCCGGCTCAAGTTTTTTTTTTTTTTTCCAGACCGTGGTGTCTGCGAGCGCCGAGCTGGCATTCCAAGAAAGCAGTCTGCTAACCTGCTTCATGGGGCCCAATCAAAAAACAGCCTGATTAAATACTTCACCTGTCTACGAGGACGGCAAAGTGTTACACGGCTAAATATATCACTTCCTCTACAATCTGACCTGCGTGTGAATGTAAATAACAGATAAGCTTTTTTTCCCCCCCATTTAAAGCTACAGTAAGTCTATCCAGAGGGGTCTGGTTAGAGGGGAAATTAGGACAAGGAGGGTATAGTGCTGTGAAATTGAAAAATATGTCTTTTGTTTTATATCTGTGTTGTGTTATGGCACTTTTGAGCCATTGAATATATTGCTTAAAAACGAAAAAAAAAAAATCTACAAGTAAATGCAGATTCCAGTAAAGAAAACAGCATCAATAAATGCTTAATCACTGAAAATAAGTGTATCCTATTTAGACTCAGCTGTTGGTTGCCAGGACAACCAGACACGTCATCGCTTCTTTGCTCAACCTTCTCCTTGAGCCACCTCGATGAAAGAATGGAACATTTAACAAGTAATGTTAAAGCTTGTATGAAACTAAGCTTTTTTTTAATTGGTCTTAAGTGCTATCAGGTATAATAAGGTGGATCTTGTTTTAACACGCTTGTTACTAATTAGCGCTAAAGACCAAGTAGAGCGGAGGCTGACGTCAATGTCATCATTTCCCATTGGTATTTGGTGGTATTGCGCAAATTAAAACTGTGAATATTGTATTAAATAAAACGTCAGTAGATTATAATTATTACAGTTCATTGTAAAGGGGGTGTAGATATCTTAACCAAATATAATAGCAATCAAACCGACAGTTGTCAGTATTTTGAGTCTGAAAATATTAACTACTAATACCTGCATTCAAAAACTTCCCAACCTTGCTTATTTTTAGCCGAAAGCTTGGGAACCTCTGAAATGGTGAGGGGCTATTTAGATGCACAGCTATGGAAGGACAAGCAGCAGACACTGACCTCCTCTCGGGGCTGAGAACGGCCTCCCTCTCTTGCCTGTCGGGACTCCTGAACCGGCCCCTCTTCTCCGCCTTCCTGGCCTCGGCCTCCAGCCGCCGGGATCTGGGCGTGTCGTGGTGGCTGTACCCGTGCCCCCCCCTGTGGGTGGCCGGGTGGCTGTCGGTGCTGGTCACCGTGCTGCCGCTGGCGTCCGAGTCCAGCGAGCTGACGGAGCCGCTGATGTGGGAGCCGTTGGAGAGCAGGGAGCTGCCGGAGGGGAAGGGGTCGCTGGGGGCCGGAGAGAGGCAGCGGGGGACGCCCCCGAGGCTGGAGCAGGAGCCTGTCGGGGAGAGCAGGTCGCTGGGGGGCTGTGGGACAGAACCGTGCAGGGGCAGGCCGGCTCGGTCCGTCTCGTCGCCGTTCACTGATCCCGCGTCCGACCCCTGACCCACAGACGCACCGTCTCCTAGACAACAGTGACACAGGATGCTTATGAGCTTCTTATCACCTTTAAATGACATCTTTATCATGTCTATTATTATATCTAATTTAACATTCAAAGCACTTAATAAAGACTACACGCAGTTGTACAAAGGATGACATTATTCCTCCTTGCCTATAGGTGGCAGCGGTGATCCTGGGGGCAGTTCAGCAGCGGCCCAGACTGCGGCCCCTTCAGCCTCTCTCTGGTTCAGCTCCTCCTGCCAGATGATGGAGCTAGAGTCCGGAACCTTCTCGGCCTCGGGGATACCGGAGCCAGTCACCGCTACCTTGGCTGGACCCGGCTCCTGGCAAAAAAAGTGATTCATGATGAGAATTAAACCACCAACAATGAGTAATGTTGAGGTATGAGGACGAGGAGGAGGATTACCTGGGAGGTTGTAGGCTCCACCTTGCGTTTCTTCTTCTGGTTCTGCTTGTTGGTTCGGGGGTACACCACCAGCTGTTCGCTCCACCTGAAGACAGATGGATGTGGGTGTTTACAACGGGTTTGTGTGCAACCTACTCTACCTGAACAACCATCAACACAACCTTACCCATTAATGATCTCTTTATTCTCTCCTCTGATGAAGTATTCCTGCTCTGGGGTGATGATGCACAGCGAGTTCTTCTGGCCCGTCTTGGGCTCGGCATCGATGACATCCGTACAGAGGTTCATGTTGACCGTGCCTTGAGGCAGCGTGCTCGGCTGGAGGAGAAACAACACCACACATTCAGTTTCAAAGGCCTTTTTATATTTTCACATGTAATTTCACACACGGATTAAATGAAAGCTGGTGTGCCGCAGCAAAAAGGAAATAATAGTGTTGGGGAATTCAACAAACTATTACAGCATTAAGAACAGAGGGTGAAATATTAGCGGTGGGGGGAAAGAAGAAAAAAGAAATGTGGAAAACATTTAAACGAAAGCTTGAGTCACTGGTTTTGTTTCCATCCGTGTCCGTCCGCTGGTTCGTCTCCAGCTCGGATGGGCGACTGCCCGATTAAACACTGATATCACCGCTATCACGTTTCAAATAGTTTCAAAAACTCAAAACGGAGAAGATGTGAGGAGGGAACATGCCTCGCCGTGGAGTCTGTTGCTCAGAGGGCGGATTTCAGGGTATGTTGGGGGCCTGGGCTTTGCTGTACTGTACTGTACTGTACTGTACTGTACGGACGCCGCTGTTATCGAAGGCTCGCCATGGCAACGAGGCAAATCCTTTCAGCTGTAGCGCTCGCTGAGTGAAAAAGGGGGGGGGATGACAGCGATGGGATGCCGGGACAAAAGCCGCTTTGTGTGTGTGTGTGTGATCAGTGAAGAGTTTAATGTGACAATACTGATGTAAGATCCCTCTTGTGTTTAGTTTGAAGCTGATAACTTATTGTCTTGTTAACATCAGAGCGTAGAAATCCCCTAAACTTCCTGTCTCTTCTTCTTCTATGTGTGTGTGTGTGTGTGTGTGTGTCTGCTCTGATTCCTGCCGCTGTGTTATCAGGCCGTGCTGGGCTACGGCTGCCGCAGATGTAAAACAGGTGCTGGGTGCTCTTTTCAGCTCCTTTTAAGGCCACTGAACACAGATCCAGCTTTATTAAGATCAGCCCGAAAAACCCCCGTGGGCTGCCAAATATGGCAATTACGCTGTGTCGCGCTTTAGAACTCAGACGCTGTGGAAGAATTCACCGCCCCCCCTTCCTCCTCCTCCTCCTCTTCCTCGCTTGAGAGAAACGATGAAGTTTGAGGAGAAGGAGCGGTGACTGAAAACTGCAGGGCTCCACATCCACAGTAAAGTGATAGCTGTTAGGATTAACATGCAGAAAGCTGAGAGTGTGTGGATAAAGCTCTTTCATATTCTGCAGTACGTAACTCTCAGCTTCATCAGTCTGATAAATAAATGGCTTTGTGGCTAATGTCATGAAATGATGGTTAATGTAATTTCATAATGGTCCGGTGGCTCCAGGAAGCACTGCCTGGAGCTACAATATTATAAACACCAAAGAAGAAGTGTTCTGCTCTCTGATAGGCTGCATCATTGATGGCTTTATTAGATGACAATTAGAAGTGTGAGAAACACCCACCCCGTGTCTAACCAATGACTCCTAGTTAGATAATTTAAAAGATATGGCTGCCCATTATCTCCATTATAATTATAGTCAACAAATCTCATGAGTAGAGCCAAACCAACAATGAACTCATCCTATCAAGTCCACAACAAGTACTGTGTGTGTATCCAAAGCATGATACGGGGGTTTTCCCTGGATTTTTTTTGGACACAAAGGTGGCAAAGGCTGGAGAACGTGTGATGCGGCATACAGTTTGTGAACGGACCTTAGAGTGTTGTGTCCTTAAGGGGGGAAAAAAGAGAAAAACATCATGATTTGATAGTAAAAAGTGTCTGTAGGGATTTCAATTTTACACCAAGAATAAAGACTGTGAAAAATAAGTTTATTTGACTTATTTAGTTGACAGGTCTGAAACAATCTACTTATGTCCAGATTTAATACTATCATGATACGTTAGCGCCGATTCAATTCAGAATCGATATTCCATTTAATGAATAGAACAGTTTTATTTTCAGTCTTTTGCTCCAGTTTACTGTGTGCCAAACCATTCACTGCTGTCCTTAAAACCACTGAAATACAATATGACACATAACTGGCAATTAAGATAAATGGCCCAAAGCATTTTCATTTTAATAAGTTCAAATACTTTAGTCTGTCTGTATGCCGCACTGTTCTCGCTGTTGAGTTCCGCATTTTTTCCAGCAAATCACATGCTGTTATTTTTAACAAATTATGTTTTGAGTTAGATTTGCAGGAAAAACCCTGTGATTTTTCTTTTTCCTGTGTTGTCATCCAGTAAGTATTAAAAACACATCACTGAGCCACACTGCTACACTGGGTGACCTTTATTATAAAGAGATTGTTCAAAATATCTGGTCTCATGCTCTTCTTTTTTACTCATTTTTTTATAAATACTGAGTCTATGTTAAACATCTGTGACATTTACTTTCACTAAAAATGGTTCAGATTTCTCTTAATCCATCTTTCCTTACAGCTCACACTCCTCTCTGACCTCCAACAGACTGTTTTGGACACTATTTACATCGAATGGAATACTAATGAAATTCACTCTGATTGATCTGAGGTGCAACCCCCCAAATTCGTGGTGAATGAACCAGAGTCTGATCCTGAATGAAGGACAGTTAACATTTCAAAAGGATGTTTCAAAAGATGGTGTCTAAGTTTTCTAATAAAGTAGCCAGAGCTTAGATTTAGCAAATTTCCAGTGTGCTGCTTTGCTCAACATCTGGCTAAAATGCAACCTCTGTAGTACAGTACTGAGTACAGATGTGACTATTGGGTGTGATGTCGCTATTGAGCCACAGATCTCAGCCCATCAAATAACTTCAAAACTCAAGACTTGGGAGATAGAAACGAGCAATTCTACAGCTCAGGAGGCTTCACCATCACCATAATCTATCTAAAGATCACTTGTCTTGTTTTCCACAATACCATCCCTTTAAAAAAAACAGCTCTAAATACATGTTCACCCTCTGGAGAGTAGTTTCACTTTAAGGCAGACACCAGTCAGCATGTGCAGGAATGCAGCTCTGTTTACAAAGCTTCACTAGCTTGTTGTGCTACATATCACAACCTGTTGACTTAGTACTGAAGGTCTTTACAGTGTACAGTGTAGTACAAAGACAAAGACTACTGTAGCCATACTCTACAGGGTGAAGGATGATGTCATCCAGTGTAACGGTGTAGCTGGTTGACGTGTTTTTGATTGTTCTTTTGGCACAGACAGAGGTTTATGATACAGAGGAAGGAGTAAGTAAGCAGGATCGGTTTCATTGTCGGTTTGGCTCCCGACGTTTGAGATTTGTTGACGATCGCCAGCTGCGTCCTTTAAAGTTTCATCGTTCGAAAACCGCGATGCTATAAATCTTTCCCGAGGTTTCACAAACTGCGTTAGATTACAAACAGTGAGCGGAGTCTGCTTTGCTTTGTTTGCTGTTAGGTGGAGTCTGGAGTCCAGCTGATCCTGGTCCTGAGAGTGTAAAAAGCGACTTGTTGCTTGGAAACACCCGTCCCTCTGCTACTGGCACTGAAAACAAAAGGACACGTATCTGCCAAGGCTACCATTCAAACACAAAGCGATTGTCGTGGATTTTGATTTTCTACGCGACTGCTCCAATTTCATATCCTCCAATTGTGTCTGCCTTTCCAAATGGGGAGAGGGGTGAGGGAGAGAGGGGAGGGGGGCAGACTATTTTTAGCTTTTCGCCATGAGATATTATTAAAACTAACTGCTTTCTCACAGCCTCCTCTTTGAAAATCTCGGGGCTGACATGACATAGGGAGGCTATAAAACACAAAGACAAACAATGCAACCCAGGGGAGGCTAACGAGTAAAAATGCTTCAGAAAATAAAAGAGGGGAAGTGTCTATAAGCTAATTACCCCCATGCTAACATCTTTATGTTTTATAGCAGCTCGGGGCCTTAATGTAAACTCTTCAAAAAAACAAAGAGAGGCCAGGTTTAGATTTAAGTAGAGTACACCCTCTCTATGAATGATGAATCCACCAGGAAGCTTTGGCTGTTTTATACGGTGCTTTCACACACATCGCTCCATCATCGGTCGGATTGAGAACGGGGGTTTATTTTGGATTTTAAATGAATGACAGACCTGCTTCGCATTTTCTAAAAATATGATGGAGAGCAGAGGAAGCACTCGAGTAAAGTAGTCGCCCCCCTCTCCTCCTCCTCCTCTTCCTCGTCCTTGCCGACCTCTTCTTCGGCGTGCTCTCCTGGTCGTTGACCTTTTCACCTTTTAGCTTTCAGGGTGGTCTTTCTCCTTTTTTTCCCCACTCTTATGGAAAAAACTGCTCCTGTCCTATCACCTCATTGCTGCCTTTACAAAATAAAATAAAAAAAAGTGTGATGTACTTGCTCAACTATTTCTCTAACTATCCAACTATGTGATGTATTTGCAGCAGCACCAGCGCTCACCAGTGTGGCAGCCTGTGTGTGTGTGTGTGTGTGTGTGGAATGTCTGGGTCTGGGGCATATCTGACGTTTTCCTCTGTGGGTTTTTTTTAAAAGGGGGCTCGAGCTCCCTCTTTCTTTCTTTCGTTCTTTCTCTCTGGCTCTCTGTGGTCCCGGGGCTGCGAGCGCGGTGCTGCAGTTCACCAAATAAGGGCATTGGAGGAGGAGGAGGAATGCTGCTTTTTTCGACGGGAGAGCATCTTTCCCCTTCTGTTCCGTGGTGGAAATAGTTGGGCTTTAAAAAGAGGAGGGCACCGCTTGAAGATAGCACCCCGCTGTCTCGCTGAGCGGAAAATAGCCGACTGTGTCATCGCCGCTCTATCCGGACGTTGTTCTTCTTCCAGATGGATGGGATCGGTTTAGAGTGTCGCTATGGGAAACGCGAGCCGTCCCTCTCACTGATGTAGAACAACTGAAATGTAATTTTACTGTTTGGAGTCGTGTGATTCTGAGGTACTATCATCATCATAATCATAAACATAAACAATCATACCAATCACATCTCACTAAAATGAGAAAAGACAAATTATGACTCGACCTGGCTGATAAATGATCCTAACAGCAAGCTGATTAAAGGACATCTACAATCTCAGATCTATAATACTGGAATTAAAAGTGAAAATCTTAACAAAAACACAAAATAAACACAATGGTCACAAGCTTACTGCAGCTGAAAATGTATTTAAACTGGATTTCACTTTGTGTCATTTTAAATGATTTTTACTAAGTGTCCACATGTTTTCAAAATAATTTGCTATTTTAATTTTTTTATTTGATTCATTTTTTTAGCTCTATCCCTTGTATGAAAGGTGCTCTATACATAAAGTTTATTATTATCATTATTATTATTATTATTACTGTTCTCCTCCTTACTTATTTCCAATGGAAGTGATGGAGGACAAAATCTGGTCTTTGCTTTGTGTTACAATATATTTCAAAGAACATTTCCAAGTTATTACTGAGCTTCAGCTATTTGAATTTGGCGTATCAGCTAGTTATTATCCAGAGTTCCAGTGTTTTACCACCAAATCTTTTTGTTTCCTTTGACAAACAGTGTGTCTGTGCTGAGCTGTGTTATGATTGGAACACAAAGGAAATGTTCATTTTGGAAGATATTCACTTGACTTGCTTCGTATTTGCTTCAGCTTAAGATTTGTTTGCACTTAACGAGTAATGTGAATTTTGTTCATCATCACTTACATTGAAACAGCTTAAACAGAAATATATTGATGTCTTTAGAGCCAGCATGAACAGGCAGAATGACTACAGCCAGCCAAATCTGCTGACATACAGCTAACTCTTGTTTTAAACAGACCTGTCCTTTAAATGACTCTTCAGTCCCTCATCATTTCTTGGATATTGAATTCATTTTCATTCAGTAAACATTAGGAATGACTGAATCAAGCTGAAGCACATGTTTAGTTTCAATGAGGAAAGATCACGTTTAAAATGTCCAGTTTTTTTCTAAGTAGAGATCTCTCTGCAACTGCTATCCATGTGTGAACAGTCCAACTGTGCTTCCAAATTAAAAAAAAGTACAATCTTGTTATCACAAACACTAATCCTGAAGAATAAACTGCACTGGAGATGCTTTTCTAAATCACATCTTGAATTTGTTAGAAGGTTATGGACGACGATCAAAGTCCGAAGAATTGTTTTAATCTTACGTAAGAGCAAAACATCGATGTGGAGCCGTGAGTTCATGATCCCATCAAAAGTCAGCATGAACCCTGCTGACTGGAGGTCATTATTAAGTATGGAGCTGGAAATAACAATGTGTGTGTGTGTACAGCGTGAGCCTTGTTGGAGTGAGCAGCAATAAAAGCAGCGATAACGTGATCAAACGAGTAATGACAATAAGAATAGCCGTTGGGTAAACAACGACGAGCTTCTGATGGTATCGGGACTGTTGAGGTGTTGTTATCAGCTGGGGGGGTCATCGAGGAGCACAAAGCGGCCATTTCCCTGACCCACTTTTTCCTGCCTCACGGGGGAAAGATGAAAAGAGCGAAAAGGACAATGAAGGCGGACGGTTTTTTTGGAGTTACACAATGAGAGGAAAACACAAGTGCACACCGGGCGCTGGGTGTCACTGGGAACGCGTTACATACAGTGGAAAACACACACACACACACACACACACACACACACACACACACACACACACACACACACACACACACACGCTCGCTCTCGGGGCGAACCGCACCACGCTTCCTCCTATTATCGTACCGCACAAAGAGATCCACCGAATGTGACTTCAAACGTCTGGCTCACGCACAGAGGGACGGTCAGGGCTCGTCTCCTTTCTTTTTTTACGCGGACGCACCTGCATGTCTATCGAAAGCTGGAAACACACACAGACACACACAGACACACACACACACACGCACAATCGGGTTAACCTTCTATTTGGAAACTTTTCCCAACCTGGAGTCCAGCTTATTTGGAAGAACTTGACCCTCAGATAATGTAACTGACCTGCCTTTCCTCTCCACGTCACACATGTGAAAGTTAAAGCCTGTGTGTGTGTGTGTGTGTGTGTGTGTGTGTGTTTCTGACAGGCTGGCTGGTAGTGTGTGGCCCCCAGTGTTTACACACAAGCAGTCTAATCTCCAGCCTGATCGGCCGGTATGGGTTTGGTCACCCGTGTCGCATTCCCTTGGCGACGCATTACCACCACAAACACAGGCTTACAGTGCTTTAACCCAGAGGTGACTTCCTGACCGCTCTGCTACCACGCTGCTGATTGTTTCATCATGTGTATCACATAGCATATTTAAGTTGTATAAGAAGTGAGAGTATAATCCTGCAGCACCACTGTTCCTGCTCATTTCTAATGCTTGGTTCACCCCTCAGTGAACCGCTGCTGTGACCTTCCAGTGGGAACAGGTTTTCTTTTTTCTGGTGATGTAGCACATTTTCAACGCTGCTGACTTCTGTAGCCTCGTGTTGTTTGTCAGCCTCGGTGTTCTCGTCGCATTCACACACACACACACACACACACACACACACACACACACACACACACACACACACACACACACACACACACACACACACACACACACACACACACACACACACACACACACACACACACACACAGTCCGATCTGAAGACACGCTACACATCTGAGCACAAGGCAGCTGCTCACTTCTTCAAATCTAATTGAATGCCCTTTTAAGACCTTTTTAACCCTCCTGTTGTCTTCCTGTCGACTGTGCAACTTTTTTTGTCCTCCTGGGTCAAAACTGACTCGGTTCGGTTTGACTGTTTATAAAGCATAATGTAGAAATGATCATCCACTTCTGTGTTAGCCCTTTTTAGCCAAGTTTTTAACTTACAACCATACGTTTTACATGGATTTATTTGGAAATGATGATCAATAGGCCTCATTTAAATGATATTATACCTCATTTTTGAGTTATGTCCCCTAGCGTCAAAACTGACCTGATCTGGTTTGACTGTTTATAAAGGTAAGGTACTAATTGCCACCCAACTTGCCAACTTATTACTACAGGTTTTACACATATTTTTTGAAATGATGATCAATAGGCCTCATTTAAATTAAACTATACCTCATTTTTGACCTGAGAACAACAGGAGGGTTAAGACCTTAACAGAAAAAAATGTGAAACCCCTTCCACAGCAAAATGAATGCACATTAAGGCTACTTGGTATGAATATAAATCAATATTAAAGGGGATGATTTTTGTATTTCCATATAACTTAATAATGGCAAATGTGATGAACTGTGTGTCTCACAAAGCATTTTCATTTGACATTTCTAACTACAATTTGCTTGGAATTGTAATTTATTTTGACAACACTCCTCACATTCAGAGCTGACTATATTTCTCATTCAACCAGGCGTCACAAAACAGACATTTAATGAGCTTTAATTCTGAAAATCTAATATAAAGCCTTGTTAAAGTATCAGCAGGAGCCCCGTGAACGGCAGCGCAGACAGACACGCAGAAGAAAAACAAAACACACTTGTCAGCTTTCATTTCGATGATCGGACACGACAACAAGGTTTTAGAAGCTGGAGACGAGCTATGAGAGATTGTCTTAATCTGTGGCGACGTCACACATAACAAGGGTTTCATTAAGGCTTGTTATTTGTACCGGCGCTGCACACAATCCTGAACACTGACAAAACAAGACGGAGACCACCTGACCAGCAGCTTGTGTTGAGATAAAGATAAAAAGAGGTGAGTCATACTGGATCTAACTGGAAGAAGACTTCACATTAAACTACTTTCTAAACTGTGTTGCTGGTACCTGCAGTATACAGACCTGCTGCAATTGGCTGTTATCGACCAATGACACATACAGCACACATGTCAATAATCTAACTGTGTCTCCATGGCGATCCAATCACGCCAAAGATGTTCGAAATCCGACTACTATTATTAAAGAAACCCTGTAGAGTTTTTGACCACAAACACCATTATGTGCTTATATGGAGGCATGTCTCTGATCTCACACACACACACACACGCAGACGCAGTGTGTGTTCAGGCTATTCCAGGTAACAATATATCAAAAAAAACAGAACAATGTGACAACTAAATGTAGGGAAGAAGAAGACTGATTGTTGTATGATATGACGATATATATCTGGTGATGCAACAGATCGTTTATATTGTTGTGACGCAAATGACACTCGTTAGACAAATATATTTGGTCTTTTGGAGCATTCTGTCTGTCTGTTTGTGAGGATTACATTGTTAAATTACTTTTCTTCATAAAGAGTTGAGTTGTCGTCAATCCAATCAATGACTTAAATTGTGCCATATCGGGACAGGTATCGTTATCAGCATACAAAATAACCCATATCAGGACAAGTATCATTATTGGGAAAAGAAAGGAAAGGAAAGGAACGGAAAGGAAAGGAAAGGAAAGGAAATGAAATGACCCATATTGGGACAGGTATCGTTATCAGGATATGAGATATTTGGTCATATTGGCCACCCCTATTGTCGACTAGCAATCATGGATGTAAACAAGAAAATGCATCTGTCATGCCTCAAGAATGCAAGACAAATACCATGACACAGCCTGTAAACAACAAAATGAGTTTGTTTACAATGAACTCCATTAGATACCTTTTAACTACCACACAACTTCAACCTCACACAACCTAAACAAGCATACAAGTGATAAGAGCTGAGCTGTTCTTGCTAGAGGAGGTCATCAAGACAGATTTGAGAAAACCAAATACTTTTGAAGTAGTCAGAATAATGATTACGTTTGCATTAGGACACTAAATATTTAAGTGTGCAACTTCCATGCTACAAGATCACCCAGGGGACAAAAAAGCAACCGTCAACCACTGACCGACCCAAAACTTGTGCCAGTGTGAACCAGAATCTCCAGAATCTAGAGAAACAACACAATTGTTGCTAAAAAACACTCTGAAAGTCGAAGGAAAGCAACCCCCCCCCCCCCCCCGGCCTTCAAGTGTCATAAACCCTGGCTGCTATGGAAATGAGGTGCTGTATTTACCGACTCGTCCAGGGCGAAGCGCAAACAGCCGTGTTCGTACAGCACGAAGAATCTCCTCTGCCATTTCTGTTGGAAGGAGAATAGATTGTCAAGAGCAGACGACAGAAGGTCCTATTAAAAGTAAACACTTTGAATACAACCAATGAAATGATTTTGGCTGAGAGTTTGGCCTCAGTTTTCATGGTGCTTGTAAAGTATTCAACTACAGTACACTGAATAAAGGGAAAGGAAAAACCTATAGAGCTCTCCCTCTCTGTAGATATACATATATATATATATACATATTTATGGTTGTGTGGTTGAATATCTCTTTCATGAACAAACATGCAGGCCCATATGAATGCTCTTACCCGGGATCTCTGCATAGGATTGTCAAAGTCGGTTCCCTCGGGGGCCAAGCACAGCCATCCACCATAAATAGGTTTAGCCTGTAAAACAGAAAAGGGTGGAGAAGAGAAAAAAAAGAGCAATTTAGGTAATCATTAAAACTGGGAGAGAGAGAGTGTGTGAGTTGAGGGGGATGGGAGAGAGGGAGATGGTGTAAATATGAGAAGCAGAGAGAGAGAGAGAGAGAGAGAGAGAGAGAGAGAGAGAGAGAGGAGCCTTTTGGGGTCCAGATGTTCTCTCAGCACAGTTCGCAGCCACACAAAACCAGTTAGGGAGCCTTTTGGTCCAATCAGCTCTTGTTTAATGACATGCTCGAGTGCCTCTCTTTTTTTCCTTGTTTTCCCCCCATGTAGCAGATGAGACCAGCATGACAAACTGGGACTGATTGACTGGTGGCATACTCAAAACAAACAACACACACGCACACACGATTCACCTCTTAGACTGGTTTGACCGCAAACTACCTCAGATTCAGCAGAGGAGTTGAAAAGCTGTGGAAACACATAAACACGGAGGGCGCTTGCTCTTTGGCTCTCCGTCAGCGCTCGCTCTCTGCTTTAAGTGTTAACCATTAGCGAGCGCCTCTGCCACAGACCTGACCTAAAACCTCTCTGCTGGAAGGTGGAAGGATCCGATTATTAGGCTGCTGTTCTAATACCGGCCCTGTTAGCGCTACCGTGTCGCTACACGCCTGCTGTAAATCTATACATGCCTCGTTTGGAGCCTGTGTGGACGTGTCTATAAAGACAGTTTTGATGAGCTGAAACCATCATGATAAAAAAAAAAAGGTCATTTTTGTGGGGGCGCCACGTGTGTGTTCAGTCAGGTAAATCTAATCAGTGTGGTAATTAGGCAGCTGATAGGATGATAAACTACTTCTCTCAAGACAGCCTGAGAGAGGTAGCGACTGATGAAACACACACTGTGGGAAAAGAAGGAGAAGAAGAAAGAAAAAAAAAAGAAAAAAGGGAGCAGCTGTTAGAGAAACTTTTTAAAAAGGGAGGAGCGGTGACACATCTCTGCATATGCTTACACACTTACAATGGACCTCACGACCATTACGCCTGTCAACGGGGAGCAACTCAGGCCACATCCAAACTAATGTGGAAAATTATAAAGTCATCTAAGCACCAGTGACTCTCTCTCTGCTGTCTGAACATCTGCAGGCTGACCAACAGGATTTATACACTGCTGGATGATGTTGCATTATCCTCCGCATTGGCACACTAGCTATGACTTTGCATTATTCTAATTGTAATGTATGGAGAGGTTTCTGATACAGTGCTGTTGTAACTTCAAAATAAAACCCTTACATACTGTTTGGGTCAAATTAAATGACTATTCCTAAAGTGGCTCAAAATGCACAAAATTAAAAATGTTTGTTCTGGGTCAAATCTGACTAATAATTTAGTTAAAGTAATAGTTTTAATAAGATAGTAGTTATGATGATTTCTTTTTATGATGTAGCAGTGAAGACTGATGGCTTTAATGGTTCTACAACAAACCCCACACTTCCATAAAGTTCTAAAATACACTTCCATCATTACTGCTATGTTATATTTTCATGTCTTAGGTCAAATAGGACATGATATTGTGTGATAGGAGATGTTTTTGGTGTAAAAACTAAAAAATACACTATCTCTGCTCTCTGTAACATGAATCAAGGTTTAATCACATTTATTGATCAGTCAGATCGACTATTGGTACTTTCTAAACACATCTGTGCTTCAAAGTTTGGTATAGACACTTTTTATGAGGGGATTCTTGACCGGGTGAATTTTGACGTACGTAGTGCAAGGATGTAGAGCAGACATGTCCAAACTATTCCATAAAGGGTTGTGTGCCTACATGTATGTGTTCCAACCAATCAAGAACACACGATTTGACCAATCAGCTGTTTGAGATCAGTTGATTTAATGGTGTGCTCCTGCTTGGTTGGAATGAAAGAAAAGTGTAATAAAAGAGGTATAATAAGTGTTAACCCTAACCCTAGATATTACTTCTGCACGTTGCCTTCATACATAACTGTCATAATTACGTAGTAGGTGACGTTGGCCTCCTCAAAAACAAACCTAACTACGTGTCAGAGGCCACAGAAGCTACAAATATGCAACATGAGAATAGTGAAAGTCAGTTTGTGCTTCTTTTGTTTCCCCCCTTGCAAATTACGGAAGCTCTTTGAGATTGTTGATAGAGAAAAACAAACGGTAAGGAAGTAAAGAAAGACGTCTGTGCTGGAAACCCTCTGCTCGCTGTCAGATTGAATGAAACGACGTAACGGAACAGAACGAAACCGACCTGAATGAAAATATGTAAACACAGTTGTTGTGGTAGTGATGTATCACCTGGAGAAACTAACACTGTCCTATAAATCAACACTTAAGACTTTTAATACACCTGAACAAGCTCATAATACAGACATTCTGTTGCTACACAGCTGCTAAACTATTAACCCAGCTCATAAGTGCTGTCTAATAAAAAAGGATGAAAATCACTTCCCGGCTGGGCAGATGTTCAATCGGCTCTGCAGTTGTGCCGACACTTGACTGCATAAATGATCATCAATCAAGCACTGAGTGATGGGTTACGGTATACTGACGGACTAAATGTGTGACTGTGGAGGCGGATGACAGAAAGTTGGCTAGGCTTTGTCGCGGAAGCCCTCGACGATGTCTTTGAAGACCAAATTAGAGTCTTTAAACAGAAGAAGAAGAAGAGCTGTTTTAAAGCTGTTTGCAGAGGAGGAGGAGAAAGCTTGGTCGGGGGATCAAAGGCCCCTAAAACAAAGAGAGAAAAAGTCTTTAAATTTGGAGGTGATCGCAGTTCTTACTCCGGCTTAGGAGAGCAGGTTCATTGTAGAGGTAGAGGTGGTGGGTGTGGGGGTGGGGGGGTGGGGAGGTATGCCGTTGTCGCTGGCCAGGCTTTGCCAGCGGGCGACAAAAACAAACACAGCTGGGTGTGACACCGCGGGGCCCCGTGTGAAAGTCCTCCTATTATCACAGCGGATCTCCTACATACAAAAGGCCCTCGCACACACGCTGTATCTGGCTGTGGACGTGAAGCTATGGATGTGAGTTCTAGTCTATTTGTTTCACATGTAGCATCTATCCTTTTTTCTGTGAGGACAACAACTTATTGCCTGCGGTCAAAAAAAACAAAGCCTGGGAAAAACATTTGGTTTGTGTTAAAAGCTATAGTCTCTGTATGTGCTGTATGAAAAGCTCACATACACATTGTGGGATGTTGAGCAGCCACCTCTGGGGAACCTCTGGGAAAACCTCCTGCTCCTCATTTCCCAATTCCCGGCGCTTCCTCTTCTTTTCTTTTCTTTTTTTAAATCCCCCTGTGACTCACGCTCCTACTCCTTTCAGTTCCATCACACCGCGCCCCCCCCCCCCCCCCAATCCCTCCTGCCTCCCACGTACATGTAAACCTTAGCCTTGCCTGCATCCTCCATCACTGTCTAGCCTCCCGCCGCCGCCTTGTCCTGGATAGTGTGCGATCGCCTCGACAAGGAGGGGACGTGGATAACAAATTCATGTGACAGAGCGAGCCATGACAACAGATTTAGAACTTGAGGAGAAGGGGAGGAGAGGGGCGTGGGGGGGGGGGGGGGGGGGGGGGTAGAAAACTCCTCTCTCTGTCTCTTTTGGAGTACATTGACTGAAATAAAAGAATCCAACAGCAGCAGTGGCAGCGGCAGCAATAGCAGCCTCTCTCCCCCTCCCCCCTCAGAGCCCACCTTTTATTCTAGCTGTGGGCGAACAAAGAGATTGTTTATATTGGATACTGTCCTTCCGACGTTCTGCTCTCTTCCCATTGCATAACTTTTCCATGCGGGCTATCTGTTTCAAAAGCACCGCCCCCCCCCCCCCCCCCCCCCCCCCTTCCTCCGGGTTCTGATCAACTCGCATTTAATTTGGGGTTCAAATTCACTTAGGCTAAATCGTCTATTCATGGCGTTTTAACAGCATTAGGCCACGCCGCCGGAGCTTTCTTCTTCTTCTCCTTGCTAGGTTATTGAGTTTATCTCCTTTAAGTCAGGCCGTATCCATTTCTGAACACTGGGAGCCGTTCATAAAGCCCGACCATCACCTTGGGCCTATGAGCGAGCCTTGCAAGTTTATGCTGTTTATGTGGCGTTACATAATGCAGCTTTAGGGTCCGCTAATGGCCTGGTGGTGTGGTGTTAAATGGTTTTCGAGGACTGTCCAGATAGAAGCCTTACAAAACCTGCTTGTGCGACTTAAGCTCCCCTGCTAGGCTCTCTGGATAGATGACGGCGAGCGGCACGGCAACGATGAGCGAACGGGACTGACGGTGCGTCTCTGTAAGCTTCTCTGCTTCTGCGGACGGGTGTCGTCATACGGGTTCGCTAGGAGGGAGAGAGACAGTGCGGGCCAGGTCATAGTGTATGTGTATGTGTGGGGATTAAAAGGAAGTGATGTAACCCCTAAGCTGACTATCCTGACTCAGGAGTCTTGCACATAAAGGGTTAACCTACCAATAAAAGTCAGCACTGAGAGCGAGAGAAGCAATACACACTTTTTTTTTTTTGGAAAGAAAGTAAGTGTGTGTGTGTGTGTGTGTATGTGTGTGTGAGAGAGAGTGCCCCCACACACTCAAGAGGTGAAGAGGATGCTGACGTTGCTGTTTTGGCTCTTAAGCCATGTTCAAGAGCCCATCTGGGCCTCATCGTCTGGGATCAATTACAGGATACAACAGAGACTAAACTAATGATCTGAGAGAAAGAGAGAAAGAGAGAGAACATGCTTCTAATGCGATCGCCACAGCTGAGCGGAGATTCATTTTATCTTCGGTGGCCCGTTAGCTCTGTCTGGGGGGCGGGGGGGTTGGGGGGGCACGCTAAATACAAACAAACTTTCAAGATAAACAACAGCTGAGAGGTTAGAACACAATCAATCAGACAGTAAACTGGCAGGCGAATGTAGCTGAGCTTTAAGAGGAACAATCCGCAGGAATTCACTCAGCACAGCAGCAGGCTGACACATGGAAAGAAAAAAGGGTCACATAAGTCACAAATGTTTGAGAATAATCACTTTCTCTTCACACGACATGTTGCAGTGATTGGCTCAACCACACGTCTTAATCTCTAATGGACATCCTGTTTGGATAGCGCAACTCAGCAATGATATCTAACCCAGGGGTGTTAAACTCATTTTAGTTCAATGTAGTTCAATACAGCTCAATTTGAGCTCAAGTGGGCTGACCAGTAAAACTACTGAATAATAACCTCAAACTAAACATAATATAACTGAACTACTATAATAAATAATAAACTACTATAACTACCTAACTAACTACTATAATAAATCATTTATTTACAAAACAGATGAGCAACCGGAGATGTCTTAAGAAAAATTTGTGTAATTTCAACAATGTTGTGTCTCAGGTTTTTCAGATGATTTTGCATAGAAGCTGCTGTTTGACTACATTTAGCATAATATTCAATATGAATGATTTAAATATGACCACAATATAAATGTATTGTTTTTCAGATTAATTGTATTCTGATCAAGGTGGGAAAAAAACCTCTGAAGGAGCAGAAAAATTGGTATTACTTTTCTGAAATTTTCACACTTAATTTAACTTGAGTTAACCAGTGGGCCAGATTGGACCTCTTGGCGGCCTTGTTCTGGCCCGCGGGCCGTATGTTTGACAGCCTTGAGCTAACCCATTAGGAGGCTGCTGTTAACTTATAAAATGTATACATAATAGATATAAAGCTAAACAAGCTGTCAGCCAACATTCCCATGAGCTGCTGCACATAATAATCATTTTTCGGCTATTAAAGGGTTAATCTTGAATGGCAGCTTATGAATAAGCCACTACATAATGTGTATTATGTTATATTCATATATGACTGTCATGACTGTTGGTGTCATCAGAACGTACCTGGGTCAAATCTTGATCCGTGAGGAGATGAAGCTCCCTCGGCTTGAAGCAGTTCTGACATTTACTCTTATTGAAGAAGTTGGCCTGGAATTTCCTACAGGAGTTTTCTTTTGCGGCAGACATGATCATTCAACCTTTAATTAAAAAACAACAACTACTTTTTCCTGGGATGACTTTAGTGGGAACCCCTTCTGTTTCTCTTGTGCGTCTCTTCTATCCCAACTTCGAAAAAGCTTCAACACTCCGACGCATTTTCAAACGTATAACAAAAAAAAAAAGAAAAAACGAAGAGAGAGAGAGAGAGAAAGAGAGGAGGGGTTGAATTACTTGAAGGCTAAATCAAATCAAACGCTCCTTTTGTCTGTTTAGTCGTATCCAATTATCGCTTCCCGATAAATAATTAGCTGCCATCAAGCCAGCCTTCCCATCACTCCGTCGGTGATGAATGCTTTTCAGTCCGTGGCCTGCAACCACAAAGCGGAGTGAGATAGAGAGGTGGCTAATATCCTGTTAGCTTGCCAATGGGCTTCCAAATCAATAACGTGATGGCGTAAACCCTCCAAAACAACATTTGCGCACAGGTATCGCCTTCCAGCTCCGAGGCGATAGAGTCCATTAAAGTAGCATCACACTCCCATGCTGAAAAAGGAACCGAAAAGAAAGCTTGCAGTCAAGACAGGCTGCTATTATCCCACAGTCGCAGCAGTCAGTCCAGGCGAAGTTCATCCAATGCTCCCCCCCTGCTCGGCTCCGGTTAGCCCCAGTTAGCTCGCTAATGATATCCTTCTCCTGGCGTCTTCAACTTGACTTTTTAAGAAGGAGAGGCGTACCGAAAGCCGAACTGTCCCAGTGTTTGTCTTCCAGGTAAAAAAAGCACCTCTCAGCCAGTCGCTGGTTGCAAAATGAGTGTTTAAAGGTTTGGTTCCATAACTAGCCTGGTTAGCAGCAAGAGGTTTATTTTCTTCTTTCCCAGCGGGGCGAGAGGGGAGGGGAGGGAGGGAGGAGAGGAGAGATCACACAACATCCCTGGAATACCACCAGGTCTCGCGATAACTGCTCAACGTCGCCGCCCAGGGAGAGAATACAGTTATTGAGGTGTTTAATACAGTTTATTATCACTTTATCAAATCAAAACACAAATATACTCTCATTGGCATCTTTATTAGGTACACCTGTGCAATCTTAACATTGTCAAAAAGGTGATAATTCTACTTTATGTTTAAAGTAGTGTTCCTAATATTTTGCCTCTCTCATGTATGTTAATTGAGTGGACAAATATTAGGAACACTCATTCAATATAATGCCATAGTACACCACCATCACCCACTATGACCTCAGTAATAAACATAAAGTAGAATTATCACCTTCCTGACAATGTCAACAAAAACTGAGAATGTATAAGATTCATAAATGTCGAACTTAAAGCAGAGCTGTTGTATTGGATTCCATTAGATTACATGTGTACCTAATAATAAAATACCTAACTCAAGTCACATCATTAAAAGGTAGTTACTACTAGAATGGTCTTCTGCAAAAATATTATTATAATATATTATATATTATATTTTCAGTGTTACAATTGCCCCCTTAGTGGGGACTTCAGTCTTGTCCTCATTAATGAAATGAAATTATATGTGTGTGTGTGTGTGTGTGTGTGTGTGTGTGTGTGTGTGTGTGTGTGTGTGTGTGTGTGTGTGTGTGTGTGTGTGATGACTGGTGTATTCCTAGAAATCTGTGAGTTAAGAAGGAAAAACTAAAACATGTTACAATTGCCCCCAGCCTCCCCTACTCAACTCAAACTCAAAATTGAATTTATTTTATTGTTTTCTTTTGCTGATGACATTTCTGCCACTAAATCACATGTTATTAATCTTTTTTCTGTCTTTTTTCCCCATAGGCTATACAAGCCAAAAAATGTGCAAACCTTACTGTTCATATCATACTTAAAATCCTACCTGGACACTGGTCTGAAATACTGCACAAACTAAATAACCTAAAGCTGTGAAAAATAAAGTTGTATGTAATGAATTTGATGTGTAATTTAATTTACTTTAATTTGTTTATGTTTGTTTTTTTATTTGTATTTCCTTATTGAAGTATTATGATCTGTGTACATGTTCCACTGTGTAAATAAAAATGTATATAAAAAGAAAGAAAGTAGATAATTAAATAATTAGTTGCCAATTAAAACAAAAATGTTTTGACACACTATCCCAGACTCATTGGAGGTATCACATCCAGATGATACATAGAATGAAAGTAGAAAAAAGGTGAACTGCATTTGACATTTTTCCTACAGTGGTGTCATTTGTCTATTCATATTCTTTTTTAACATTAAAAAAATACAATGTACCTAAAATACTTCATTATAAGTAAAAGTCATGCATTCATCATTTCAAGTACTTAAATACCTAAAATGTTTGCAAGTACTCACTTTTCAGTATATTATGTCACTGTTTAATTATTAGCAATTATTAACAAACTACCAGCAGAACTGAAATCAGCCCCAACAGTGAACACTTTTAAATCCAGGTTAAAAACATTTCTCTTCTCCTGTGCTTACGATTGAGCTCTTCTAAAGCACTTTACATTTTAATCTTTCATTTGCACTCTATGTCCTTTTAATGATTTTAAAGCTAATTTATTATTTTATGCTGCAATCATTTTATTTATGTCTTTCTATTTTTCTGTACTTTGTTTTTATTATGGGGGGGTGGGGGGGGGGTTAATTGTATGTTTTAAGTTTCTCAAATTACATGTTTTTCTGTTTTATGTAAAGCACATTGAGTTGCCATTGTGTATGAAATGCGCTATATAAATAAAACTGCCTTGCCTTGCCTTGCCTATTACGGACTCAATTTTAATATTGTAATGTATAAAGGTAATTTTAACAATTGTTCAATACTGTTGGTATTTTAATCATTGCCTGTAAATCATACTTTGTCTATAACTATAAGCTCTTAGCTATCAGAGGTGACTAATGGAGTAAAAAGTACATTGTATCCTACTAAAATAAAAAGTTAAAGTTATATCTACTACCTCTCCTTTATTAAACAATTCAGAATCTATGAATATGCAAATATGGCTAATTTCAAAAGTTTATCTGCTTCACTTTTAAGTCCATTCTCAGTGTTTTTGCACTGGAGGCTTCACGTTTCCACATCACACTATGTGATGGTTAAATATTGGACTACTGACTAAACTATTTATGATGTTACAAATCATCCTCACCCACCTCTTCAAATTCGATTTTTAATGAGCACAGAGAAACTTTCAGCAGATAAATGCCTTCTAGTATCAAACCCTGCACATATATCATTGTGCACTGTGAAGCTCAAACACTGTAAGAGCAAGAATTAAAACCCAGTTTCTGAGTGGAGGAAGACTTTCAGATGTGTGCTTATCAAGGAAAGTCCCCTGCCTCTCTTTGTCAGTGTTTCTGCATTCAAGTTTTATCCATATGAGAATAGTTTAATAGTTGTAAAACACTTGAAAACAGCAGTACAATACAATCACATGTACTTAACACACACGAGACTCTTGCTTGTCATCCATCCCTTCATGCTGGCAACAAGAGAACATGCCTCAAATGCTCTGCACCACAAACGTGTGTATTAATGGCTGACTCAAGCAGAGGCTATTATAAGAAGCAGGTTCCGGTGGACAGCAGTGGGTCGGACAGGCAGGCAGATAGAGGAACGGAGCTGTGTGAATGGACACAGGACACAGAGGGAGAGAGGAAGGGCCTGTGTTACCTAACTAAACCCGGAAAACCACCAGCCAGTCCTTCTTGAAGGATTAGCTCCTTGTCCGTCTGCTGTAAGTGACCCAAAAATAACACAGATTACAGGTGTGTTTGTGTGTGTTGCTTGGTTGCTATAGATGTGCACTCAAGAGCTGACTAAACCACTGGGATCAAATCATGTGTCAGCCTAAATGAGGGGCTCCGTTTGGAAGAAGGGTCTCTAGAGTCATCATGTATACTATAGTTTTTATTCATTTTAGAGATGATCTTAATGTATTTTCCCAAAGTAAAGCAGGACAACTAAGGTCACCCATTGCTTATAAATGTGAGCTACCCTGGTTCCTCCCCTTGGGGTATCCAATGACAATATCCTGGAGGTGACATAGTGCAAGGCATTCTGTGGCGGCAGCATAGCCAGAGTATATTTAGCTGTTCTCCCTAAACTCACTTTAAATGGTAAGTGAGGCTACCAAATGCTAATTCTACCCTCAGGGGGCATCACACATTTGGAGCAGAAAGCCATAGTTTGAATACATGGTACACATGTATGTTTATTTTTCTGTATCTTTAGATAGTAGCCTACAAATGACTCTGCTATAAAAAATAATGTATCAGGTTTTAAAGCAATCATTCTTCAATCATTTCCTGCTGAGAGTTAGATGAGGAGATCAATACCACTCATGTCTGCAAAGTAACATGAAGATGAGTCAGCGGCTAATTAGCTTAGCTAAGCAGAAAGACTGAAAGCAGGGGGAAACAGCTAGCCTGGCGCTGTACATACTGTAGATAGCTGTACCTACCAGCATATTTAAAGCTTAAAAAAATTAACACATAATATTTCACTTGTTTATTATGATAAAGCAAACTAAGTGAAAAAACGACACGTTGTGCTTATATGGGGATTTATGTGCCAGGCTATTTCTTGGATGAGACCAGTTACCAGGCAACCAGCTGAGACCCCATGAAGTTAGCAGTCCTGGCCAAGAAATAGTCTGGCACACAAGCCCACATAAAAAAACAGGTAACTGTGTTTTTTATACTTCCCTACTGATTAAACAAACAAGAAATAACAAATTAATGATTAGCTAGCTTTAGAAGTGTTGATGGGCAGATTTTGTTACTGTTAGACAGAGCCAGGCTGGCTGTTTCCAGTCTTTCTGCTAAGCTAAGCTAACTGGTTGCTGGCTCCAGCTTCATATTTACTACAATTACAAGTGAGTGGTATCAGTTTTCTCATCTAGCCCTCAGCAAGAAGCACGCTTGCCAAAATGTGGAACAATTGCTCAGTGGTTCCATAGGTTCAAAGTTGACCTACAGTGTATGTTACTCCGATTTCCCCGCTCTCTGTGTATCCAGGAACATGACACAGAGAAGTGCATTGTTACATTGTAAACAGCCTGAGGTTTACTCCTTTACTATTACAGAAACACATCCAGGAAGGTTATTGTGTCACACATTATTGCTTCTGACAGATCATGCTGATATTTGCTGAATTTACAAAACATTAGGAACTCATACTGTTTCCCTGAAATACACCGATAAGGTGACTTCTGATAAACCCCATCATCCATTGTTGGTTTCCATGATTAAATCAATACCAAACACAAAGGAGGAAGAATAGATAAAGAATATAATTTTGAGAAGGGATTTCAGCTTTCAGATAACTGAGATGTGTTTGGCATTTTCGGTTTCAGCTGGTGTATTTTGTGGTTATTGACTACAAGTATAGACCGAGGCCACACCTTGCGAGAGCTAAATCTGATCCAAACTGTCCTGACAGCACCGTCTGCTGGCTCTCACAATGCAGGTCAGTAGGTCTGTAGTTGCTCCCCGCACTGATCCTCTCCTCTCTCCTTTACAGATCATGTCTCTCCCCTCTGTGATGGTGTGGCCCCTGCTGATAGTCGTGGCAGCGGGGGTGTATTACATCTACAATGAGATCATGCGGTTCATGTCCAAGTCCTTAGTGCGAAACAAAGTGGTGGTGATCACTGATGCTGTGTCAGGGGTGGGAACTGGTAAATGATCCTACTTAGTTTTTTGTTGTTGTGCTGTTTTTAACCTTGCTTTTATTGCCAAAGAGGTTTTCTTTTTACCTTTATGTGTTAGTTTCTATGACTGTTTGTCAGCAGAATGTCTGAAAAGCACAGCCCATGAAATTTACCAGACTTGCTACAAGTCTTGGAGGACAGGGAACAAATGATTTATGTGGTCATACAGATCTGGAATTTGTAACATTGGATGATTATCGTACTGTAGCCATGACTAAAATTAATGGAGACAGACGGAAAAGTCCAAAGTATTTAGTTTTGCAATACATGCAGGGAATTTCTTTGACGTTTGGGAAATAAGTATATCCTCTCTCTTGCATGGAGTTAGATGAGAAGATTATTTGTTCATTAAATATGAAGCTTAAATTAGAAGACAGCTTAGGTTAACAGAATACTGGAATCAGCCAGCCTGGCTCAGTCCAATGGTTACAAAATCTGCCAACCAGCAACTCTAAAGCTCAGCAATTAACACATGATATTCTGAATGTTTAGTGAAAAAATAAAACTATGTGATATGGCATGTATTCTTATGGTAGTGTTATGTGCATTAAAACATGTTATTTCTCATTTGTTTTAATCTGTGCACACCAAAGTATAAAGACAAATATTTTTACAGGGGTATTTCTTGCAATAGGACATCTTTGGTCCATTAAATAATTAGCAATTCAATGAGCTGTGGGTTTATTTAGCATGCACACATAAAGGTAGTATCAGTCTTCTCATCTAACTCAATGCTTTTCCACCCCCCAAAAATGCAAAAACAAAAGCCAAAGAGAAAAAAAGACAAAAGTTCGTGGTTTCACAGTGAGTTATGTGCCAGAGTACTTTTTGGCTAAAAAGACTCCATGATGACATTACTCCCGGCCGAGAAATAGCACTGTACATGGGTCATATAATGTGTTAATGAGTGAAATTTAGAGATGCTGGTAGACAAACTATTCTTAACCTTTGGACAGAGCCAAGCTAGCTGTTTCTCTACTTTAAGTCTGTGCTAAGCTAAGCTAATCAGCTGCTGACTGTACCTTCATACTCTCAGAAACAAAGCATAAGCGCTTTTCCTTTACAGTCAAACTATTTCTCCCAATGAAATTATAGCTATTTTTCATGTTTTCTCTCCTCTTTTGGTCTGTTCAGAGTGTGCCCATCTCTTTCATAAGGGCGGTGCAAGACTGATCCTGTGTGGGACTAGCTGGGATAAACTGGAGTCCCTGTATGACTCTTTGACTAATGACGCTAACCCAAGAGAGGTGAGGAAATGAAATAAATCATAATGGCGCATGCATTAGTTTTCATTTAAAACGTAATCATAACCATGCCAAACTTTGAGTCAGCCCTTCCAAAGTAAAAACCATAACTCTTATTTGTGGAGTTGAGTCATCTTTTTGGCAAACCACCCAGCTGAGAAACAAACCTTTCTCTATGGTTGCTGCACTAAACACTACTATCTTATATCTATTCATATCCACTGGAAACATTGGAAGTACAGTGACCATTCTGAACAGCGATAACAGAGAGACAATTCCATTACCATAACAGAAAAATCCATCAAATAGCCATTTGGAATTAACATGAGACTGACATGACATGTTAGTTTTTAAGCTAGAAGCAGGCTGTGTCCTTGTTTTTATCCTCCTCTCTGTTGCCACCTCCCAGATCAGCACTTCCTCTCCTGGTCAATACAATAGCAGGATATCCTTTGTGACAGCACACTGTCCTCTGTGTATCTTCTGTACACAGGACAGAGCAGATGTGTCTATATGGGTGAAAGAAAATACACATAGATAACAATATCAGTTCAGTAAGCAAACATGTGAACTGACAGCTGCTGATGTTATAGCTGTCGATGATACAAATCAAATCAATTTCTGGTTACCATTAAGGTTTTATCCTGACTGGACTTCATTGACTGGAGGTCATAGCTGACCTTTGTTGTCCACTGCTGTAAATGTGCTTTATTTTTCTACCCTTATGCCACCATCACAAAAAATCAGGTCAATTTCTCTGTGTTTATGTTATAGTTCTATGTTTTTTCTGGTCATTCCTACATACCAAATGATTTATTTTTGATAAGAAAGCTTTGTTGTTAAAATGTATCACTTTATCATCTCATATCAAGAAACCTTCACAAAATTATACAATACTTATGTATCTTGTTGGCAAAAAAGCAATACAGCTTTAAGGGGAATTTTATGTCTTTATTAGAAAGTTGACAGTAGAGAAATGGCAGGAAATGAGGACAGAGGGATATGGGGAATGCAACAAAGGTCCCCAGCCAGACATGAACTGGGAACGTTGAGGTTCATGGTCAGAGCCAAAAAAAATAAACTTTTCTAACATTATAACTGTACATTGATAGTTTGTATAACAAGAAACTTTCACATGTTGTTCTAACAAGAAGAGCTCCAATGTCTGTGAAACCATATAGTCAACATTGGCTAGACGAATTTATAATGACTCATTTACTGTACACAAGCTATATTTTATTCTTAGGGATGAGACATTGTCAAAGTATCATTAAATTCATAATTTGAAGGCTCTTTCAAAATGTAAACAAAGACTTAAAATATGTTGAATATATGGATGATTAAGTTAATCTTGATATGACTGTAATAATGAGAAAATGCTCTCATTACACTGCCAAACCAGTCAGATTAATGCTTGATGAACTGTAGATACTTCCATTCGGGTAAAGTAATACAATCCTGTCTTTCCTCAGACGTTTGCCCCAAAACTTGTGATCCTGGACTTCAGTGACATGAACAGTATGGAAGATGTGGTTGCTGAGGTGGTGGACTGTTACGGCTGTGTGGATGTGCTGATCTGTAACAGCAGCGTGAAGATGAAGGCTCCTGCGCAGAGCATCTCCCTCGAACTCGACAGAAACATCATGGACATTAACTACTTCGGCCCCAGCACTTTGGCTAAAGGTGGGCTGGACATACCTGAGAAAACTACCTGAACTATCTGTTTTTATTGATCTTTCTCTTCTAATTTACACACTGTCCAATTAATGTGGCAGGCATTCTTCCAACAATGATCTCAAGACGATGTGGACACATAATACTGGTCAACAGCATCCAGGGCAGACTGGCTATCCCCTTCAGAAGTTCTTGTGAGTTGTCACAATAGTGCCACTAAAATATTCTCAACCAAATATCAAGCAATGGTTCGCCCAAAACACTGAAAGGTTTAGACCTCTCAGATTGTCTGGGACAGGTCTGCGTTAAGAGTCCAAACTAAACATAGAGAAGCACCAGTCAGTTTCTATGCAGCACATATTTTGTATAAACTTAAAGCATAAAGTCTGGTCCAACTCTCATGTCTTTTCAATTGAGGCATTTTTTAAACTATTTTAATCTCAGCTCTTTGGATGGCAATGCCACACTGGTTGGTCGGTCCACCACTTTGGTCCAGGCTGAGATATCGCATCAACTACTGGATGTATTGCCATAAAATATTCATACAGATGCTCATTGCCTCTAGAGGATGATGCCTTATAACAGACTTTTCATTCAGTGTTAAGATGAAGGTGATATTTGTAGTTTTTAATGGATTGTCATGAAATTTGGTACCCAAATAACTTTGGAGATCACTCACCTTTCTATCTAGTGCCTTAATCAAGTCAAAATTTGAAATGGTCCCATACTTTGGTTTATGACCAAATACATGCAAAAGTAATCACACTATGCTAACATGCTATATTAAGGTGGTGAAAGTGATAAACATTATACTTGCATTATACTGGCACTCAAATTAGAAATGAAATAGTAACACTAAGTTCTTAATAATAGACCAGATACCAAAAACAAAACAGAAAACAAAAGTTTCAAACAGGTATCTACTCTACACATTGTGGTTTCACAGACAGAAAGGCTTCTTGTGACAACACAGAAAACAATTAGACAAAGTATGTCCTCAGCAATGTATGGAATGAGACTTCTTTACAGCCGAGGCACACCTCTTTTGTGTTTGTTCACTTTATCTAATGTGTTTGCTTTTTTTTGTCGGCACCTGTTAGATGCGGCGTCCAAGCATGCGGCGCAGGCCTTCTTCGAATGTCTACGGGCTGAAGTGCAGGAGTATGGGGTAATTGTCAGCACCATCAGTCATACCTACATAAACGCCTCCACACCGCGGTCCAATGAAAAGCCAGTCCCTAAACAAAACAGCGTGGCCACATGTGAGTAAAACAACTGGTATGCTGTGTGCAAGTGATTTATTAGGTAATGATATATGACAAATCATCACAAAAGTGTTTCATATTATGAGTGTTTCTTAGCTTATGGGTTGTTTGCTTTTTATAATGGAGCAAATATAATACGTAACTATATTCAAATGTTTGGAATGTTCCTTTTCTTGCAGTAACACATCTGTTTGTTCCTTCACAGTTATTGCTAGCCAGTTGAACCATGGCGTGCGCCCATCAGTGCTGGCCAATGAAATAATGCAAACAGTGAACAGGAAGAGGAAGGAGGTTGTGCTGGCCCACCCCATCCCCTGGGTGGCCCTCCACCTCCGCTCCCTCTTCCCCCCCTTCCTCTTTGCCGTGCTGGCTTCTGGAGTGAAGGACTCAGTCTTGGCTGAGCAGATGCAGTAGGAGAAAGGCTAAAATGCTAAAGTGAGTTGGAGTTAGAAAGAGATGCAGAACAAAGCATGGATTGTTTGGAAATGTCTGATATTTAAGGGTATGTGCTTGACGCAGAGCTGGATTAAAAACTGGGCATAGCGGGTAACTGCCATGTGGCCCCAGAATCTAAGGGGGCCCCCAGGCTTCAGGTTATCGCAATTAGTTTGTGATCAACTTAAAAGTATAGATAGCCTCCATACTTGCTTGGAATAGTAATTTGCGTCTGATATTTGTTTTGGTTTTTTCTCTACAAATAGTTGAATTATGCAAATGTTTTTAATTTCAAAGGTTTAACTGCTGGATACGTGGTGTCTCCTGTTTCACTGAAAAGTTCATTCACAGTGTTTGTGCAGGTTTTTCACATTACACTTGAGTAACTTGAATTGTCATAAATCATGTCGGTACACATGTTAAACTCAGATTATAGCACTGAGAAACTTTCCACTTTCAGCAGATGAATGTAAAAAAACAACAAAAAAACTGAAAACCAACTGCCTCTGGCATCAAACTGCACAAACATCATAAAAAGATAAAACATGCAAGATAAGTGACAAGTAGCAAAACACATGTATGAGTGGAAATGCACTAAAATAATCAAAGCTATTAATACTGGAAGATGATTGTTTATTTATTACCGCTAAGCACATTATAAACTGATAAATGATAGGGGCCACGAGGCAAGACCTACATTATAAACTAATGTTCAAATATTTTCCAAGGAAGATTTATGGAATTCCATTCCATTTAAATCCAAATATATGTTTGTTATTAATTTATTGGAAATTGTATTCTCCATGAATTTTGTATTTTGCCTAGAGACACAGTTTAATGATAAAGTTCTTTCCATGTCAGAAATTAGGGACCTGTAAAATAAAATATTACAATTGTGCTTCATTGGTGTGTATTAAAATCAATCAAATTACCACAAACAAGTGTGTTATTATTAACTAGCAGAAACACTGCACAGAGAACAGGAGAATCGTTGGGTTATTCAGGGCCCTGGTTTGAAGCATGAGCCCTCACACAACATTAAAGTGGTAACACACTTCAAAATCTAATCAAATGTAATGAAATCAAATTTTTAAAAAATGACCTGGGATGATCTGAAATTTGTTCACACACAGTCTGAATCACTAAATGATGATACATTTCTCTTGACTCTGTTATTTCACTGTTTAATTTTTTAGGAGAGAATCAAACTTTTGTTGTCTGCCTCCTTATTGCACTTCAGTTAATATGTTTTGTAAATTAGAATGGGCTCGATTAGAGGAAACTATAACGATGCCTGTGGATAAATTGAGTTATTACAGCAAGAGAAGAACATGATCTGATTAAGAAGAAGGAAATGGAGTGCCGGGGATATAGAACAAACAAACATGTGCATTGTTAATTTTTCACTTGACCAGATCTAGTAAAGAATGCATAGCTTGTACTTTTCACACTGCTACAGTGTTCTGACAGAAATACATACAAAACATGTACCCAGCCTATAAAATATGTAATATGTAAAATAGTTAAACTAGCTCCATCCAGCTACATTACTTTACTTGATATTACAGCAGTAATAATACATGATGTTTGCAGATGATATGTCTGAACTTTTACTTATGTAAAATCAAATACAAGACTTTGATTTGTATTTCTTATATTGTGCTGTTGCTACTCTAGCAAATAAAGAATCACATTGCTACTCCCACCTGTAATAAAATGTACAATATACAGAAAACAAGATTAACTATATGAATTTTATGTCCATGTTTATTATCCATATCATCAGAGGGCAAAGGTTTGAATGTACTGACCAGTATTCCATGTTTAAAGCCATCAAATGATTTCATGTGTGAATGTCTTTCTCAGTGTGTCCTCTAGGTGGCAGCAACACACAGTCACCAGTATTAATGATGCAGTGTGGCTTTCGCTACTGAGCTCAACCTCATCCCCTCAATCCATTGTTTACCCGGGGTCAAGTGTCTACTCAGTGTTTACTCTGTCTGAATATTTATTATCTCCTCTATTTTTGTTGACTATGACATAAGTGATAAACAGACCTCGAATGATCACCTTTGACCCATTTTTCGGAACTTTTGTGATAATATTCCTTTGTTTCATAATGGCACTTTTCCTCAGATGTTGCAATAATTGCTTGTGCATTGCAATAAGATATAAAAAAAATATAAAAAAACAATAAAAACATAATAATTCTTTGGAAGTTGTGCTTGAATAAAGTGTGTGAATGTGTGCTCACAGTCAGACAAAGACCTCAAGGCAGATATGACGTTTTACACGGATGCAATAGCTCTCCAATTACATGTCACTCATAGATTTATTGCACTCATCACTTCAGGAGCTGCTGCCTGGTATTATCCTGCTGCAAGGATTACAGCGGTTGGATCAATGCTTGTCTGTGTGGTTTCTACATGACATATACCCCTATGTGGTGGATCACTTGATGTACATTTTGGAAGATTCATGCTATATTATATCAGAAATAAAATGTCATAGGATGTCATAGAAGAACTGATGTTAATGAGGAATGACTCCAGAGAGGCTGGTCCAAGTATTGTGTGTGGATTTGTGTGTGTGTGTGTGTGTGTGTGTGTGTGTGTGTGTGAATGAGGGCGTCAAGTCCAGCTGGTATGCGTGAGTCTGTCCTCCAGGTCACTCTCCTCTAGGGAGTTCAACATCTTTTGTCTTCGGGGCCGCCGGACAGGAATGTGCCTCTAATGTTCACATGAATAAATGTAGCTCGATGACATTTCCACGTGTCAAACAGGAAGGATTTCTTTAGAGCACTCAGCTGGACTCTCCAAATTGGCATTTTGGTCTGAACGCATTTACATATGTCACACAGAACCTGCCAGAATCATGTATGTTTCATTGCATGCTAGTGAGGTCAGCCCACATATGAATAATTGTTTAACAAGAGAGTTTTTCTATGGGAGATCAGGAGCACGTTGTATTAAATTTGTCAGATTTACTTACGCTTAAAGGTAAATCAAACAGAAATGCATCGAGGTGTGAAGTCGTATCTTTGAATGACCTAAGCCTAATAGTTTCTCTCAATCATCTGTCTCAGTTCTCTGGTGAGCAATATGTTGATAAGGCCCAAACACGGTAAAGATGATTGTCCTGAAGCGATATTCAGAGTGATGCACCCTGAATGCGAGGCATGACTTATATATGAGAATCACCTCAGAGGGACGTCTGCTGCTCAGAAATGGTCTTTCTATGAGCGAGGTGATCACCCTTATCAATTTTTAAAGCCCAGGTTATTGACACTAACCTGACTTATGGAGGTTATGCAGAGGCCATGGTAATGATTCCCTAAGCTTTCACATACAACACCAGAGGGGCCGGCTCTTACTTTAAAATATTGGTTGATAGCAGACGTTATTGCTCCAATGAGTATTACGGTAATGTCGGCACACCGGGGTTCTCTTTGTCCATCTGTTGTCGCGCTGGATATTTGTATCCTGCCCTGTGGGGTGACTGTAAAGAGACATATAGACATAAGTGTGTCCGAAAAATGACTCAAGCAGTAAGGATGCAGACTGTTGAAGTATGTCCTCGGGTATGTTTGGGCCATATTGGGCTTTTATTATTCTATATATCGTATGCTGAACAGTCACAATGTCCACTTCTGACATGATGGAGGTTCTTACTTGACCACGTCTACACCAAAAATAGCTAAAAAAGACTTCAAATTCTATTTATTGTAATTGTATTTATTTATTTAGCAAATAAATGGATCTTGTAAATGTAGCCAGCCTGAGGCAGAAGTGAAATGTATGGCTAGTTTATCCCCCATAGTACTAGGTCACCCAAAGCAGGCAGAAAACAGAAAAATGACCTTTATATATTTTATATTTGTTATTTTACTGTTCTTTTTTTTCTCAATATATTCTTTATTTCATTCATTGCTTTTAGTCTCGTTTTCACTTGAACTTTATTTTATTTATTAATCTGTCTTTTATGTTATGTTTTACTACTTGGACTATTCTTTTTATTCTATTTTTTATTTCCTGATCTTTTCCTTCAACATTTTACGTCTGGTATTACTTCATCACATTTGCTCGTAGTTGTTTTATTATTTTATTTTCTTCTTATCTTTTATCTTTTTTTCTTTTACTACCCCCTCCTCAGATTTCTGGTTTTACCCACTTTATTTTATCAATCTTTTTTTCTTCTTTACCTTTTATTGTATTTGGGTTTTCTTAATTTTTTACATTTTTATCCTACCTCTGGTGTTTCCTCACTGTAGTTTCAGGAGAGTTAAGATAGTGTTTCTTCAGTTCCTGTTTTTATTGAGTCTTTTTTTGTTTGTTTGTTTGTTTGGTGCAGAAACACAGAAGAACAGCTTGCACAATATATTTGTTTTTAGCGCAGCCAAACAAATTATTAAATGCAAGGACTCACAGTTAATTATCACCCAGTCTGTATCACTCTGTAGTCCCCCTCAACTCTTTGGAGCATTTTAACTTCCGTTAGCTTACTTTCATCAACCCACTAGATGGTGAACATAATGGAAAGTTTAGCAGCTAAAGAACCAGATATGTTTTTCAGGAGTTTGTGGAGACCAAAAAGAGCCAAAAGACATGTAAATACCGAACTTATATTCAATTAGTAGCCAGAAACATAACTTTAAATGAATGCTCATGTTGCTCTGATTCTGCTAGATATGTGAATGTTCGGACTGTTTGCTAACTCGGTCACTACAACACTGCCCCCATGTGGCCAAAAGAATTAACGCTGCATTAATAATGTTGAATCAAAAACACTGTCAGACTATGTCACTACGCTCTCTTACAACTTTTGTCCCTTTTCTTTCATGTCCGCTAGGACATTATTTGGTCCATTTTCGCCAGCATTGATCCAGGGTCTCTGCTGTAGTTCTCAGATAGTGAGTGTTAGTCTTTCCATCAAGTATATCTCCTCTACAATGTCCAACCACTGTCCTGGGCTTGGAGGGATTTCAACCAGCTCTTTGTGATGGCCTTTTTGCATGCCAATATCAAGATTTTGAAGTGATAGATGTCCTTCTTTGAATAATGCCACGTGGTATGAAACCCAGATATATAGTCCGGGGGTCCCTGGGCACCTTTTAGCATAGAATCTTTTCAAGAAACTGAGTAACCTTATCCCAGAATGCATGTAATTTGCTTCAATGTATTTTTAAGATGAAGGTACATTTGCACCTTAAGGTATTCTTAAATATTCCATCTCCAAAAAGCCTCTGAAACTGTATGCATACAGAAGTAGAAGTATGACCTGTCAGCCAAGCGCACTGCACCGGATTAAACTATTTTTTCAAGGTATAATCTTAGCATCACATGTCATCTTGAGAAGGGATTGTTTTTTTGTCATCGTACTCTTCCTAATCCCCCTGTCTTGTTTGGTTTAAAGATTACACATATTTAATCTTAAAGAGAAAGTTTGCCTTAATCTCTTATAAATCCCAGTGTGCACTGCTTCTCATATCCCATTCTCTTTAGAAACAGTTTCTCACGGACACACAACAGTCTCCTGAAGAATAAGACTGCACTGCCAGTTCCAGATTAGAGACTTTAAATGTTGGCTATCATAAATCCTTCAATTTTCTTGTTTTTTGGACAGAAAAGTATTATAATGTTTCTCATGACCCTCAAATCAAGAGGGACCACAGATATAATTATGTTACCAAGCGGATGTCGAAGAGCGATGTAAATCAGTTCAAACTTCAGGGAATAAGCATTAGAGTTGGCCGGGCAAAATCCTCTCTGTGAAAATGCTACAAAAAATCTAACTGAAACGTGAAGCCTGAGTCTTTATACCGATTTGGATTCATTTGATAAGCGCTGAGCTTATGGTTTCCTTTTGGAGTTTGATCTCAACCATTAGTATCAGCTCTTTGGCAGAATGTCAGGGTGTCAGAGGCCCCATTGATCTTACTGGGTCTAACTGGAGATGTTAATGAAGTTCGAGTCTCTCTATTGATTGTCTGCCTATTATCAGTCGATGTATCAGGTTGTAACTCAATGTTCACTGTCAGGTGCTGGGCTGATGTTTAGGTTTTATTGCTACCTCCTTGTTAATAACACAACACAAGTCATATTCTCAAGTACACAAACAAAGAACTTGATGTGTCATTTTATTATCCACTAAAACAGAAATTGATAATCTGGGCCTATAATAATAACACATTGTTTACTGAGGATTCATTATTAGTTCTGTGAATATAAAGTGTGTGATCTTCAAAATTAAATGAATATGGAGGGTAATAACCGACATCCAATTTTTACCTAATTTGACTAAAACAAATTAACTCATGGTCTACTTATTGAGCTTTCAACTGCTTTTCAGTTATCATCAAATTCAATCAAATCCTTTTCTTATCATTTTTATCATACATTTCTTCAAGGCATGATGAAAGAATGTTTCTCTGGGAACAAAGTGCAAGGAGACATCATTATTTAACACTAAAAACATTTTAGTTAAAAAACAACAGAAGAATAGAACAATAAATATGACAGATTTAAGTGCGCAATTTCAGTCTAGTGTGCAAATTCATGAGTCATGAAGATGGCTCAGTTGTCCTCACATTATCGGAGCATTTTCATTCAACTGTTGTTTTTTTTTAAGTATATATTTTCCTCCCACTCTTTTTAAAGGTGCACTGTGTAAGATTTAGTGGATTCTAGTGGTGAGGTTGCATATTACAACAAACGGAACACCCCCCCCCAAAAACCAAAAACAAAATGAAACTCTTCCAAGCATGACAAACATACATAGGGATATCAAACATGTAAAAGCCCCTCTCTAGAGCACTCTTTTAAATGTTGTGTTCCATTATTACTCAGTACATGAGGTGATATGATCTCTCACATGATCCCTGAGGAAATTACACCTTTTTATGAGCCTGATGAAGCAGCAACCAAAAAACATTGCTCATGTTGTTTAAGGGGTACACCAGTGATTTAGCAAGTTAAAACCAATAGCTTCTTTTCATATACACCTAAAGTATATCAAACTCCATGCTCCATATTTATAATGCTGACTTTCTGTTATAAATTTTAGTGATTTTCTAAGGTTTCCTGTCTCCTAAATATTTCTTTTATACACTAGTTTCTATCCACAAGTTTGTCTTGAAAGAAACTCTGATCAGAATATGTTTTATCAACATAATAAGGGAATTTTTTTAATGGGCATATCAGCAAAGTCTGCACCTTTTTACAGGTTATATTTAAAGCTCTTGGTTAATGTTAGTGTAGCTTAAATGTGGAAAAATTGAATGGTGACACATGACAGGACTGTTTTTTTTGATCTGGGGAGGAGGAAGTTGGGGTATTTGTGAGTAAGCTTCCTTGTTTTCTTTTGGACATATTTGACATATCTCTATGCTGGTTACAATACAGAGAAATGAGTAATGGCAGTTTGGAGCAATGTGGAATCATGCGTAGTGAGTGAATCAGTGATCACACGTCACCAATAGCCCAATTTCTTTTTCTATCTCACCACCCTCCTGGACCTTCTCCTAATTACTTCTGTACAAGAACATTGTAGCACTTTATGGACTAAAAAAACCTTGATCATAATCAGTGCAGCAATTACATTTCTTTCAAGACATATCAGCAAGACATGATTGAAAGAAGATGTTATGTAACTGTTTTTCCAGGTTGAATAGAACTGCCTGTCACACGTAAATTGACCTTTCTGTGTGGCTTTTGATTGATGTTTATAGTCTATTTCATTGTATTTTTTGACCTTTTAAAGTTTTTCTACTTTATTTTATTCTATAAGTTTTATCTTATTATCATGTATTCATGTATTAATCTAATTCTTTTGTCTTATAATCTATTTAACCTAGTTTTAGTCTAGATTTTATTCAACTTTATCTCTTTTATTTCATTTTACATTTTCTCTTGTCTTTTTTAATCTATTTTAACCATTTTTTACTTTTAATAAACAATTTCTCATTTTCTCTTTTATTTCACTTATTTATTTAATTATTTTATTTTTACATTTTTTGTTATCTACATTTTCTAATCATTTTTATCATTCTCATTTTCTCTTGCGTTGCCTTTTAATTTGTTCTCCCGTTGTTTTATTCCCTCTATTCCTTGTTGTCTCTTTTTCTGTCTTATTGTCAGCTTGTCAATTTACTGTGAAGCACTTGGAACTATAATAACTTGTATGAAAGTAGATTTTTATAAATAAAGTTTGATTGATTGATTGATTGATAAAATCTATGGAGAATAGCAGATCCATAATCATATACTAAAGTGTGCAATCACAAATAATTGTGCTTTATTTTATCACACTATAATAATAAATCTCTTTCTGCATTCACCAGCTAAATTAAATGAACAATAAATAGATGAATTCATTAAAAATATCTCACATTTTTATTGCCAAAATAAGAAGCTATTGGACACATCACAGAAATAATGGCCCAAGCAGTGACTACAAAAGCAGAGAGCCGCTCCAGCAATTTAATTTGACACTTTTCACATGCACAGATCTAAAGAAAATTGCCGAATAATACAGACGGTGACAGTCCGTAACATGATATGAGTGTTTATGTGCCCCGGCCACGCTGCTAAGCTCCAGCGTATTGAGTTCTGATGAGCCATCTCTCTTTGTGCATATTATATGAGAGCTATGGGAATCCAAATGCAACAATATTGACACTGTGCAATTAGAGTGGGGTCATTAGGTCTGCTGCTATTTTAGAGGAAGAAAAGCGGGAGTTGCATCACTGGAATCCTGCCTAACTATGTGATGGAGTACACACACAAACAAATAAACTTCAACACACACACACACGCACAGTCCCAATCCTGCCTTCATCAACCTACCCCCCACCCTTACACACACACACACTCTCACACCGTCTCTCTACTCCTTGTCTAAATTAGAGGGGGGTGATAATAGGAGGAGGGGGTAGCTAATGAAACAGAAGGGGCACCGCGCGAGCAGGGATTTCTAAAGCCTGCCTTTGCTGGATGCCTTGACCCCCAGCTCAGCTCCTCACCTTCTTGGCCTCCTCAGGCTGCCATACTTTGACCCAGGGAGGCTCTAGGAGTGGCAGGAGCTTTTCAAAAAGGACTTGATTGGATTTTTCTGTGAAAGGGATAAAAACCCACAGCGCCTCTTGGTGCCCCCTGCCTCGCAATGACGAAGGAGCCAAAGCGTGTGCATCAGCATAGTTATCAACTTCCAGAGGATCATATATGAGTGACCCTCAGATGGCCCAGAATAACCTTACATAAACTGTGTTTGAGGAGAAAACACACTTGTGCACACACATGCTCACTTAGATTGCAATATATAGTGTTTGGTCACATTCTGTAGATCTGGTTTGATCCCCTCAAGTCACTGTTTGTGGGAACTGTTTCCATGACAACACTGGAAAAGATGGATAAATACTCTCTTGGTTTTTATCAGTTTTCTAGCAGTTCAGTTCCAATACATGTCAACCCCAATACACACAAAATTGTTTTTTTGGGTTTTTTTTTTTTTAGTTGAACGGAAATGAGGGAAATTTCAAAAAAAGAAAGGTTGCACAAAAGTTTTTATCTTTAGTGGAAAAATAAAATGTAACAAGGTGAAGTATAAACAAACTGAGCAAATAAATTAAGATGTACATAAAGCAAGAGAGTATCACTCAAGCTTTCAATCCACTGAAGAGATGAAAAATATTATACGACGAAAACAGATCATCAGATCTGTGTGGAGCAATGAGGAGACTCTAACCCCAAATTACAACATGAAACAAATATATACAGCATGTCATATTTCCATTATGTTTGCTTCATGATAATCCACCATTTGAGGTTTGACTAGTGTTCTGTTAATCAGGTCCTCTCATCTGCAATGGTTTAATGGTACTGAACTGGAGAATTAACCCCACCAGCTGTTTATCTTTGTGTGCCCAACTCCTAATACATTAAAGTAAAAGTAGTGGATTGAAATGCGCATTAATTTACATTTTCTCTCTGATTTTCTGGAAGTTTGGTTGAAATTTGTGCTACATTTTTGACATATGTCCAAAAATTGTTTTATCCTCTTTTTAACAAGACTAAGGCTAAATAGTGATGCTACCAGTTCTGTGACCTTGGCACAGTGGTGCTAATTGTGAATTTCAACATGCTAACATGTTCACAATAACTAATACATTGGTGCACCCTTGTAGCTGAGTGGTTACAATGCATGCCACATATCTGCAAAGTCCCTGGTTGTTGTATGTCATACCCATTTCTCTCTCTATCCCCTTGTTTACTGTCAGCCTCCCTGCCAATAATGTCCAAATAAATGCAAAAAAGCCCCAAAAATAACATTAAAAAACAATTCTTACATATTTACTTTAAGTATGAATATAATGTTCATAACGTTAGTGGCAACTGACATGGGCATGGACTCAAATGCAGACTCCTTCACGGTGGGTAAAACAAACAGTCCTTTAATTGATGTCAAAAGCCCGTACACAGGAGATCAATCTTTGAAAGCAGAAAGTACAAAATCAGCAGGCAAAAATGCAGAAACTGGTCAAAAACCACTAACGGCTCATTAGGAAAATACAAAGTAATGCTGGAACACTGTCACAAGGGAACAAGACAAACTGGCACAAACAGACTATATATTCTACAGAGAGGGGACACAATGAGACACAGGTGCAGCACATTAGGGTGGGGCAGGTAATCACACACCAGAACGGGAAGTGAAGGACCTGAAACGAAAGAGGTGAGTATCAAAATAAAACAGGAAACATAAGAGAAGAAATGCTAGCAGAAACAAAAAGTGACTTAATTGACAGACTGAGACTAATTTAGCATCTTAGCATGCTAACGTTTGCTAATTAGCACCACCCACAACGAACGTACAACTGAGGTTGTTAGGAAAATACATTTCACAAGTATTTAAAACCAAAATCTGTTCGACAATTAGAACATTTTACCTCACGATGGCACAGAAGTGATTGCAACTCATCCATCGAGGAACAAAAATGCGTATTCCCAAATGTCAACGCAATCCATACTGAAACCCACAAATGTCAGCCTGCTAAGGGTATAAGATGAGGTTAGGTATTCATCAACATATCAAGGTTCATCATCTGGAAACCATGAGAGTCTGTCCCAGCTGTGCCTATCCATCCTCTAGTTGATTAGATATTTCAGTCTGGACCAACGCAATGGACCGACCAATTGAAAAACTGACTGACAGACATTAGAATCTGATGTATTACTTGATCAAATTTCAGTTTATCTTCATGTTGTATACCAGAATAACAACAACGAACCAAGAAACAGTTTCCAAGCATATCAACTACATAATTGTCAGAGCCTGTCAATAGTCATAGTCCTTCTTGTGCTTTGTGGAGTGAGACACATAAAATCAGTGCCACCAGGGGAAACATTAAGGCAAAATTGCATCAGTAAAACATGTCTTCACTGGTACACCTCATCAAAACAGACGGTACAATGGGCTTTGTGGCAACAAAATTGCCTGTCAAAACAAAATGACCCACTGCAGACTGTTTAATCTATAGATTTTTAGGTAGATTTTTAGCCTTAAATGTTGTCTTCTGTCATACCCCTTCACATTTCCTAACTGACCCGTGTATAAAACTGTTCCGGTGTCTTGTCTTTTTGGTCCTAGTATGAGCTGACAGTGTAAACAGTCCTACAGTGGACTCAGTTCAGGGGATGCACAGAGGGACATGGATGGAAGAGGGGGATCAGAGTGGGAATGGGAAAACATGGGAGACAGAAGGGAGGCATGCATGGAAGTAGACAACGGTAGAAGCAGGAATCCTAATTGTCTGTTAGGAAGACTTTTGTTCTCTTGCATAGGGCTGACAGCATGTTTCTTTATATACTCACTAAAAGGTCCAGTGTGTGTGTGTGTGTGTGTATGCCTGTGTGTGTGTGTGTGTGTGTGTGTGTCTTTTACATGGCCACTAACAGGTCTCGGATCACTGGTTATGAAAAGAGCGGCTGGTAACCGTTGTGTTTCTGCCGATGGAACTCTGCCCTTTGATTGGCTGGCTGGAGTTGTGCTGCCGCTGCAGGCAGGAAGGTTTATTTTGGATTTGTGAATGGAGGCCATGAGGGCTGTTGGGTAATCTTTGTGAAGAGTTACTGGGACCTGACACTGTAATGGACCAAAGAACGTAGCCTCTGTTATGTACATGTGTGCCTATTCACCAAACTGAAATTTAGCTGGTTTCTTTGTGGTATAAGAAGAAGTATAAAGGATTTTATAGAGACATTTAATATGTTTTTCACACTATGAAGTAATAAACCAGGGGAAACCAATGGACCATGTGTTTTCAATAAAAGATATAGCCAAACCACTCTTGGTGTAGTATGATTTTGCAAGTTTCTATGATTATAGACTCCATAAAAACAATAACCCAAACCTTTACAGACTTAGACTTAGCATATAACAGTTTATATTTAACATACATCAGTTTATGAAGCATGCAAATATATAATGCTCCACAAAGGCAAAGAACAGTAACTACAGAAGCAGTGAAGTTGAGAAAAAAGGTACAGAGTTCAGACTGACAGGCAAATTGCATAACAGATACAAATGTTTTAATTAAATGTCTTTTTACGCCCAAAATACACATTGCCACAGAACTTGTAAGTAGTACCACAACACTTTATTTTGATTATAATCAGTAGTTCCTTAGGATTAAAATATAAATTTGTCATGCCAGGTGTCTGAACATCTACTGTGAATATCAATATACAAATCAATACAAGAAACTAATTTACAAATTAAAGTCCAACTGAAATGAAACTGCCTTTGTTTTCTACTACAGCTACATATGCGCTCTATAAATTGCTTGTCCTGTGTGCTCATTCTTTTTAAAAAAACCCTCAAGATACCAAAAGGGGGACATTAATATTTAAAATTCCTGCCCACTGGTCTTGCGTTAATTCAATGAAATACTGTTCTGTTTTCTGTCTACATAGCCGGAGACTTTAATTTGAGCAGCAAATCAAATCTTGAATAAAGCAATAACGTGGCCTTCCATCACAGAGCAGAGCAGAGAGTCACACTGAGCCTGATAGCATCCTGCTACATAACACAATAGCCACAGACTCTAAACAGCAACTCACATTAGTTTTCCTGCTAAAGTCTCCTTCTTATCTAACTTAGAAAGGAGCGACTACACAGACATGGAAAAGTGTGATGCTAACATGAGTTGCAAATGTCAGTTTGGTCATGTTAAAATGCTGCTTTGATCGTTTTTCTTCAAAATCCCTGTTATCGACAAACTGTCTTTCCATGACTTGTAGCTACAGCAGTTTGTTTACTTTGCCTCTCGTTTGCTGCAGTGTAACACAGATAACCTGTCAACTAAAGTAAATCAAACAAGCCCCTGAGACAAGATGCATTTCTGATTTTCTTCTTTTTTTCTTCTTCTTCTTCACAAAACCATTAATTACATTTTAATACTTTTTTAAAAAGATGCTCAAGTCATTTTTGACTGAAAAAGGATCACTACTTTAATATATTTAAATATGGGATTTAAAGGACAGATTAGCAATTTTTAATGTTTTACTTAAAACAGCAGGCAGGTGTCCATATGAACACAGAAAGAGATTTTCCTTGCTGTAATCATTCCTGCTGTTCATACTGACCATTAAAAGATCATCTTGTAAGTGATGGGGTTCAAAATCTACAGTGTGTCTAGACGGTCATTTGTGCAAAAATGCATTTAAAGCTGATGTGAAGCTTATATGCAGCTTCAGCAGTCTAAGTTAGTCATATCAAGTGGATATCTGACACAGTTCCAGTCTATTTAGCATCAAATTCCCTCTTTGTGTTTCCTCAGACAGTATAGTAACAAAAAGAGGGACTTTGGCACTAAAAAGACTAGTATTGAGAGATTTCTACTTGATGTTGTACTCCATCACTTACATGCTAAGTGCATCTAAAGATCTTCTAATGGGCAGTATGAACAGCAGGAATGATTTTGGGGAAAGAAATATTGTTCATTTGGGCACCTGTTGTTTTAAAACAGACTTGAAAAAAAATTGTAAACTAGTTCTTTAAAAGCAACTTAACCACAAATGACATGAATTCCACTAGAGTCAAAGCTGAAATGGCAGTTACTGCTACTCTGTTAGTTACAAGAATTCATGTTTTTATTCTTCATTATGATTGGATTTAGTTACTGCTATGTTTGGTTGTGTGAACAAACAAATACATTTACCAAGATGTCAGTTCATTAAAATGGTTATTTTTCAATTAGAAATAACAGCTAGGGAAAAATCAATAAGTAATTTTAGTTTTAGCTAGCTGTAGCTATCTCACCAACTAGCTTTCCTTTGATAAAGCTCTAATTTAATTTCGTAGTAATAAGAAGTTAATGTCTTGGCTGTCTAGGGCATCATATAATGTGTGATATATAATGTTACTGTATCAGCCTATTGCCGTTTGATGAATTTGGGATTGTTATCAGTCCTGATGGAGGCGCGGCTATAGTGGTCACCACAGGGAGGTTGGGAGAAGCTGTGCTAGGCTCAGGGGACTCCAGGATCGATGGAGGGACTGCTGGCTGTGATCTCCTCTGCTAAGATGAAATAATGGCAAACCACTCTGGTCTCTTTGGGAGTATTAGAGTATGTAGATAATGGCGAGGCTGGATTTGAGCAGCTTAGATGTGCATTAAACAGAGAAACAAATCATGGAGTGCATATTTTATACATAATTATACAAATACATTTAATAACATTGATATTCCTACGAAAATCTAACATGTTGGTATTCAAAATGCAATAACACAATTTTATTATTATGCTTTGCACATATAATGTATAAGAAATTGTTTTGATAAGAATCCAATGGCATTATTTACTCCTTAACTCTACAAGGATGGGGGTAAATATTGGCAGACTGGGATTTCAGCTCTACAAACATTTCTCTGGGACAAAGCTGCTTTGAGATGAGTCTTCATATAGTGTGTTTCCTCAGTTTTCTGCAGGAAATGAGAGGATGCTCTGACTGAAACCAATCTTCAGAAGTGATATGATCACCCAGGAAAGACCACAAGGCAGAAAATACTGAAATATCTACCTTTATTGACCTATGATCACCATCACTCACCTCATCAGACAATTCAGCAGACTGTGATTTGACAGTATATCTCTATATCTTTTAAATGTGGGTGTAATTACAGTAGACACTGGCCTTGGCTTCCATTTTTGTTTTGTTTATAGGCACTAACATAATAAGTTACAAGTCAGACATTGGTGATTATCTGCATATGAACCCTAATGAGGAAGAGCAAGGTTAGCATGGATCGATCTATGTCCCCACATAGGGAAAAAAGCTTATTACATTTTTACCCTCCCATTGTCTTTAGTTCTTTTGATCCAGGAGGACAACAGCCGTTAACTCAAAAATGAGGTATAATTTAATTTAAATGAGGCCTATTGTAAATAATTTAAACACAGAATTGGGTTATAATTTATATCTTATGCTTTATAAACAGTCAAACCAGACCAGGTCCATTTTGACCCAGGAGGACAAAAGTTGCATGGTCGATGGGAAAACAATAGAAGGTTTAAAAAACAAGACAAGCGCACAATAAAGACTTTCAGAGTTCTTAATTGGCAAATTACAGAAGAGGTCATAGTTCTGGTGTTTTGTCCGTGGGAAAGGAAGTTCTGCTTCAGTTCCCTCTACAATTCTGAGAAATAGAAACCAACTGGTCCTCATCTGCCCCTGACTCCATCTTAGTCCACAGACCTTTTTCACATCAGACAATTTGACGTGTCACAGCAGCAACAGCACAGGCGTAAATAATAAAATTAATGATGGCTGAATCGCCTTTAGCTGTTTCAGTTTCAGGGTCCTGGTATTGCACATGCTGCCACACATAAGTTGAATTATTAAACACAGGTGCAATTAATATAATTGATTGTGCCAGTATATTATGTGTTGCAGTTGAGCTCTGTTGCTGACTGATTTGCTACACTCAATTGAACAGACCCATGATTTATGTGATTGGTGGCACCTGTGTATTACTGTACCTGCTATAAGTCAAACTGTGTGAAAGGTATATTAACTTTGTCAAGGCTGCTGAAGTTATACCTCATGTTGATATTTGAACAATCACTACACTGTGGATGTAATATGTTAAAATGGCAATACACTTGATGAGGTTGTTTTTTAAACCTGAGAACCAAACTTTTGGATTTTGGACATAGAAGACCAAGACTTGAGACTAACCTGTGATAAGCAACCTTTGTGTCTGTTTCTGCAGTGAAGTATCACACAATGAAGTCATATTAACAGTGGTGCCCTTAATAACCGTCTGTCATTGACTGAAAAGGGTGCTTTATAAAGACAATAGAAAGAGCACATGGTTCCAAGACCGATTAATAGTCTGCACGTGTGTGTTTGTGTGTGTGTGTTTATTGTGTAGATACAAGTGAACAGTGTCTGTTGGTCCATTAGGTGAGAGCAGAGCAGCATATGTCACTGCTCAGTCAGATGGGCGTCTGTCTCACTGGGAAAACATGCCTACAGATGGCCCCCACAGGGGAACGTACACACACACACACACACACACACACACACACACGCACACAAAAAAACACAAGAAAAGGATGTGTAAAGCTGTCCTTCATGCTTAACCTCTTTACAAAATAGGATTATTTCACTGTATAATTATGAGTTGTAGGGTGTTGGATAAAATTTGGGCCATTTAATAACAAAAGAGTAGCAATAATAGGGACTTTTTTTGAGTAGTCTTGTGCTGCTCAAATAGTGCCAACTTAACGCTGATTAAGCACTTTAATGAATAGTGGTTATATAAGTTATTTTTTGTAGTAATTTGTAACATTAAAGGGGACGTTTACACCAGAAAGTGGCACAGTGAAATGAATTTGTGGAAGATTTGGTTCTACTTTCTTGGTTATGTAGTGGCTAGCTGAGGAACTAAGTAGCTAGTAGGCTATCTGCTAATATGCTAGCCAGCTGGAAACATTCAATAACTCTCTGAGTTTCCTTCTATTTTCTCTGTGCTGGCCTGTTTACTTCCCCCTGGCATTTTGTTCTCATGTTTTGTACACCTCTTCATTCAATTCATTCAAGAGTTATTGAATGTGGTAAAAAATAAATAAATAAAATAAAATATATAGCGCCTTGAGCTACAGTTAGGAAGCTTGTTAGCTTGGGACAATAACTTAAGTCTATTTATTCAAAAGGCGCATTTGCACCAGTCACTTGATTTGTACAATGAGTTTCATAACTGTCTGCAACCCACTCCTCTTTTGTGGATCAGTTTATACTACAGCAGAGGGAAAAATGCATAAAACTGAGTGGTGCATGCATCACAGTTCATAAGCTACAGTAATTTGCTCCAGTTTGAACTCTACTTTCCCTCAATGGTTGGCACTGTCAGGACGGCTTGTCAAAGTTGAGCTGTAAAATTCACTGCTTTCACTTTGTGCCACAACCAGCTACTGATCACAGTAAATCCACTGGAAGGAAATGTTGCTGTTTTATATGATGTTGTAACCAAACTCAATAAAGAACTCCAAACCAAACACAGACTTTGACAGCAATAATTCAGCGTGAACAAACAACCATGCTGTGTTTTAAACATTACTACTGAATAAGAGACACCTCCATAGGGTTCAGATGTGTCACCATGTGTGTTCAGTCTTGTGCTATTCTGTGTCGCCATATGTGTGTGTCCTATTAAGGGCCAATGAGATGAAGGCCCTCAGGGACCGGCTAAATTAACATGGTCATCAGTCTCCAGCTACTTGCTGCTGTCAGGTCCAGAGTCAGGGGGAAAAACAGAGTAGAGGGACCGGATGGTGATTTGGGGGTTGTGGACATTATTTGGGTTGAACTGTGGAAAGGGGGATGACATTGAATGCATACAAAGCCTATTGAGTATTGAGTAATGCCTGGAGCTATTAATAAAATTAGAGCTACAGAGCAATAACCTCAGGAAGCTGATTTAAGGATACTGATGCAAACTAGTTGAGCGAAAATGATCCGGATTTGAGCCAAATTTAGGGAACAATCAGAAATCCTGCTTTGCCCTGAAACTAAATTAATATTGTGAAATGAGTGGATTTTAAAGTTTCTGTGAGGAGAAAGACTTCCTCATCAGCACTTGTAGAACTCCTAGTGCCTAAATTTGATGAAAGCTAGGAAAATACATTAGGGATATAATCCTGCATGAGATTAGAGGTCAAAGGGGGCGCTAATCTAGCGGAAGGAGATGCAAGAGGGAAAATTTAATCCCCAGTTCAACCATGCATGATAATTTTTGGTTACACACAGCCCACTTACGTGATCTCACATGTAAATATGAGCTAATATATACAGTATGTTTTGTGTTGTGTTCTATCCTTTTGTTAGAAAAACACTGTCAGATGGGAAGCTAATGGGTCAGTTGAAACAAATGAACGAATGATAATGAGCACAAACAAAAGTCCTATTGTTTAATTCTGAGAAAATCCAAATGGTGTGATTTAAGATTTTGAGTCCAAAATGTTATATCACTTAATTTCTTCATTTAAAAAAAATGTAACCTTTATTTTACTTGGCAAGATAGTTTCTAACCCGAAACCTAACCCTAGCCTAGATTAATCAAACAGAGGTTTATATCTATAAGAAAGTAAATTTTCATTGTAATCAAATGAAGGCCTGCAGTCAGACAGATTGTATAATTACTCCATCATTTGTAACAAAGACTGCTGTGAGAAATACTGGCTGAGAGAACTAAATCAGCTGTGTGTGCTTGCTCTGCTACACCCAATGGGCCCAAAGGAGACAATGGACTTGCCTGGAGCTGTGCTGAAGAGAAAACATCAAAAGTGTTGCGACAGGACACGAAGGGCAAGCGCCAAGGAGTGCAAGCTGGGCTAACTGGTAACCCATACAACAACAATCATGCTGGCTAATGTTCACTTTTTGGACAGCAAAATGGATTAAATATAAGCCCCCCATCAGTGCTGGTCACTCAGTGACATGCAACATTGAACTGAAACATGCACTCTTTCTCTCCCTAGTGCTGCTAACTGTTCAGTCTTTTTTTGTTTATGTGATTTTTATGTTTTTGTCATTTTTGAAGGGACGTTTTAGATAGATATGTTCATCATTTCTGTTGTTGCACTGCTGTGGGCTGGTTTATTGTGTATGCAAACACAAGAAGATGACAATAAACTAAATCTTGAATTTTTCTTTATTGTAAACCGTAGAATGAGAAAACAGGACTTGCTCCTCTGATGCATCCAGGTGTGGAGAATGTCTATTAACCTTTAAATGAGCCTGTAAATTTCACAAACACAGACCCATGGGCATGCTTTCATGTGAGGTTATTATTTTTGTGACAGTGAGGTTTTATAAAAGGTGAAACTGGGTGGGATTATTCCCATATTGCTATACTCTCTCTCTGTCTTTAATCCCCTTGCAGAGAGTATCCCTGTACAGACCCCGGATAACAGATTTATCTGGGATAACGTCCATGTCGTTACATAGTCTCCCCTCCTCTCAGAGGCCAAGGGGAACAATAATCCTCTGCTCTTTACAACGGGGATGTTAAACAATGCTAGCAGATGTGTCTGGAAGCCTGCGGAAATGAGGGCAGGCTTTCCAGCAGGTAGTCTTAATCTCTTTTTTTCCTGATCTGTCTCACTCCTACGCACACACACTCATTCACACACACTTTGTCTTTCTCTGCGCTCACTGCCTCTGAGTGCCGGGACATTAACCTGTTGTCTCTAGCGGTTAGTTCCCGGTGGTGAGCCTCAGTGAGGTTGGTCGCTATCAGCTGTGTGTGCATTGGTTAGTGCTCATGCATGTGCATAGGATCGCCTTCATCTGAGTGTAATAATACGTTTTAATGGCAGAAAATCGTGCAGAAAAATATATCACACCGCTGATTCTTCTTGTAAAAGTCGGATCAATACTGAATGCGAGGTGTTCATGCTTCAGCTGACTTCAGACGGGTCAATACCAAAAATGCATCGAGACCCGGAGAGAGGCTCTTTGCAATTACAATTCATTATTATTCCATTAGGATCCATAGAGAAACAGTTCTGTCGATACAGCGAGTCATGCAGCACCTGCAGGCTCGTTCCTGCAAACTGTAAACATTGTCCGTCTTTTCGTGGAAAAGCCTTATCCTTTCAACGGTGTTAATCTTGTAATTTAAAGGGGTTAAAGGGTGTGGCTCATCTGATTAGCCCGTCTCTGCAGTGCTGCGGAGGGGTAGCCATACTGATAAGGGCGTTGGTACCATCAGCAGGGCATTAGGGCAGATTAGGGTCAACCTAGCAAGTCCATTAAACTCCCTCGCCTTATCTAGAGCTCCATAGCAAGCAGGACAAAGCACAACCAGGTGCCATTGATCAAGGCATTGGAAAGGTGAGGTAAACAAGTCAATCTAAAGGCCTTGGTATGCTACAAATGAAAGGTGATACAGTGTTAGCATCGTTCAGCCAGACTTTCAAGACAAATTGAAAAATACTACTGTAATAGCTTTGTCTTGGGTACATGATCTCGCTCCAAGAACCTGTGTCCTTTGCAAAGCGAGAAGTTGCGTGACCTCTGAACACTTGACCATGTGTATTATTATCCAATAAAGTCAGAAAAGTTGACGGGTGCAGCCTCCTCCGATTCTGCCATCGGAAAGAGGCTTCCAGATGCTGTAAGTTGATCCAACAAACACTTGGCTTGAAGCATAATGAGTCTTTCAGTTTGAAAGGAAAAACTGGGGTGAAAAAATATAGGTCCTGGGTGAGCTGTAAGGACTATAAAGACATTAACAGAAAACTTGACACCTGCTGAACTCTTCTGAGCTTCTGTCAAAGTTGGGGTACAAGTCAGCCAGGGTCCAACCTCCATAAATCCTGGTCTACTGGAATTATGTTCTAATTTATGTTGACTGGAATTCATATTGACCCCAGGAGGTCCCTTATTGGATAGTCAACACAGCCACTGTCAGTATTAGCTGCTGTTCCAAAAGTATTTTTTACTGCAGTAAATTCCAAATTGAATGTTTCTCAATGTTCTTTATCATAGAAAACATCTGCACAGGGTCTGAATTCATCTGAAGGTGTTTTCAGACTGAACACAAAGTGAATTTTTGAGCTGGTGGAACTCCATATGAAGCCAGTGCCGAAATGCAGTCAACATGAAAGGCAATTCTACCTGCAGGATGCAAATTATGCTTTTGAAAATGTATTACCTTGAGCAAAAGACTGAAGAGACAACAAGGAAAAAGGGAAAGAAACTGGCAGATATCAGAAAGAATTGGAGGTCCTGGTGAGTTCTGAAATCAGTCAGAGGTCTGTGCTGTCAACACAAAAATAATCGTCATACTGTACATGGTCAGCAGGTACATTTTAAGCTAGCTTACAACTGACAACTGTACATTGGGTACGTTGGTTGTTTGGGGTGAATTAACTGAAAAAATGTTTCATAATCAATCTGAAAACACCTTAACATTTATTCAGAGTTAAAAAAATATTTAAATTGCTACTTGTATTCATTTTCTACAAACTCTTCTCTTCTCAAATCTTTAGCTTCAGCTGGCTATTAGCAGCACACACAACACAGTTTTAATCCCCTACGCTAGAAGTGTTTGATGTTTCTCACTAAAAGACTCCTTGGGTTACAGTTCTAGAGTTACTGACTTCTTTCTTTGACTTTTTATGTCCACAGGCTTGTATCTTTGACTTTTGTTTAAACCAAAGAATTACATACTTACGGTTGCTGTTCTTTTATACTCACCAGAGTTTCAAGCCTTTTTACGAAGTGCTCAAACTGCCAGTGACTAATATTGTATGTAGAGCAAATGGACAACTGTACTATTATAATCCTACTTGACAACAAAATACTAACGTTTAAATTGATATCAGTTCCTTAGAAATATATGAATTACTCTCTCACTGCCTGACTGCCTTTGATTACAGGATGGCCTTTTTTCTTGATTTACACGTGTCTACTTTTGTAATTGGATGATTAAAGCCCAAATATTGGAAATGGGAATAATGAATAAGAACAGACATGGCTGTTGCCACAGGTACTTTTTGTAGAGATGGACAAAACCAATTGGCTGATGTCTGATGTTTCATAAAAAGGTGAAATTGGACTAATTACCACACTTGCAGCAGATATACTCTCTATATTTTGAGGGATAAAGTCATAATTCACTGTAGGTTGTAAAAACTCACAAATAAAACCTGGCCACAGCCTACAGACTCACTTAATTGAAATGGCTCAGTGGATCAGTAGACCATGACCTGTATTTTACAACTACATAATAACCTCACTGCAGCTACGACATGGAGGGGTCAAAGCAGCACCTTGCTCATTAAAGGCAAAACCATATACACATGAAAAGGCCTGAGGGCTCACACAAAGAGATTGCTCAATCAAACACACACACACACACACACACACACACAGACACGGACACGGACACACAAACACACTCATACACAAAACCCTCCCCAAAGCAGCATAAGTAGAGCTTATCCCTTCTTGGAGTGCTCTGATCTGATCTGGCACCAACCTCTCATCCCTGTTCACCCTATGGGTCAAACGCACACACACACTCAGTCTTCATCAGGGCACTGCGTGGTTTCTTGGCCAGAGTGTGGATCAATGACAGGTGGGGAAGGTGCTGGGGCAGCAGAAGGTGCAGCCCTCTGATCTGGGTGTGGCTCTGGCAAGACTCAGTGACCCTACAGGCCTCCGATCCAGGGACACAAGCAGGACATCAAGGCTCTTCAAGGGAACTACAGATAGTAATTAGGGCAGTGGTACATTACATATCCATTTCAGATCCAGTTAAGCAGAAAGTTAAGTGAAGTTGCACAAAAAAACCCTCACTATCTCTTTAACACCCTTTACTGTGTTAAATAACAACTGTTCAGTGTTATGGTATTAGTGCTAAATGTCATGGAAACCTATCAAAAAGCTGTTGAAATAGTTAACTAAAAAACAAAAAATGTCAACCTCATGGTGGCGCTAGAAGGAAAGTAAAGGGATCACCAAAGTTATAAGGATTCATTCACTGGGGAACACGTACATCTGAACGTGATTCAATTCCAATTCTTCTAATAGCTATTGAAATATTTGCATCTGGACCAAACTAAGGAGTGACAGACTGATGTTTTGCCACTAAAATGGCACAATCGCTAAAATTAAAACATATCGATGTAATTTATCAGAATAAAAGACATGAAACCATTTTAAAAAGTGGAATAAATAGAATATACAATTGTACTTTTTTCATGTATAGTCTTCTTTTTGTTTTATTTTGCTAACTTCTACTCTTGATTTTCACAGAAACACTTGGATCATTTTAAAGTAGCTCATTTCAAGCTGAACTGACATGTGGCACAAGTGGCCAAATTGGTTTTAAAGGGTCAGTTCACCCAAATCACAAAAAACTCACTTTTTTCCTTCTCTCTCTACTTGCATGGCTCGATGCCACATAGATTTAATGGGAAAAGATGTTTTTTCCTAATTTAGTCCAACTGACCCTTCAAGAGCACCACAAAAACCCATTTGGGCATGGCCCGTGGTGCTGAATGAAGTTAATACCGGGTCCTTATTTTGGAAATGGACGATGAGGTCAGTGGTCAGTGAGTGCGGTTCATTAGTTTGCGACTTTGATTGGCTCGCAGGTATAAGGCTCTCCACTGAGTGACTTATGGCTGTAATTTAGCCTTGATTACATACACCATTACTTTAACTCTAATTAGATTGTCACTCAGGGGAGGGATGAAGGATGTAAGGGAATCACATATGCAGGGTTGATGACAAATATGTTGATTTTATGAAATATCAGGAAAATCAGATGAAAATTGAAGACGCAGACTGGAAATGTGAAGGTAAAGACACCTAAATCCTGATCAGAAGTGACAGCAGTTGAATTACACAGTGACTCGTGCACACATTTGATAAATAAAACACTTCTCAAACCTCTTCATTTCATACACTGGGATGCAGAGAGCCGCATTAATCAGGCTGTTCCGTCCCTGCGTCGTATAATGAATCACTGCTCATGCTCCGGCCCTGACCCCGGGGTCACGCTTTTATAGACGACCACTTCATCACGGAACAATCTGCTGGGCGACCGCAGACAAAAGACATACAACCTCACCTGATGACCTTGCCTCATGATCCATGGAGGGAAGGGTGGAGAATAAAATAAACAGGGAATAAGAAATATGAGTTATGAATTTAGTGCCATTCCTAAAGGGTACATTTAGTTCTACCCTTCTTCATAAATGTTGGTCATGTCAAGGTGGAATAAAGGGATAGTTTAGGGTGACTTTGCTAAGTAAGTGTTATTGAATAATTGGGGGCAGATAATGATTTTCTTATTTCAGGGTCAGTTGAGCATTGGATAGCGTTTTTATTGCACTGATGGGTTTTTGGACATTTATCAGTGAGGGGAAATATGATTGTAGGCCAAAAAGTCTTGAAGCTCTTTCACTTAATGTTAATTTTACAAATATATCAGACTTTTGGAACATAATCAGTAACATCTTTCTCTTCTGTAAACTCTCTTAAACTAAATGAATTAAAAAATATATACAATATATGAGCTTTTTGCTGCTGCTACTGTAACTTCATGGAAGGACGCCAATAGAAAGGTCTGGCTCTTGAAGACTGCAGTGTATCCTGGGGACTTTTTGGGCAAAACATACTTTAATTGAGTTTTTTAAATGGTCCAACAATCATGTATTCTGTGTGTGTGTGTGTGTGTGTGTGTGTCTGCATGTGTGGGTAATTGCGATGTATTGCTGTCTTTGAGGGTTTATGGGTATGTATGCATAAATTGTGTGTATATAACTCAACACTCACTCAACACCTATATTACTCTTAATGTACATAATCTTACTATTACTATTATTTTATTGTATTTCTAACTACTATTGTTTTTAATGCTTTTGTACTTATTATTTATTATTCTCTTTTTTCAATTCTTTTTTTATTGATGCTTTTTTATTTTTACTGTCCACTTTGCGGCTGTAATAATGTAAATTTCCCCATCGTGAGACTAATAAAGGACTTATCTTAATTTGGTGGGAGGATAATATAATACCTTTAATGACATCTGTGGAAGTTAGCGGTCGAGCAATTTAAGCAGAAGTCAAAATGTGCTCTACTAAACAGTTGAAAAGGCTGTGATGATGATGATGATGATGATGATGATGTTGGTATATATGCCCGCATTAAACTGTTTATTTACAAAGGATGATAAAATCTGTTACTTTCGCATTTAAATCCTATAAATCCCACAAATGGAAAAAAAAGTAGAAACCACAAAAGAATAGACATGTCACTCAAAAATGAATCAAGTTAATGTGAGTATGAGCAGTTTGACTAATAAAATAAAGTGAAACAGAAACATTTGCCTAATCATCAGTATGTTGATGGATAGTGACTGGATTTGTAAAGGGATGATGGCATGTTCCACAACTTGACAGTAAATACTGTGAAATACATTAAATTGCAGTTATTCTCTGTTATTGGTTGTGAAGAATGAATAGTATACAGTATTTTACTATTATTATGACAGTATACAATATATGTTGTAATATACAGTAAGATACTGATATGAATCCACCGTAACTTTACAACAATTCATTACAGTGTAGTCTGATATCAGCTGGTCAATAAAGTGTTAATGAATATTTTTTAAAGGGACTGCTAGAAGTTCATTTATATCAGACTTTATCTTCCTTTTTATTTAGCCTGTAGAAGTAAAGTACAAAGTAATGGCATGAAACTGAATTTTCTCTGTCATTAAACTGAATTTATTATCTTAATATATCTGCAATGTTATATTTACAGTTATATTCCTAACACATGTGTTGATTGTATTATTTTCTGTCTCTGAGGTGGAAGACAGGACAGTCCAACAACAACAAAGTTTCATCATGTTGAAAATAGATGGTGAATCTTTTCAGTCTGTCACTGCAGGACAATGCAGAGGTTTTATGGCACGGGTCACATCTGCTGCGGGATAATGATGGGGGGTAAGCCAAATGGAACACGAAGTATGTGCGCACTAGTGTTTACCGAGTGTATGTGTGCGTGCGGGCACGTGCGCAGCGCTCGTGCACGTGTGGTTGGAAGGGGGAACTAATGAGTCTCCTATGAGCTATTATCCGTACCTTAGCTCCGCACTCTGCAATAATAAAAGCCAACATTGCAGAGCTCCCTAACCGGCCACTGCAACACAGCACACGCCTCTGCTAATGCAAGTGATAAAACATCCACTTAGGATGCACAAACCTCCACTTGAATGAAACAATAGTAAAAAAAAAAAAGAAGTAATTTGTTTCTCTTTTGTTTAAGAATGGGAAGTTGAACCTAAAACTTTAAGGCATCTCTTGGTTCACACAGACTGTCCTTTGGGGTCAGGAGCAGTGGACTATTGGCAGCTGTACTATATAGTCTAATACTGTCTGACTGTTAAGCCAATTATGTGATCAGTCCTAACGTGCTGAGTGATAAACCTCAGTTCCAAATGGTGCCAATGACCCGCACTTGTTAACTGATGAATCTATTTCTGGATCCATTGATGAGGGGAATCTGTTTGGCTCCATCAGTTTGTTTGTGTGGCTGCTTCTATATTCTCAGATAAACTATTATATAGCAGAAAGTTGGATAAAATACAAAACACCATCAATCAGTCATATTAGATGAGAGAGATAATGGCACATATGAGGTATGGGACATTATCAGCCCCCTGGATCCATCTCATCCCAGGTTCCTATAATAAATAATACTGGAATTAAACGCCTCAGGCCATGACCCTCTAATCAAAGGTATCTAGAGAGAGAGAGATGGAGAGATGGAGGGAGGGGGTGGTTGTAGAGAGAGAGAGGGGGGGGGGGAGAATCCCCGTGAGATGAGCCGTGGTGGAGCGACCAGAGTAATCCCGCGGAGTGTAAAGTGAGGAACATCCACGCAGCCCAGCTCGGATATTAGAGCTGTATTCTTCTCCTCACGGTGCTGGGCGGCTGAGTAAGTGGACACATTTCCTGGATGTCACGCAAAACAGGCAGGTTCCACTGATTTAGTAAAGGATTGACGGGTTGGCTGCTTTTTCTGGGGAGGGGGGGCGAGTCGACTCAACGCGCAACGGACGCGCACCATGAAGGAAGAGGAAAGCAGCGGAGCGCACTGAGAGAGACTCTCCAAGAGTTGAGCGGTGTGTGTGAACAGCGTTGGAGTATGACGGCATGTGAGCTGAACTTGAAGTAGAATGGCCCCTTATCTCACATGGAGATCTGAGGGATGGCAGTTTTTCACCACCACCACCATCATCATCACCATCACCCGAGCTCGGACCTGCGGCGGCTCTTCCACCGGCTCACCATCGCGTCCTCTCTGAGCATCCTCTGCTTCTCCCTGGTCTATCTCCTCACTGGATGCTGCGAGTCGGAGCTGACAGAGAACTCGGAGATCAAGCCGGCCACCCGTGAGTTCCTGGTGTCAGGATGGTCGTCCGAGAGGAACGGTTCCAGCGTCTCCAAAGACGGTGTTACCGGGGATGGCGAAGGCGCTTTCGCCGGTTCTCTGGAGGCGAACAGCTCGGGGAAAGAATGGACAGCCACCCGGAGGTTACCCCAGGCTCTCATCATAGGGGTTAAAAAAGGAGGCACCAGGGCTCTGTTGGAGTTTCTGCGGCTCCACCCGGACATCCGCGCCCTGGGGTCGGAGCCGCACTTCTTTGACCGGCATTACGCACGGGGATTGGACTGGTACAGGTACGCACACATTACGCAGGGAATCCATCTCAGCAAAGTTGTTTCCAACTACTATTGAGTGTTCAAAATCTATACAGTAACTGCACTTTATTCCACACTTTAACTTTATATATTTTACTTTTATTTAGAAAAAAAATCGCACTCAATTTGCAGATGTTTTTACCAAAAGTGAGTAAAACTTAAATGAAGGACTTTCACTTGAGTGTGCTTGTTTGTGCAGGTGAAGAAAGGTTTCATTGTAAACTAAGTTGGGGAGCCAATTAGGAGCCTCCAGCTTCCACTGTAAGAATTGAATGTCTTTGTATTGTTTGCATACCCAAACATATCCACAGCTATTCCACCGAGGTTTAGGTGACAAAGAGATTCTGCCATCTGGCTATGCCAATCTGTGCATGTGTGCGCCTGCCTTGTGTTTGTGCATGTGTGCATATGTGTGTGTCTGTGTGTGTGTGTGTGTGTGTGTGTGTGTGTGTGTGTACAGTAGGGAGAGAGAGAGAGGCCTCGCAGGATGAGTCCTCTCAGAGCTGCAGAGTAATCATCTCTGGAGCCGGAGCCAGATGTTACTGTTGTCATGTGGCTCTGTTCTCAGCCTGTTCCATGAAAACTTGGAAATACTCAGAACACACACACATGAATGAGATTCAAGGGACCAGAGTCATGTCACTCAAAAATTAGTTGAGCTTCTTTTGGTATGGCAAAATATTTTCTCCACTGATGGAATAGTTTTCAGTGGACTCAGGATTTCAGATGACAGGGCTGCATGCTGCTCTTTAAAACTGTGCTTACTGTAAGTGCACCTATAGACCTACCAACATGCTCCAAATATGACAGATTAAAAATGCATCCAAATCTGGACTGTGTGGTGAGACGTTAACCAGCTTACAGTATATTACTGGGGCTCAGTAGTGGCATTGGCTCAGTGCTTGGAGCCTCTTCGCCACATCAGCACACATTTAACCTATAACAGAGATAAAGTGAAGGGATGATTCTCTGCTTCCTGCATGGAGGTTATGTTGACGTGACCATGCACAGAAGCACAGTGTCAGTGCTGTGGGATGTAAATGGAGCTGTAAAACTCTGAAAATCTAGATGTAGCGTGTGTGTGTGTGTGTGTGTGTGTGTGTGTGCATGTGTGTGTGCTTGTGTTCGGCACACCAGGTGATGTAAATGTGACATCACATTGTCACGTCTTCCCCTTGGACCAGATGGGGCCCGCTGCATGTCGAGCCACTTGACATCACTGTCGCCTCTGTCAATTGACCTATGACACCGGGTCACTTTACGCTGGGAGTTAATGATGTGTTCACACCACTTCATAACACACAGCAGCACCCACCCAGAATACACACACACAAAGTAAATGTCTCTTTTTTTGGTTTCCACAAAAAAATACCAACAAATTCTGAATTCTTACTTGTTTTTTAAAGGATGATTCTACTTTATTACAACTTGGGTCTTTTTTATTTTTACATGTCCATCCTTTCTACCAGTTATAATTAATTACTCTCTTTAAAGTTATTGTTGAGATCTGAAAACGGCAAAATCAACAAAGTCAGATGGAGCAAAACATCAGTGATCAACCAGATTAACGTGAGGACACCAAAAATGTTGACGATAATGTCTCATTGGACAGTACGAAAAGTAGAAAAGGTCCAAATTGAATGGCTGTGTGAAGCTATATCACATTATCTTGTACAACACACTTACTGTAAGTGTTGACGTGAATTTTTTTTTACAGTGGGCAGAATTCTGTCGTGTTTTGTTGCATTTGCGGTATTTCTTTTGCAAAATTGTATCTATTGAATCTAAGGGAACATTTCGTGACAGAAATCATAGTCATATCAGAGTAATAAAGAGTAATATCTAGACCTGGTCTATGTTAAAAGTGCTCTGGGAGAACTTCTGTTGGGATTTGGTGCTATATGAATAAAATTGAATCCTTACATGTGTTTAAAAATCTTAGAAGTTACGTTAGCATGAATGTTCACGTGGTCATATTATGGAGGTAGGCTGATTTGTTTTATGTAATGAGCATCTCTTAAACCATTACTCTTGTCTACTGTGAGCAAAGGAGGATTGTAGCAGACAATAACGTTATAATTGCCGATAACGTATTCATTTTGCCCGTTTTTAATGTAGTAAAGTGAATAATGTCATAACATGCCAATAACGTAATAACATTTCTGAATAATAACCGAGTAATACATTTTTACCAATAATGAGAGATGTGTGTAGGGGGTTTTCCTTGCGTGGTCAGGTCTTTAAGCAAATACTTGAAACAGTAAGAGTACAATACTAAGTGCTGTGGAGGCGTGAAACTTCATATCCAATAAATAAAACTTAAACAGAGTGATATTAGTATATTATTATGATATCGACTCCAGTTTTTACATTTGTAAAGGATTTTTTTTAACCTAGCCAATAATGTAATAACCAGCCAATAACGTAATAAGTTTTTACATTATTCACAAAAAGTTATTATGTTATTGGTTCCGAAATTTTATTACGCTCTTGGCAAATTATTGTATTATCAGCTTTATTACATTTAAAATGGGCAAAATGATTACGTTATTGGTTGTTATTATGTTATTGGATACTACTGGGATGTATTGGGATGGTATTGTAGAGAGACAAAGTTCAAAGGGGGAGGAGGTGATGATGGATGGATGGGTTCCTCATGACAGTCACCTCACTGGTTTCTTGTTACCATGAGTATGATCAGTTCCTAACCTTAACCAAGTGTTTATGACTGCCACCATGATGTTGAAGGCAGTAGTAATTTAAAGCCAAACCACAACTTGAACCAAGTATTTAAACATTACACACTAGAGAACATGGACACATATGTATGGTATTCTGTTGTTACATTTCCAGGACTTGCTGAAACTGTGATGAATGTTGCAGCACAGTTTGGGTCACCTTCGTTTTTTCTCCCAGAGGAGTTTAGCTCTTAACTTGGAGGTTTGTTTAATCCCTCCTGTTGTCCTTGGGTCAATTTTGACTTGGGGCGGTCAAAATTGAGATATTGTTTAATTTAAATTACCCCTATTGACCTTAATTTCCAAAAAACCTGTGTTAATAAGTTGGAATTAACTTGTCTAAAAAGGTCTAACAGAATTGGGTGATAATTTATACCTTATGCTTTATTAACAGCCAAACCAGACCAGGTCCATTTTGATCCTGGAGGATAAAAGTTGCATGGTCGACAGCAATACAACACTGACCTCCTTTTAGCGATGTCACTGTGTTTATGTCAGTTTAATGTCATTACAGTTAAAATGATGGCCAAACCCTCAAAGATAAGACTCAAGTTGTAATAAAGGAGAATGATCCTTTCAGGCATATCACAAAAGCAAATGGAAGGTCAGCTGTAGTGCTTTCTGTGTCAATGTTATATTCCCGTATAGATGCTTTTTTCCTCTCAGACTCTATCATGGGGAATCAAATGGATGATAAGATACACTGCATCTTCCTGAGAATCACTCCTCCTCTCTCTGAGAGTGAAATAACATTTCACTTCACGCACGCAATAGAGATCAGAGCCCCTGACAAAGATCCACTAATGGCGTTTGGAGCGGAGATTGGATCTGGAAGAGCGTTGCGATGAGCCCAGAGATGGACTGGAAGTTTCCTCCTTACTGTGTTGTTTGAGATCGATAGCTCTATCTCCTCGCTCTGACCTTGGATTGACTCCAGCATTAGAGCGGTTAGCGTTGGTCAGCTCGGCTTCTGTTACAATTAGCAGGAAGCTTTATCCTACAACGGTATAATCCCCCCTCATAGGAACACAGGGGTCAAGTTACATGCAGCTTTTCTGTCTCTGTAGCTCTGAAGGAATCTATTGAAATTGCTCAGGTGAAAAATTCACATCTCACTTGTGATGCTTTCTCGCTGAAAGCTGGAAAGAAAGGTGAATGGTGAAAGAGGGGGGGGTAGGGGGCAAAACGGTGGGAGAAGAGATAAGGCTCGGGTGAGCTGGAGGTTAAAGGGTGAACATTGTTACCGCAACCTCGCACATCCCTGCTGACCTTTGCTTTCAACTGTCATTGAACTGTCATTTGGACTGTCATCAGAGCTGGGCTCAGGTAAGACCAGCTTCTTCAGGTTGCGTCACAGTCTGGAGACTGCTCTGTCCTCCAGACATTGAGACTGGTTGTATTTTGTTCTTGAGATACGGCAAGATTTATCGATATATTATTGACCCTGAGTTACCGTCAGAGCTTAAACCGCAGAGGTTGCATTCTGAGTTTATTGCTCACATTTCTGTGAAGAAGCATTTTTCTGAAAAAAGAAAAAAACAAAGCAGACAACTTTTTTTTTCACAATGTCTCCAACTCTTTAAACAAGTCCTCAGCCAAATGTAAAATCTAATTTAAGACGTTCTTAACTAATCCAGGAACATTCCAGTGTTGAGTTGGGTCTGGATGTATACATACACTCACCGGTCACTTCATTAGGTACACCCGTCCAATCCAATTCAATCCAATACAACAGCTCTACTATACATACTACATTTATACAATTTATACATTTTCAGTTTTTGTTAACATTGTCAAAAATAATTTTAAATTAATTATACCGTATATTTTTGAAGTCGTATTAAGAGGTGGTGGCGTACTGAGGTGTATTACATTGTCTGGTGTTCCTAATATTTTGCCCCTCTCATATGTTAATGGAGTGGACAAAATATTAGGAACACCATTCAATATAATTGCAACCTAGTACACCACCATCATCCACTATGACCTCAGTAATAAACATGAAGCATAGTTGTCACCTACTTGACAATTTCAACAAAAACTTAAAATGTATACATTTCATGAATGTAGAATTTAAAGCAGAGTTGTTGTATTGGATTAAATTACATAGCACGTGTACATAATAAAGAGGCCAGTGACTGTATATGTGACACAAATGTAGCAATTAAGCATATACAGGAAGTGTCGCCAGCAGTGAGGTTATACAAGAGCTGGTATCATCAGCAGAGTCAAGTGTACAGGTTTATAGTACTGAACAATCTCACAGCTACGATTAGCCAGGAAGGTTACGCTTTGTCTCATAGTACAGAGCGAGTTTATTGAGCATGTTGCTAATGAACAAACGGTATGTTCGTTAGCAATATGCTCAAAGGATTTGAGCTAATCCTTAGTGCTCATTATGCCTTCTTCTGCTTTGTTCTCTCTCACCCTGGTTTCATTTAGCACTTCCTTAATTTCATGAGAATGTTTATTGTTCAGTCAAAAATGTTTGATTTCCATTCGTATCTTCTTATAGTCGATAATCATTTCACCTTCCTCTACATCGCAAAGTTAACGTTAGCCAAGGGGCAGATGTTAGCTGGAGAAGTCTTGCGTAGTTCTTTAATTTGTTGTGATTCGTTGAGGTTATGATTTTCTTTCAACTCAGTTCAACTCTTTGTTTTTCTTTAATAAGAATTGTCAAGTGTAGTTGCCAGAGGAAGTTGCCACATTCAGAGGTGTTGGTGGATGTCTCCAAGCTCTAAATGTGTTTGGAAGTTTGTTGGTTTTATGAAATAGTAACTTTTACAAAGGAATGACAAATGTTTCCTGTATTTCCTCTCTGAGTCACCGGGCTTCTCAGGACATCCACTGACAAGAGGGGAGGGCCGAAATTACTCCGTCTTTTCAGAGTCAGCTGCTCCGATGGCACTGACTCATTTGCAATTCATATTGGACTCGTTAAGGGAGGCTTTTCAATTCATACCCATACATTGGCGCCTTTGTCCTGCCATGACACAGCACATGGTGCTACTTGTGTTTTTGTGTTTGTACAATGGAATATAATTGCCATGCAAATCACAGAAGAATGGCTGCCAAAACATTTGATGTTCAGCAGGATTTAGTGGGCGGGAATTAGTGGCAAAACACGAAAGGCGGATTTTGTGATGAATCAGATTTGTTGATCTGCAGGAGGGGAAAGTGATTGGTATCAAATATTTTATTTTTTAGTACATTTTTGTACTGCAAACCATCATGTTGATGAGTGAAGTAATTAAAGCTATAAGACCAGATTTAATTTGGCTGCTATACTGTGGTTGTGTTTGTTGTGTGAGTCATTGGGGTTCAGGTGTGGTCTGTCCTGTCTCTGTACTGTACTGGAGGTGATCACCATAAGGCCCAGACGGGTGGGGCGATCTGGCTCTCATTAAGGTTCTCCCCTGGGACTTGGAAAGCAAAGATGGGGGGGGTCCGGGGCCCCTCTATGATAGTTGATGGATGTCTCCTAGAAGTGGACAGGGCACAGCGACAATGGACCGACCCCTTAATGGTCCCCCATACAGAGGAAATGGATGAGCGGTCCCCCAATAACACACTCATGCATGCATGCAGACATACAAATACACACTCAAATCTTGTATTTGACTCGTAAATAAGCAGTCAGGTGTGAATAATGAACACAGCCAATACTCTGTTCTTTGATTGGTCATTGTTTCCTCCTTGGACCAAACATCAAAGTTAAACAGAGCAGATTTTACATATTTGATCTAGCACACCCCCCATTTGCCAAATCCTTTCCTGCATATTTCCCGCTGTACATCTGACGAACATTGCAATTGCTTCACATTTGTTAACACACACACACACACACACACACACACTAACAAACACACACACACACACTACATGACACAGCATGGTACTGATGGGGCTCCAGAGGGTCCTGGCTCCCCCAGTCTCCACCTGCCACTCTTGGTCCCAGCTGAGGCTCAGTGTTGCATTACTATTCTCAGTCTGTCCCCTTACATTTACACCAACACCTCCTTGTTTCATACGCCCTATCATCCCAATACACACTCAGCCTACTGTTCCTGGTCTGACACCATCCACGCCTGCCTACGGTTTGTTATCCTAAGCCCCCACAGGATCAATAGCCAGTGGCCTTGGCTGGTCCGGGCTAATTCACCAGGGAGGCCGGTTGAAATATTGGGAAATGGACGACAAAAGAGAGGTTCCTCAAAGGCAAACAGAGGCTTATGATAAGCTGCTGGATAATCCCTGTGTTCATCATACTGGATGTTTGATCTCACACTCAGTAGTAAATGAGCAGTGTAAGGATGTTGCTAAAACAGGGTTTTTAAACTGCCAATTAATTCAGGTTTTTTTTTGTTGTGTTTTTTTTTTGTTGGAGGGATTTCCTCTGTAACACATGGTGTCACCAGACGGTTCTATTCACCTGCCAGTGATGAGCTCTAACGCTTTGTGAGGTTAATACTCCTCCCTCACCCACACCAACTAGTAAGAGTTACTTTTGCAGGAGTAAGAAGAAGATCCCTCACCGACTTCCCACTCACATAAACACAGCCAATTGTGTTTGTTGATCTTCTTGCCAGACTTTGTAACCCACCAGAGGGGAAGTTTGCAACTTTACCCTGCATGTGCATTCCTAGCAAGGAGATTTGGGAACATGGTTGTGTCAACAAAGTATGGGGTTGTGAGACTGTGGTCCATTTCTGACCTCCACCAACAGCCAACATTGGTTTATTAACCATTAAGGTGATGGTTCCCAGAATCATTTCTTTACCTCAACCAAATAATTTAAGTGGCCCAGACTTAATCCAACCTTAAACACAGAGGTTGTATATTACCTCATTGGTGATTTTTCTTCTCAGGGACTTGCATTTAAACACAGACAGTTATAAATTAATTGAACAGCACAATACAGTGACAACAGTATTTAAACAGCACAAAAAGTCTGCCCATGGAGCGCCCTGGTGGTGGAGTGGTTAGAGCGCATGCCACATAATTGCAGCATCCATGCTTGTACATATATAGGTCACCAAAGTAGTGCCACGCCAGATGAAGATGCATTGAGTTGTATCAAAAGTTGATCCAACTTAAATTTCCCTTATGTTGGCAATCCAATGGTGATCCTATTGAAATGAATACGGACAATGCATTTTTCCACTTAGCCGTGTTTTCTGTCCTGACAGTGTCTCAGAATGAAAAGACAGGAGGTTTCATTTTTTCATTAAATATTTAAACAAAAGGTCTAGATGGCAGGAAATGTGTATGACTCAGCCGTCTCGGAATCTTAATTGACATTGACTAATATACTAATATTTATATTAACTGTATATATATATATATTACTTTTCTTTTATTGATATTTTAAAGACAACAACTAATAAGCGTTGCTCCTTTTTTCCATGCATGCATTCATTCATCATATTATCTTTTAAAGCCTTATAGATTTTTTTATTTCTTGCGCTTGTATATTCATACAGTATATCCTCTCCAATTAAACTAAAAGGGTTCATCCATTTCTTAATTAATTTGTCATGTGTCATTTTTATCTAAATTATTTTATATTCTTTGTGGTTAGCATTTATTCAGTGACAAAAATGAAAAAGTTACAGATGTCAGCTAAGGATGAGAAAGTTTTCTATGCCAAAAGTAGAACAAAGCCATATTGAGTTATTAGAAAAAGCTAACAGCTATTTTGTCTGTCAATTAGTGTGTCTGTGCAAAGCTCATAGCAGAAGCATATTTATAATACATCTTCTCTTTTGATGGTGCTCTTAGGGGCAGTAATTAGCTCTTTGTGCTTAGGTAATGGTATGGGACTCTTGGCTCTAAGGCTATTCACAGACAGATTGCTAATGGAGGCGCGTTTGTATCCACTCCCATCATTCCTTCATCAGTCACCCAGCCCTTTCATTTAAAACACTCTAGCAAATGCACAAACACACACCAACACACACACACATGCACACACACGCACACACACACAAACACACACACACACACACACACACACACACACACACACACACACACACACAGTTGGATCAATCTGTAAAAGGTCTGGTAAAAATCCACCACACCCACCCTTTATGTCTTCAGAGAGTGAGGGAGAGAGAGTGTCTGTGTGTGTGTGTGTAATTTTGGATTTTAAAAAATGTGTCTTTGTATATGAATGTGTGTGTGTGTTAGACTGTGAGAAATGAGTCCTCTGGGAGGCCAGAAGCTTGATAGCGAATGCTTGACTAACGACTGAATAATGAGTGTGTGTTTGTGTTTTGTAGTGTGTGTGTGTGTGTATGTGCTCATGTACCTTCTGCAAATGTGTGTGTGTGTGTGTGTGTGTTTAACAGACTGCACGGCTCCTCCTGTTCAGGGTATTGGAGTTAAAAGGGAAGTCTTCAGGCTAAGTGGTGATAAGCGCTGCCTCATACCGATCAAATCAAATGAAATCACTGTGTGTGTATGTGTGTGTTTGTCAGATTCATAAAAGTGGGGCCGTTTTGGGGGATGTATTGACAGGAGGTCGTGTTGCAGGTGCATCTGAAACCTTAGCCGATACCAGAGGACAGGCAGAGCATCCTGTCTTCGCTGTATCAGCCCTGTGTCCCCTCAGGTCTCTTTCTGTTCGTCCTTTGATTCACATCTCATTTACTGTATAACTGCCTGGGAACATTTTTATTGACTCTCTTAATTTTTTAATGCATCCCTAAAATAGCAAAATACATGAAAAACAACCTCATAGTGAGATAGAGACAATACATTTAAATGAAAAAACAAAACATTATTAAATGTTGAAACCTCATTTAAGATAGTGGTTAGCAACAGTGAACAACTTAAAGCTACACATAAATAATTCTATATTAACAACGTATCAAATGGCTACTGTATGTATAATATGAAAGGTGTTGTTTGTAGCATAGCGTAACTTGCTGTTTTGTTCAGTCTCACAGCTCTCATCTCATGTTTACAGTGAAAAAGCTCTGATAAACCTGCTTGCATCACACAACAGACATTCACAATGATGACTAGCTAGTGAACGTAGTGAAGCATTTAGTTGCTAAAGAGTCAGATATTCCCCTCAGGAGTTGGTGGTGTCCAACACGTAATCTCAAAATGAATTTTAATGTTACTTCTGTTCTGTTATGTGTGCTAGATGCGTAATTTGGGAATTTTTTGATAACTTTTGTCGTAATATGCCAAAAAAAGATGTGGATAAAAAAAGCATTTGCAGCTTTTGTTTGACAAATACAATATAATGGAAATGGTACTACATAGTATGATGGTGAAATACTTGCAGTTAACATCTTAGACAAGAAGTTTTAGGGATTAAAATCTGATTAATAAACCTTTATCACTTGAAACCTCAAAAAGACAGTGGTTTTGCCTGTTTAAACATCCCAGTAAGCACATGAAAGCGATTGGTTTCAAGCAAACTAGAAAGTTGCATGTTATGCTATCCAAACATGTGAACATCAGGTCTGCATTCATTTTTGTTACATCATTGATTTGAGATAATGCAATGCAGGTTTCAAATGCAAATGAGTCTCTGTGTTAACTGTCATTAATGTAGTGATAATGTCCCTTTGCCAAAAAGGACACTTGATATTCATCACATTCTGTGATGGATTTCAATGTTTGAAGTGCCTGCTTATTGATTAGGCTACAAATCAATGGTAGCCAATGGGTGTTTGTAGACAAAAAAGATCTGTAAAGTATGTCTTCAAAACTGCTTATTAATTATTCGTAGTTTAATAGTCAAAACACACTAGTATGGCTCTTGAGGCTTTATTTAAACAAGAAGAGTTGCTGAATCAGGGCTGTGTATGACCATGTCACTGAGGCTGTTTGTCTGGTCAGTCAGGTGTGTGGCAGGTGTGTTGGCAGATGTCCCTAAGTCCCCAGCCGGTCCTGTGGGGCCTCTGGAGACATTTATCTCTAAATGAGTCCCATCTGCTAGGCTTCTGGTATAGAGGTGAGCAGAGCGAGACACATTCAAGGAAAGACTGCTGTGTTTATGTAGCCTGGTGTCACCTACCTTTGTGTCTTGAGATCTACTGTATGTACACCTCTCAATCTGTCAGAATATGATGTGTGTCAGAGTGATTTATGTGGGTTATTGAATTTGTGGTGTTGGTATGTGATTTGATCACCGAATACAATGCAATACCGTAGAAAAATCAGCCTAACTGCACTTCTTTTGATCACTAATTGTAGCACTATTAAGACCTTTATTTAATGTCTATAGGAGCACTGGGAGTATCAAAAAGTATACCCACAACCTTTACAAAAATTAAGAAAAGCCAGCTGAAGTGTTCTGAAGGACCAGCCAGAATTGTAGGACCAAATAGAAAGAAAGGACACACCTTAATTAATGATATATGCCAAACAAAGTGTTACCTGATGAAAGACAGATCAAATGGTATTGTTTTGCTCCTATATTGGTATTTTGACAGTATTTGGTCTTACAACTGTCATATTTTTCTTGTACTTCCAGAAGTATGATGCCCAAAGCCCTGGACGGCCAGATTGTAATGGAGAAGACGCCTCGCTACTTTGTTACTGTGGAAACGCCAGCACGAGTCCACGCCATGTCGCAAGATGTGAAGCTAATTGTAGTTGTCCGTGACCCCGTGACCCGAGCCATATCTGACTACACACAGATCATCTCTAAGACCCCTGACATCCCTCCTTTTGAGACCCTTGCCTTTAAGAACCGCACCACAGGTACAATACTGGAGTTTTTTCAAGTAGTCTTTGCTAGCCTTTGTTGTAGCTTTGCCTTTCCTTCACCTTCTTTAATGTTGTCTTTAGAGTAATTTATTAATCACAATTCTTGCAATCTCCATGTGCTATTTCCATATCAACTATAGCCCAACTTGTTGACCAACAGGTAATTTTTGAGGAGGCGCATATCAGCTACAGAGCCTACTTGGCATTTGCATAGGCTATCTATACCGTAACTCCCTTAAGAACTATAAATAGCTCCACATTCAGAGTTTCAGGCAAGCAGTATGAGGCAACTCCTCATCATGAGACAAAAACAGAAGGAGAAGTAGAAGGGATAGAGACATACTTATTCCAGGTCAGGGTCAAAGGAACCTTCTTCATGCACCCTTCAGCAGAGCAAGACATAGTTATGGTCTACTGAAAGCCTACAGTATTTGTAGTTGAGTGCCAACCTCACAGGTTCTTTATGACAGCAGATAATACAAATACCATCTCCCCTTTCTCTCTTATCTGAGTGCTTGAAGAATGTTTCTATTCCTTTCTAACCAATTTCTTCATCTTCAAGAGCGCCTCAAGGCTCCCTGGACTTTAGTGTATGTGAAATCAACTGCACCCTTGGCCTCTGCATTCTCTTTGAGTTCTCATGATTGTTTGTCCCTGCTTTAGCAAGGCAGGGCAAGTTTAAAATGGAAATACCTATGATGATTTTGAATACTGTATCTCATTTTTGTCTCCAGGTCAGATCGACTCTCTGTGGAGCCCGCTGTGGATCGGCCTCTATGCCCAGCACCTGGAGCGCTGGCTAGCCTGGTTCCCTAGGAATCAGATCCATCTGGTCAGTGGTGAGAGGCTCATCTCCGACCCAGCTGGAGAACTGGGGAAAGTCCAGGACTTTCTAGGCCTTCAGAGAATTGTTACGGACAAACACTTCTATTTCAACAAAACAAAAGGCTTCCCCTGCCTGAAGAAGCCAGAGGGCAGCAGTAAACCGCATTGCCTGGGAAAGACAAAAGGGAGGACGCACGCTTCCATCGACCCGGAGGTGATGCAGAAACTGAGGGATTTCTACAAGCCGCATAACCAGCGCTTCTATCAGATGGTGGGCCAGGACTTTGGATGGCAGTGACCGTTCTGATTTAATGAAACCAGTGGCTTTTGTTAGCATTATATTGCTTTGGGTAGAAGCCCGTGCAATTCTGCCAACTGACTGAGACAGATATGAAAACTCAAAGTACAAAAGATCCAGAGAGCAGAGCCAATTACCTGCCTCTGACCAGCAGAAGGGTATCTCAGAGACAGAATAAAAACCCAGTGTCAATACATTCACCTCTATCAATCAATCATCTTGTTCAAGTGAAAAACAACTGCGTCATTTTATATATCATAGATGTTCAGTAAAAAAGGTTCAGTTTGTGGAACATAACAAGGGTGTCGCCTCTCACCTCTCTTGTTTGGTAGGCAGCTTATTCCTACCAAAGGTGGTTAAATAAAGCATTTGTATGCAAAGTTAGTAATGAAACTGTGGTTGCTATAGGTTCCGGCTGTATTAGTTGAGTGGTGAAATACACATTGTAGCTTTTAGTGTCTCCAGTCTGCAGATTAATCCTGACGCTCTAGTTGGTAGGCAATAGTGACACAATGAACCCAAAACAGACACATTTCAACATTCCTGAATTTCCATAACTTTCTTTTTTACTACCTGTTTGTTCTTCAGTCTCACTGGTTAAGAATTTAAGGGCAATCAGTGCATACATGTTGAGTATCGTCCTCCAAGCATTGTTCTCGAAAAAGGGGGAATGAATCTTTTATGTGGCGAGCAGCAGAGGGGTGAGTGAGAGAATCTTTATATGAGCTCAGATTTGACTGAGTGGTTTTGTATTCTTGAATAATGAATGTGGATAAATGGATGTAGGAGAACTGGTGTGGATCACTTGCCTCTTTGCCTTTTGGCACATTTCCGTGCTAGGCTTATGTTGGTATCTGACTGCAAAACCACCCTACTGTACCTTGAGTAAAGTAAAGGGACCACTGGAGGACAACCAAAACAAGACCGGGTCAAATCAATGTGAGAGGATCGACCTATTGTATAAATGGCCATTTCTTTGGATGTGATATATGAAGCTTTCAGGCTTTGTTACTGTGAGAAGGCCTGCTAACAGGGTTGTCTGTTTTCAGTTTGCATGTATTTGCACTAGTTTGAAAGCATAACAAAAATAAAACTATTTTAAGCAAAGAACTCGCAATTCATTTTGTGGCGCTAATTTTTCTCACATCTTTTTTTTGTCATTGTTTTCCTCAAACTGCTGTTGTTATAAGGTCTCATCAAGCTTGTTAGGGCTGGATTTATGTTGAATGTGAGTGCATTAGTGCAATTGCTTTGCAAATGTAAATCTGTTTACATCAGAGACGCAAAGGCTACAAACTGTTGCTTAAAAGCCTTCTTTTTGATGAGATGCAAAGGTTCTGGGAGTCCCTGCTGTAATGTGAATGGAATTGATTTAATGACATCTCTGAGTTTAGTTGTTCTGTTGGATTGTATGGATGGTTCTAAATTTAAGATGGTAATTAAATTACAATAACATATTCTGATATTTGCAATGCTGTGTGTCCCTATGTGTTAATGCATATGACTGAGTAAATAATGTGTTTTAAAGAGAAAATACATTCAAGTAATACCACATCGCCATCTTGTGGACAATGAAGGAAGCCTTTCTGAATGAAAACTCCATCTACAAACATGGTAAAAACAAGCTGCTTCTTTATTATGACGTGCCCGCCTCATTTACCTTTAAATAATGTATTCTCATAAAAATTTATATATTTTTGTTAATGTCAATATATCAGGTTGCAAATAATTCTCCACAGAAATATAACTAAAGAACACTACACAAAAAATGCCACTGAAAATAAGTTTGACACACGCGAAAAGACACAACAATTCATGCTTCAGTATTTACTTCAACCCAGGGTGATGAAATAGAAATAGAATTTAAAACAGAACCATAATAAATCTGAACTTTGTCTACATTACATTTCACTTTGAATTGAACAAATGAATCAAGTACACAAATATATAATATACATTTTCAAATGCACTTAAATAACAACAATCCTGGTCAGTGTTTCTCAATCAGTACAATTCTGAATGAACTCAACAGCCAGATACATAAGAAAAGTACTCAATTTATCAAGTAAATATTACATAGAGAGCTTTAAAAGAGGCGCGCTGCTCTCGCTGATGAGTTTTGGCAGTTTGCACAGACAGCTACATGGTTCCTCTAAAGCAGTATTAGTCAGAGAAACGGCATTGACCCCATTAAAATGTTGTGAGCACAGAGCATGCTGTTTGATCAGAGGCATGCTGCTGTAAGTAAAGGCACTCAGCATGGCCTGTAGTCTTCCTCCACCCATGTAGTCCTCTTATCCATAATACTTTACACTTGTATTCTTCTATGGGTGGAGAAACAATCCTCAGGCCCTCTGTTACCCTCTGTTGCTACAATCCCTCATCTTGGTCCACTGACAGCAATTCTGCTACTTCCATGGTGAGACACAAGTACCCTGTGAATACTTCAACTGAATTGTACAGTAGGGAATAACACATGATAAGGTGTGTCTTAGGGCATTTTCATATCTCTCTTGTTTTCTCTGGTCCAAATCAGTGGGTGAGTTGGTAAACTTGTTGCATTCTGCCTTTGGTTTGGTTTCTTTTCACACTTAATTAAAATAAAACTAACCAAAATGACACGTGAAAGCCATGTGAAAAGAATCTTTTTGTTGATCGGTCAAATGTGTCTGGAGAAGGAGCGAGGCTGTAAACAAAAGAAGAGGTCCTAGCTGCCAAAATATGTACTTTGTTGCTGGTCCAGGTGAGACTTTGATTCATTTTCTGGCTAGCTGCTAGCAAATGTTGATGTCACTCATTCCAACTCAAACTTCAACTCAAAGAGTATGCCTTGTAGTTGGGTCAGATCGAGGTCTAATCCCATTACCAATATAAATGAACCGCTCCAGAATTTATTTGTGACCAGATGGAGGCTACTTCTTTTGGGCACAAACAAATTCTTTGTCTCAGATCTGCCCAAATGAATCGTATCGAAGGGGGAAATGAATCAGGACAAGATCCAACCAGATTATGAAACACAGATCTGAAAACAACTTTAACTACTTAATACTATTTGGTTCATTTGGGTGGGAGGCAGTGTACCGTCACTCCTGTATACAGTATGAGTATGAGAATAAGCAGGTGGAGCAACTTGCTCTCCTTTTGGGCTGTCCAGCAATGTGTATCTACATCTGAGTGAGTCATGGACACACAGCTTTAGCAACTTTGTACATTTTCCTCAGTGAATAAAATCCAACAGTCAACAAGCCAAAAGGCTTGAGAGTCATTAGAGTGTGCTAGTTTTGGATGGAGAAGAGTTGGCTTAGGCATACTGTCAATCAGAAGGCTTGGATCAGGCCACTGTCCTCTCCACAGAGATTTATTTTCCTACTGAGCTGGCTGGGTTGTGATAGTGAGCTCTCGTGTCCTGTCCTTAGCTTTAAACTCCCTTTAACTCACAGGATTTAAGCAGTCACCCTTCTGAGCAGTATTGCTTGGGTAGAGGTATCTGTTTACACCTACTAACACAACTGTAGAGTCGATGTGATGGACTCAGTGGTCATAAGACTGCATGGTTCAGCACGTCCTTAAAGGAGCTACATGTAGCATTTTAGCATCAATATATCATTACCACATCAATTCTGAGACATTAGTACTGTCACTGTAAACAAACAAGACCATTACTGAATCATATTTTTATGTAAATGCTACAAAAATACTTGCTTGCAATGAAAGTATGCCCCAAACTGCAATTCCCTGATGATGACATGTGACTTAATATTTGCTAATGGGCTGTGAGGAAACAATGTCATTCAGCAAAAAAGCTGAAAACCAACTTTATGGCTATTTTGGCAGTAATTGCCTTGAATTTGTGTCTTTTTCATCACTCAACCCATCAACAAGACAATGCCAATTTTTAACAGAGGTATGTCTTAGCAATCTATCTCCATATGCCGTGTTCCTAAACTAGGTAGCTGAAATGAGAAAAAACTAAAATATCAAGAGTTTCACAGACCTTCGGAAATCGTTTAGAGGACAACATAGATAGTGACATATATTGCATGCATTTAATTTAATTTAATTAATCAAATGTACCCACTGTACACTACCTGCCCCGCAACAAATGGCTGTCAGAAAAAGTTAGCGATTAGCTGGTGACCGTAAGAGCACATTTAGGAAGCTAAACAAACAATTATATTTCTCAGGAAAACAGAGCTAGATGGAGAGTGAATATTGAACTTATATTCTTTCAGATGTACAAAATCATGACTTGTGCTGATTATGTTCTGTGTCTGCTGGTTGTTGTAAGAATTAGAATTAGTTGTGGCCCGTGAAAACCAACACCCCCCCCCCCCAAAAAAAAAGAAGATTAATGCAGTTTTAACAATCACCAGAGCGCTCAACCATGGTCTGATTTTGTTTACAGTAATCACTGTATCACAATGAAAATGATAATGGCATGCTGATGTTTCAAAATGCTACATTTTGTTCCTCTAGCAGTATTCCTCTCCCTGGGGGTCCGGCAAGTCATTTAGGTCCAGGAAGATGGAGGTGTTGGACAATTTGCGGCCGTTGGACGACAGATCCAGAAGCTCCTCGGCAGTGCTCGGCACAGAGCTGATGTACATGTCCCACACCTGCTCTGGAGAGTCCAGCTCCAGCAGTTTCTGCTTGATCTTCAGGTTCTTCTCAATGTTCCTGCGCTTGTGCTTGAACTCAAGGATGGTTTTGGTGTAGCGGTTGATAGTGGTGACTGAAGACGCCATGCAGGCTGTGAAGGAGCTCCATGCCAAACTAAAGGAAAGATACGTAAATAATTGAGTGTAATGAAAGACTGGGTAATCTAATTAACTGTTTCTTGAACCATGCGCCACAGAGCAAGAAAAACAACAAAAAATGAAAACAAATGTGAAAATTATTTATGATCTTGACACAACAAGCCTGTATTCTTGATGTCACAAAATAAAGAAAAACTGTTTGTCTCATTATTTCATCATCCTGACCTAAAACATTATTCAATCTCAACAAAACAAGCCATCAAAGCCATTTTTCATGACTATTAATTATTGTCTAACAAAGAACAAAACTTATTATGCTTAGTGAGAGACAAGGCAAAACCCAAAAATATAATTGCGAGATTGTTTTTGACGACCTTCCTAATTACACTGATGATCGACTTAAATAAAAACACCATAAACAATTAGTATAATTTTGGTCTGGGGCTGTTTTTCATTGTTTAGTCTGGGTCCAGGTAGCTCCACAGGGAAATTTAATGCTCATCAAAACAACAATGAGCACATTTTTAGTCATATTGGTGTTCTGGTTTTGACTCTTAACCTGGTTGTGGTTATATTCACGATATAACATTTATGCGAGAATTTGGTTATTTCGTCACCCTGTACACATTGTGTGCACTCTCCTGGGTTCTGATTGTCTGCATCATTGCAGGTGTACCACAAAATCTTACACTGACATGCCACAGTCTCCTGGTTTACATCAAAGCACTCCAGCTAACGTGTTGGTTTCTCAAAACTGGGGAATATGGTGTTAATATATACAGGATATAACCAAGATACTCCAAAAAGCGGATCATACCGGAACCCTATTAATACTTTAAATGTAAATGTGTCAAAGATATGGCATCAGAACAGATTTCTGTATATGCCTGAACAGCACTTCACATAATGTATGGTTGTCTGGGCCATTCTACATTCCTGAACTGATGAGGTGAATGTTTTACTTTGAGTGATTTATTCATTTTTCTATTCTCAGAAACAGTGTTTAATATTAGTTCCTTTTCTATATAGATAGGAGGTGTATTCATATTTTGTACAAACCAAAATTATGAAACACATGTGGAATCAACCAAGGCGGGAAACCACAGAAAGGTGAGTAAAACAATACACAGGTGAAACACATGAGGAATCAACCAAGGTGGGAAACCACAGGAAGCAAAGACAACAGAAATACAAGGAGAAAACATTAAAAAAACAGAACAGGAAAAAAAAAAAACAAGTTCAGGCAGGATGTGACAGAGTAGGTTTAAAGGTCTACCTGAAAAGTAAAGGCTTGGTTTGTTATGCAATTTAGGTGAGACTAAAGAAGGAATCAGTTTAATGTTTTATTACTTTTGTAATGATTTAATGGCTACACTTTTTACTATAATGTCCTTCTTGGATGACTTATTCTGATTGGATGATCATAAAACACAGCTATTTTAGAGGATTCCCCCCCCCCCTCTTTTATTACCTTTTTTTGAACCTCAAGGGAGATAATGTTCTTTGTTTGCATTGTGATATGTTCAAATATAAGTGTGTAATGTACAGTATGTATTTATTTCTGTACATCTATCATTTTATACACACATAACTGTCGAAATCCAGATAGCATTCATGGGGTGTGAAGTAAATCTTGATAATCATATTCTCCACCCAGAGTTGTTGAAAGTAACAAGAAGTTATAAAATTATCTCATTAACGTGGAGTGAAAATCATTTTCAAAGACTCCCAACTCACATGTATGACCAGCTGTAGTCCCATGTCTGAGGTTTCCAGTCCTCCGGACCCAGACTAACAGTCAGTTGGAAGGCTGTGGTGAACATCATGTGTGCCACCATCCCCAACAGACCTGCAGCACAGAGAGGGAGCAAGAGATGACATGGATGTCCTCCTCTGAGGTAGGAGAACTACTGCAATTCTCTACAATCACCACTTGGTGGCAATATTACACAATATGAAGCTGATGAGTTGCTGTAACCGTATGATTTGTAAGCCTGCACGAATGAGCAAACCAATCAACAAATTAAGAATTCAGTGTCATATAGAGTGTCATATAGATAAATTCCTCCTATATACAAACCAAAAACAAAGAATAATAATAGAATAATATTAGAATAATACTGATTTTTAGGCTTATGTTTAGTCATACTGATGCTGATTCCTTTTTTGGTTGCCTTTAGGTCTGATTACACCATCTGACCATGATCTGATGTCTCTATCAAAGCACACACAGAATGCTGTCTGACTTTATGGAGAGAATAAAAACATGTCTAGATTGGGTGAAAACCTGAAATCTAAGACTGGACAATAAAACGTATTATAGCAGAAACTCAAACAGTGTCAGAACTATGTGAAGCCAAATGACCACAGGGTGTTGTACTGTATCTCTGCATGTTTTTGTTTGTGAGATAAAGAGAAAGAGAGATTCAAACAGAGACCTGTATACAGGTCCTTGTCCTATTGGTAACAGAAGTGACAGTGCAGAATAGCTAATTTAACAGGGCTTGCAACTGCTTTTCTCTGTGCATTTATACTTCCACTCTTCTTACTATCTTTTTCCCTAATACTCTTCCCTTCTTCTCTTCTAGCTCTCATCAGCTTTTCTCTGCTCATGTTCTTTTTGTTTTTTCCCTTTGTGTCTCAGTTTTTTTCCTTCTTATTTATGTGCCAGATTTTGTTAAATGAAGCGCAGGCTGTCCTCACACACTGGACTTCTCAATGCCTATAAAATAGAGCAGAAATAAAAAAAAAAATAAAAAAACCTCCAGCATGTGTAGCCAACCAATCCGATTACCACATAAGCCTCCCAAATCCCTGGACTGAACAAGCGCGCACCAGATTCAGCACCAAACACCTAAATTCCCATCTCATCCCTATCAATGTTCATGTATATTCCTAAAGATATCTCCCACTCACAGTATTATCATAATGCTATGCAGATCAGAGACAGCTTTGTGTCAGGATGAGTCAAACAAATCTGAGATCCAAGTCTTGGCACGTTCTGTCCTGTGGAAATTATGTGTGTTCTGCTTACTCAAGGTCAGGTTATTTCATCTGAAGTCAATAAATGTCAGCCCAGGTTGTTTATTTTTAGCGCTAAAGCACTTAACAAGGACATGCAGCATCATGGATGTGACACCTCTGATTACAGAGGGAAAGCAAGTAAATGATCCAGATTCAGTGTAATCAGTAATAGAGGCCTTACCCTTCAACTGCCACTAGGGGGCAACGTGTTTAACAAAGAAAGAATGAATAAATAGAGAAATAAGAGGAAGAGGAATGTTTTTTATGTTTCATCTTAATTAAGACAACAAAACCCCTCTGTTACATAAATTATTGTCGGAGTTGGAGTGTTATTCAAATAAGAAAAAGAATCACTGAATTAGTCACAGCTGTTAAACATATGCAACCAGTGACAAAGGGTTGCATGTAGAGATGGCGAGAACAGTGATCTTGGCGGTTCATTGCATGTGACACTGTGACAATCTGTGTCAGACTGTACAGAATAAATTCATTTCAGTGTGTGCTGTGAATGCTTGGTGAATTATCTCGCTACAATGCAGACAGAATAAACTGACTGTATGCAAGTCCGCATGCTGGTGTACAAGTGGTTAAGATACGTACCATATAGCTAAAATATATCATCGCCCCTTTGTTTCTTTGTACTGTCACACTATAAAATAAAGGACAAAGTTGAATCTTAAATATAATCATCATAATCAGCTCACATCAAACATGTGCGCTACTTAATTTTTTTTTTTTAATAAAAGGCATAAATGTATTAAGGGAATTATTGTAATACGCCCAAAGCCATAGTGGACTTTTTTTTTTACAGGTATATTAATACATCATTTTATGCTGTATTCTGATTGGCTGGTTTGTAGATGAAGGTAGAAGCAACAGACACAAAAAAAAGTTTGGGTCACCAAAGCTATAAATAAGCTGTAGGTGACAGTTATCGCAGTGTAATCTAGAACCAACATGTTGGATTGGCTAAAGATTACATCACATTTCTCTTGTGACTGTCAACTTTCATCTCTGACAACCCAAAATCAAACACTGTATGGGCACCTTAACAATATTCTATATTTCTGTTTCTATGAATGAACTGATCCTACTAACTGCTAGTGTAGCCAAATCCTGATATTCCTTTGTATCATAGAGCTCTATATTGTTGTCCAAAAACTGTTCAAACACAATGAGCCACAGCATTACACTGGATAACATCCTTTATTACCATACACACTGTAATTTATAGACACTGTTAGCTGTTGTTAATCTGCAGCTGTGGTTAATCTTTTTTTTTTTTTTAATTGAAGCTATATATTCATAATCTGTTTTTAAAGATGTAAATCTTCAGCAGGAAACAATAGGCTTGGGGCTGAGTGCCACAGACTGAGTAGGGATCTAAGTATTGAGAGATGACTTACATTACATTATATTACTTACTCTACATTGTAAATGGTTGGTTGCAAAACAGCAGTCTGTTTCTTTTGCATACTTGCAGCATAATCACTTTAACCAAACACACTGCTGTTTTTGCTAAGATGGTAAAGTTAATCACCCACAGTTCATTCCCAACAACCACATACTCATTTTTCTCTCATGTACTCTCGCACTATGGCTTCATACCCTCTATAATAAAAGGTTAATCTGCTCCTTTCTATTGTCCTTCTGGACCTCATTACCATAACTTCAATCTATTCATCCCATTAAAAACAAACAACTTTTAAATGCCTTCCTTAATTCATTACATTACATTTTACAAGCAGAGTACAAACTTTGTGATAAGCTTGGAAAGTTGTTAAAAAAGCCAGCATGCTGGGACTGATGCTACGAAAAAGTGTCAAAATCAATTATCTTTTCAAAAGAGTATAAACTCAATATGAACTTTACAAGGTTCACCTCCCATTTTACACAAACAGCACACTTCTCCAGACAGCAAGTCACTCATAAATAAAACATTGCACATGCAGACGGGGTTGAGAGGTTCAGCTACTCTTCGACTGAAAGTTAGAACGGGCAAAACGCCAGGGTACGGTCATGAAAACATAACTCAGTGAAGCTTGAGTTTGAGAGGCTTCAGCAGTGGGAGAGCATGATGGGTTCAACTCCTGTCAGCAAAAATGAAAAGATGAGGACATCACGAATGGATGAATGAAAGATGGACAACAATGTCTCCCTGTTGTGATATTGATACAGAATATGTAAAGTCTATGAAGTGTTGTTTTTTTTACTGTCTGATGTCAAATGCACCTAAGCCCAAATGTTTCCCAGCAATCTAATGTCCCATCTGTTTGGGAAGAGGAGTCAGTGCTGATCGCTGATGTGATTTTGTATTAAGTTGGGCTGCATTAGTATACCTGCTCATCAGGATCTAACCTTATACTCATTCCCACCTATGGCACAGACATTGGGTGCAATTTGGGAGTCAGGACCTTGCCCAAGGACACTTCGACATATGGACTAGAGGAGCCAGGGATCGAACCACTGATCGAACCACCGATCTTCCAATTAGTGGATGACCCGCTCTACCTCCTGAGCCACAGTCATCCCTGTAAGACCCTGTAAGATTTCCAGGAAGTTTTTGGAAAGGCAGCAGAGACAAGTGGGAGCTAGTCATCAATCTTTGTTTGGGTAGAGATGAAATAAGGTGCATATTGGACTTCACTAAGTCGACAGAAACATGATTCAAGATTGAATTCTGATGTCTGCTTTTTGATGTGTCGATGTTCGCCATCATAACTTTTTAAGGTGATATTATGTCAATGTGATATATTGAATACAGTCTGGTGCCAAGTCAATGAAGCAATGAGTCTAATGGATATTTGATGTAGGGATAAGTTTGTTTTTTGTAAGGAACTACAAGGTATCGCAGTTAAAGTTTACAAGGACAATGAGAAGATTTTTTTCCAACCAATCACAAGCAAACTATAGGTTAAAAGACTAAGTTTGTTTTCACTGTTTTTGATACTGAACAAAACTGTACATTATTTGGAATACCTTGGATCCACTTAATGTGGGTTTGATGCCCGCCTCATTGTTTGCTGCTGCCACCTAACCTATGTAATATGCATTACATATTGTGAATATCAACAAAGCACGTTGACATCAAATCCATCCCTATGGGCATTCATTAGACTTTAACTACATGACTGAAAGCCATGACACTATCAGTGAATCTGCACAGAGAACAAATTCTAAATGGCTCATTCCTGATTACCTCTGAATCAGCTGCTAAATGACACATGGTAAATGGCCTGCGCTTATATGGAACATTTGTGCAGAACAAATAACCCAGGCACACAAACCCATTCCCTATTGGTTGCAGAGCTGCTATGCAAGGCATTGACCTGCTCATCTGGAGCAGTGTTGTGCTCAAGGACATTTCAACATTGAGCAGTAAATTAATATGAATTACTGATGGTAAATAGACTTTTGTTAATGTTTTAGATATAAATAATCACAAACCATTATAATAATTTATATAAGTATGTACTATTTTGGGTTTTTAAAGCAATTTCCAGTATTTGGTCATTTTACTCAGTATTTTCCTAAAACAACTGTAGTTTTTATCAAATGGCAACAGTTATTGGGGACTATTTTCAGCTGTGGATGAATACACATTTAGTACATTTATTTTCCGGTGGTAGGAAGGTGAATGTAGAATTGACACAAAATAGTTTACAGTATATGTGAGGGAACATGCCAGCCAATGTAGTGGTAAGGGTTAGGTTTAGAAAAATATATTATCCCTCAGGATGTTGTGTACTGCACTATCCTGTTTAGAGTCACCATGCAGTTTCCTGACATTAAAGTAAAAATAAAAATATGTTTCCCAGTTATTTGTAGGAACAGATGAACATCAAATGACACTAATGAGACACCAAGCAAGTGACATAAAGTTTGAGGGATATTCATCGAGTGAGGGTATTGCCTCTTCATTTGCTTCACATGCCAACGAGATCAAAGAGGACTTACCAGACTCTGTACTTTGTCTAAAATCAAAGCATTAGTCAGACTAAGAGAATCCTATCTCACACTCCAGGCCCATCAATATGCAGCTTTCGTCCTAAATATCCCATGTTCCTGAGGAGAGTTTCTTCAGACCTTTGTCAGTGAAGTCAGACGTGTTGGATACAAGATTATCCAAACTTTGTTACTGATCAGGGGCATACTTTTTAATCTCAAGCAGACAGTGTACTGCCACTGTCAGCTGTAATGACCAAAATATTCTGCTTACTCTCAGTGAGACACTTGGGTTTGGGAAATAATGAGATCAGTCGTGGTAGTATGGGTGAGTGGCTGACATGCAGAGTAGCATTCAAATTTGGCTTCAGTTTGCTCCTTGCCTTTGATTTTGTGAGTCACAATGGCTGACTCACATAAATAGGTGGTGGTGAAAGGCAACGGAAATTTGATTGCCTGTTTTCACAGGGAAGGATATTGAGTGGCAGCCAGTATCCAGAATGAAGCAAGGTCTACTTGTGTGAGCTGAAACTTCAGGCTGCTGTCTTCTGATAGTTCCATCAGTTCATTTCCAAGAGACAGAGCTATGTCTTCTAGAGCATGACCCACAGAGATGAAGTGCTGCTCTTCCACGAATGTGTGCCCTTCTTTTCTCACCTAAAAAAGGCGATTGAGAGCCACCTTCACTATGGTACAAGAGCTGCAAATGATCTGCATCAAGTCTTTCACACAGAACAGCAAAAAACCTTGAGTTGAGTGTATTTTTCTGAATATAGTTAAGTTTTTACAGCTATGTTTATGACTTCATTCAGTTCTGGTGACATCTACTTTGTTGTAGACTTTCCCCATGTAAGAAACAGTACAGTTTGACAGCACAAAGATGAATTCCAGTTATTGACGCAGGACCGTCTGTGTAAACACCTGTACAGTGTTTCTAATCAAAACCTTTTTCAGTGAATTAATGATCAAGACAGCACATTACATTATCTACTATTGTTGTTGTGGGCAGATCACAAACAGTGAAGATTACAGTCCCTGGACTACCTTACAAAAACTAACAAAAAAGCGGCACTCCTAATGTTAGTCGACACATCCAGCAGTATGGCAAAGAATGGGTATGCCTGTACTATTTTCACAAGTTGGCATTCAGTGTCATCACTCTTGCCAACTTCTGCTCACAGTGACAGTGGAGAATGATACTGACTGAATTTTGGTTGTAGCACACCGACAGTAGTCAAGAGTTGTTGTGATGACTTTCTGTTGTGCCAGAAACACGTTCCTTTTCCTTAGGAAATATTCTATTGGCCTGTTTAACCCTTGTATTGTCTTCGTTTTTACTACGCACCTTTTGTCCTCCCGGGTCAAATTGACCCGGTCTTGTTCAACTGTTTATAAAGCATGATGATAAATTTTTTTGTTTCACTTTTTCAGTGAACTTGTTTCCAACACATTAAAGGTTGAATATGTAGAATATTTATTAAAAGCTTTTTTTTTTTTTTTTAAATAATGCACCCACGGGGCTTTTTGAGGGGTACAGAATGAAAGTATTGCTTTTCCTTAAAAAAAAAAAAATGTAGTCTGAATTAATATTATAACATTTTTTTGACGGGTTCGACAATGACGTTCTGAGAGGTTCTGTGTACATTGTACCAGCCAGTTACTGGACGGAATTGCGGGTTGCCAAGTTGTATGTTGTTCCTGCGCAGCTACTGTAGGCTGGCACTGGGTGAAATGGAGTTGTAAACAAACTGAGCCGTGTTGGACTTACTAAAACCTGCGTTTTTTGCTCTCAAATACAACTTTTCATCACAAAACTTCGAAGGTAAGACAGAATATCTGTTAGTCGCTGTAAATAAGTGGTTGTTTATCTTTGTATTCTTTGGCTGCTGGTTCACTGAGCTTTTAGCGCAATAACAGTGGTACTGTTGAACTCGGCAGGGTCTTAGCTTTCATATGAGATGCTATTTGTTTGTGTACCATGAAGTATCAAAACGGTAGCAATGGAAATGTGGAGAGTGGGTTGACTTTCTGACGCTATTCGGATTTTGATATTTGATCATTAATATGCTTGGTGTTTGAGTTGTGTTTGGTGTGTGTAAAAATGACGTGCTTGTAGCGGAGTTTCTCCTGTTTAATTTGATGTGCAGTATGACTGTATTGCTACATAATTAGGGGATCATCCCTATGTTCCCCGGGTCCTATGTTCCCCGCTTTGTATGTGACCGGGGAACATAGGCATGATCCCGTCTACAGTTAACCAGTTAGCTGAGTTATTCGCCGAGTTAGCAGATGAGTTAGCCGCCGAGTTAGCAGCTGTATTAGCAGCCGAGTTAGCCGCCGAGCTAGCAACCGAGTTAGCCGCGATCGGGGAACATAGGACCCGGGGAACATAGGTACGCTCGCCAGGTTTAACTGCTATTCCCACTGGCGTTACAATGTAATGTACCTCGGTGGTTTCAAGTCAGTTACAGCGAGGGAATGTTCGCTTCCTGTTTTCAAAATAAAAGCACCAACTCTATCGTTATGGTTTTCTTAATAATAAAAGGCAATGAGTGTTTTATTTTGTGAAAATTACCGGAAGTGCGTTACTCGCTACGGCTAACTTGAGTGGCTCCGAATTCGCAGGAACAAAACTTTAAGCAGATGTTATTTGGACAAATTAGCGTCACATTGTGGACCTAAAGGGCTACTTTACTTTCTTCCTAAAAAGGTTAGACATGTGGATAAAGTGGTATATTTACAGAGTTAGAGCTAAAATAAAATCCGGCACCAGACCTGGCAACCCGACTGCCTGAATTACTTTTTGGTTGTTGCGACTACGATCTCGAGACATTAGATGGCGTTGTTCTGCTCATTCTACATATTCTACCTTTAACATATATTTTATACTTATTTTTGTAATATATGATACATGAATATATACCCCATTTACATAAAATTAATTAAAAAAGCAGAAATTCTGAATTATTTTCACTATGGTTTTGATCAGAGGAACACAAGTTGATGGAATACCACAGATTGGTATGTCAAAGTTTAGTCAGGATATTGTTTTTAAACCATTTAATTTTTTTTATGGCAGCAAATAGTCACACCTGTTGTCCTCCCGAGTCAATTTGACCCGGTCTCGTTGGACTGTTTAAGTATAAAATGACCACACAATTCTGTGTTACACCTTTTAGTCAACTTGTTTCCAACACATAACCACAGATTTTAAACTTATTTTACACCTCTTATTCTTTTTATTATGCTTAATTTATGAGCAGAAAACCTCATTTACACGAAATTATACCATGCTTTTGAATAAAATAAGCAGAAATTATTACTTATTTTTGGATAACCACTGACACTCCAAAGGGGTCAAAATGAGGCCAAGAGCCTGTGATATAGTGTAGGTCATCTTCATCATGCTGTCTCAGAGTGAAATGTGAAATGCCCCAAGGATGCTATATACTCTGTCTTTTGTTTATTGTTATCTTGTCCCCAATGGGGGAAAGGCATATCAAAGGTGTAGCTTGTGTTTTGGCCATAGATTGTAAGGTTTTGGCCCAATGTAAAAGCCCAGTGCTTTGAAGTGTGTTTGAGTGTGTGTAGCCCCATGTAGGTAGATCAGAATTGTGATGAAATCAGGTTTACACAAATGTAGCTTTGAAATAGTGTGCATGTCTATGTGTGTGTGTGTGTGTGTGTGCGTGTAGCCCCATGTAGGTAGATCAGAAGTTGTGATGAAATCAGGTTTACACATATGTAGCTTTGGAGTTAGCATAAAATGGCAAAAACACTTGTTTATACCTGATGATTGGTGTGCTGTGATTGGAATGGTGATATTCAAATAAAACTTTTTTTTTTAAATATTATTTGGGCAGTACTACTACCTCCGCAGCCCACTAGATGGCACACTGAGGATTGAGAGTGGCTGGTCTAGGACACAGTTAAGTTAGTTAACATTTCAACTTGAAAAGTGTCATCAGTTTCAATGGACAGTTCCAATTTCATTGCTATAACCATAAGGCTCTGTAAATGATTCGTCTATCCAGCTTGGTTTTTGTGTCTGTTGAGGCTTCAGTTTCATGGATTAAAGTCGGCAAATACACTGAGATGTCTTCACTCTCTTTCCAGCCTCTTACTGAATCCAGGCCCTCAAGAGTTCAAGCTATTCTAAAGTCAAAGGCATCTCCACTCGTACCTACAAGGTGTTTCTGACAAAACAGATACAACACATGCTGTACGTTACAAATGTTAAACATCTATGAACACTTTCAAAGTGTGGACCCAGGGTGTACAGGCAGTACATTTCTTCAGCCTCTGGCTCTTTTAGACATTTTCTCAATCTGACCTGTCAAATGACTAAAATGCTGAAAGTCATTGCTACAGAGCAAGAGTATCTTTCACTGCTGATTCACTGCCCAGAGTGTGGTGGTCGGGCTCATTTTCACAGAGTGGATTAGAGAGAAGGTCATTGTTAATTCCTCCGCCGAGAGAGGGAAGCAGACTGCAAACTGGCTGGAAATCTTCTCGGGGGCTGAGTGGCTGCAACTGGCCTGAATAAGTTGTTGGACAAGTGCCAGCATGGAAACAAAGAAGGACTAAAGAATAAATCAGTATTGTTGATATTTTTGACTTACTTGTTCAAAATTGAAATTGAAATTTTATATAGTTTCTTGCATTTAAATTTTGCAATTGATTTGATTTGTCTATAGTAATCCTACTGGAATAGATTTTAACATTTGTTGGTGTACAGGCCAGTTGGTAGCACACCACAGAAGCTGACACCATCTTGAAGCATGGAGCAGATGTTTCGATATAAGGTTGATCAGCTGCAACCATCCACTCCAAATAATTTGATTAGATGTAACTGATTTACAATTTGTTGTCAAGAGTTCATGAGGCAACTCACCTGAGAGCACAGTGAATATGGCAGCGAAGGCATTGAGCTTGAGGCCGTCGATGACATTGCCAAAATGACACACCTCTATCGACATGAGGATGCCTCCGGTGGACAGCAGGAGGATATACAGGCACTCTGCAACGATGCACAGCCAAAGCACTCCTGTGCAAAAGCAAAGAGGAAGAGAAAAATAGATATTCGTGTTATGGGGGTGGGGGTAGATATGGTTGAGTGAATGATGGAGGGGTGTTGAGGTATACGGAAAGAGATGAGAAATGGGGGGAGGGGGGTTGGGAATTGAGAAAGAGGAAGGGTAAGCAAGGGCAAAGGAAGAGGACAGGGAGGAGAGAAGAAGAAGGAGGAATGGGAGGAGAATGAGTCAGGAAAGGTGGACCAGTGACCCTGTCACCCATATCATTAACCTTCACAGTCACAGAAAGGATATATAGTCTACCAAGAGACATGCAACATCCTGAGCTCAGGTCAGTGTGCGTGGTAGAATGAAATACCAACGGATTTAAACTGTAAATTTAAGCTGTGGTGTAATTGCATATAACACCCAAGGGCAGGTAGTAGTTGTGTGGTTAATTAATCACACGATGGACTAAAGTAATATGCCTGTTACCCAAAATATCCCTGTATGAGTGATGAATAGAGTTACATCCTTATATCCTTTTAACCTGCTCTAAATTGAATTCCACACTGAAGTAAAAGACTTCTCCAATTAAATTTATAGTAGGAGGGCAGAGAGGATTAAGGAAAATGTTATTAAAAGACTAAAAGTGGCTGCAATTAAATGCATTTAATCAGAGCTTTCGTTTTGCTTTGATATATCTGATATTTTAATCAAATGAAGCCAGCATGTGGCATGGCGGCATCAGCAGATGGAATCGCAGCAAAAGAGACAGAAGCTCTCAAGTGGATGTATGTAAAGTTAATGGGCTGTGTGATAACAGAGCTCCATCATGTCTAAATGGACTGGCATCTAAGCTGCTGTTTCAATAAAGAGTAAGTAAAGATCTCTTTGTTTCAGGGTCAGATGCTGGTCTTTTTTTAAGGAGAGGCAAACATAGAGCAGACTGGCGCCAGACCTCTGAATCATTGCCCACATCACTCCTGTTTTTCTGGCATTGTGTTCAATTCATGGCTGTTTCCAAAGTTAGAAAAACAGACAGGACAAGCAAGGATGACACTGATCATAACAAGTCTTGAAGTTCACTTTGACATTTTGGGAAATATTTGCTCTCATGCTGAGAGATAGAGTAAATGAGAAGAATACCACTTTCATGTATAAAAGGTAAATTACAGGTGACACGTCCATGTCCAACAAGAGGCAATTAGCTTAGCTTATCCAAAAGACTGGAGGCATAGGCATAGGGCTGGTTGTCAGTACTTGATACCTTTTATATCGACCAAAATAAATGGATACCAAGTAGTATCGAAACATCTCTGGCTAAATTATACCTGCAATCGATCCTTTTTGTACCCAGAGCTAGAAAATATGACTATTTGTATGGTCCCTCTCACAGCCAATCAATGCAAGCATTCTTTGATTTAATGCAACACGTGATTGGCCCACTGTCACAGCAGCTACAACCCATCTGTGGTGGTGAAGTCATGATGAATTTGAGTAAGCGCGCTTATCAGTTCAGCAGCCAAGATGCCACCCAAACACTCTAAAGTGTTACACCTGTTACACCAGATAAAAGCAAGTGCACAAAATGTGGAATGGGTATAGAATGATATACTCAATGGGCAGTATCACTTCAAGGGTACAAGGATTGGTACTGGTATCGTCATTTTAAAAAAAATGATACCCAAGCCTAAGAAACAGTTAGCCTCACTCAGCTTGCAGGTGTGTAGTTAAAAAACACACCTGCAAGCTAACATATCATATCTAATTTGTTTAATCTGTACAAAAACAGAAATTAAAAAAAAATGTTTTAGCTTTACAGGATGACATGTTGTATCTTTTTTTTTTTTGATGAACAACAAACTTGTGCTCACGATTGTATCTATACTGTTTTAGCCAATGGGCAAATGGAGAGTTAGGGCACATAACTCCTCCTAAAAATAGAAATGGTCATTTTTACATTTCTATTTTTGTACAGACTAAATGAATGTGATAAATGCTCCGGCTCTGAGGAGAGTGGTATTGATCCTCTCACCTCACTAGCAGCATGAAAGAGAATAAATGTATTCAGGGGTTGAAAAGAGGGCTGAAACAATGATCTGGCTTCTTCAATTAAGTAAATAAATCAGGCAGAGTTTCAGGCAGTTTCATTTTTGGGTGCTGACTGACATCGTAAGCAGTGCTGGCCATGGAGATAGCTGAGACACTCTCCTACAAGGCCTCCTCCCCTAGACTGTCTGCGCTCATCAGTGCAGACGGGAGTGTGTGTGTGTGTGTCTGTGTGTGTGTGTGTGTGTGTGTGATTTTAGCTTTGCCACACTTGTCCAGCTGCTAGTATGGGCGCATAGAGCGCCCTCAAATCTCAAATTGGGAATGAGTACTTCCAAATTATAAAGTGTTATTAACCTTAATGTATGATCAGGATAACATTTAATGTTAGCAGAAATAATGCCATTCATTTTTTTAATCAGACGGTTGGTTATGCACACGATGTGTTGAAGTTATCTGATTAATCAAATGCAGCCCAGCCCAGAGCCACAGCAGGTGGCAGGTGTTTAAAAAGAAGGTGAGCTGTCCACAAAGAAAACAAGACCACCAGAGCTTACCTTACAGTATAAATCAATTTAGGAGTTATTTTGAGATGAGTCTTTTTTCCCTGCTGCAGCATGACACCGGATCTTAGGTTTCTCCCACCTGCCAGATCCCACTTTAACCCAAAATGTCAAACTTCACCTTTAAGACCTGTTATTTTTCTGAGTCGACAAACACCACACTGTTTAGTCAATCTCAAAATGAAAAGCCTCTAACAGCCAATACCAAACCTTCCATGTCAATAGAAAATGACGATAGCAGGATGGAGACGTTGCTCGCTCTTGACTAACAAGGGCAAAACAAGCTTACTCACAGCAAACAGACTGAATAATGATGTGAAAACAAAAAGGCAGTTCAACCAGATTATCAGGCTAAATACTGAAGATGCACTGAGAGGCAGGTTTCAGCTCAGAGTGAGGTGGGAAGGCTGAGTGGACTGATTAGAAGGGATGAGACTGTGTGGAAGTGATTGATTTGCTAGAAAAACACTTTCCTTATTACAACAGTGCAAAAGATTAGTTAAACCACACCTCTGTGGCGTCACTCCTCTTAGAAGCATTGATTTTGCTAAAATACTACGATCAAGATGATTCAGCCTTGTTGTTGAGAAAAAAGGAGGATTTATCTGTGTGAGGCAGGGATGCTTTAAGATAATACCCCAGTGTGCCATGATACACATCATTTCATTTGAAGTATACAACAGTTCATGTTTCCTGATGGTGACTTTAAATTCAGTGTGGGCTCTTATGCTGAACAGCAGAATACATGTGGCCATTGGTGGCCAATTATGACCTACCAACTATCTGATTGGTATAGGGAATCAATTGGGAAGAAGCCTTCGCAATCGCTTCATCACAACTACAAAGGAATTTCTTTCTTTTTTTCTCCAAAATGTCCACTTCAGCCAAAAAAATGGACACTGCAGAGCTAAGCAGCTTACTTAGATCAATCAAAAAAACAGCTCGAATGATGAGAAAGATTTCACACAGTAAGACGACTCCAAATCTGAAAAAAAGAGGGTTTGTGTTTCTCAGCTCTTAAACCTATGAAAGCAGTGATGTAAACTTTTTTCATAGGCTTTTAGGATGTCTTGCTGCTTTCCTGCTGTATTTTACATCATCTTTACATGTCATCTCTGCACATATGTATCACCTGTCAGAAAGCATGGCCTGTCCACATGATGCTGAATCAGTGGCTGACAAACAAGTATAGTTATATTTGTTTCATGCAACAGTATGTAACGTGTGCTTACCTCTTTCATTGGAAGGCGCAACATAAAGGAAACTTCTGCAGTTTTCACCTGTGGAAGATTGCAAATTACACACATCATTAACACTCATTATAGCGCCACTGCAACATGCTGATAAGTGAGACGGGGGCTTCATCTGTACGCCATCAATTTCCCAGGTTTCACTTTGTGCAATTCAGACAAAGCTGTGATTTTTTTTTTTTTATCACTGTTTGATCCAATCTGTGAAGGGATTTCCTTTGTGGTTGTGCACTAACAAGCTCCATCACCTCCCCCAGCATGTCAAAGTGTCTGATCTGCTCTGTAGCTGTGTCTGTGTGCATGTGTGCATGTGTGTGGGATTTCACTGTCTACTAAACAAATACTCGTATGATGCTCTGGAGGCGGACGCAAGACAGCCACGTATTCCTAGATCCACGGCTGAAGGACCGTGCAGCTCTCTCAGCTGGCTTATCTGGAACTGGCCCATGAATCAGTTGAATAGCTTTAGCAGGCAGCAGTATAAGTGCTTGACTGTAGGTAAGAGAATAAAACACATCAACTGTGAATTTGATATATACTGAGCCTTTAATCTGGCTTTTTCCATCTTTTTCTGACACACTAAAAAGCTGTGAATACTGGATAGAAAATTTATGAGATATATTATTGTTTGATCTATTTTTAAGTAAAAATGTGAATCAAGCTCCAGTTTCAACCTAGAATATTTTATTCTGTTTGGTTTTTAGACTTTTGGTCAGACAAAAAAAGCAATTAGAATATTTTCTGGGCAATTAATCCAATTAACAATAATCAACAGATGAATAAATAATGAAAATAGTCCTTTTTTGCAGCACTATAAAGAAAAAAAAAATCCTTATTCACTAAAACCTTGCTTTAATATGCTTCAGATGATCAGAAAAGGCAGTTCATATTCAGATGTGTTTACAGGTGTTAACATTTGAGTTGATATTATAACTGAAATTTAAGACACATTTCTGGGGTTACTCAGTTACTATATGCTGTGTTTAGAGCAGGTTTAAATGCACTGATTGAAAATGCTCTTAAAAGCAACATTTCATTCATTCCTGTCTATTCACTCTATTCTCTCCGTGCGCACTCCCCGCGCTCCGCTCCCAGCATCATCCCGGTGCGTCTCCTTTCCCCCAAACTTACCGGTCATGTTGATGTTCTGCTCGCAGGAGAACCAGATGCCGGTGTGAAACTTCCTCATCACGTACTTATCCTCTCCAGTCTCCCAGATGTACTGCACCAGCCGCGTGTCGTTAATGTTGGAGCTGTTGAACCTGATGCAGAAGGACTGCCTGGTGGTTCCCGGGCCGGTACAGAACGGCTTCACCACTTTCCGCGTCCCCTCACACCAGTAGCTGGTGGTGAGAGCCGACACGGCCAGGAACAAGGCGAGGAAGTTCAACGTGAGAGCCAGCGACGCTCTCCGCCGCCGGTCTATCCCCATAACGGAGACCGGAGAAAGTGAAAGCGCGTAACTTAATCCCTCGCCTTGTATGACACCGGATTCTGGCGACTTCTCCTCTTCAAATCCTCATAATCCGGTTATTCCCTTTAATATATCCGCGGCTAATTATCGTGGCGCGCCTGGCCCCTACCGTGCGCTCTCACATCTGCTCCTCCAGCGCAGATGACTCTCTCATTTTGTAGGCTGCCCCCCATACCCACCCCTTACACACACACACACACACACAGACACTCACACACACACACACACACACACACACACACAGAGCATCATGTCACTGAGTACAGCAGTATGTGGTTCACCATTGGTCCTTGATGGAATTTCTCTCTCTAAAAATTATCACATGTATAAAAAAACATTAAATGAAAAACATCACAATGCTTTTCCAACCACTTGTTTTCTTCACATATTTCAGTTAATTTCTTGCCTTTGTATCCAGACACGAGGCAGGATGATGCATCTCACGCGCGTCAGGGCGACTGATTTTTGACTTTTATTAAAAACCATGCTGACACAAGCTGCGCTAGAAACAGGTGGCATCCCACTTGCATTTTTTTAAACAAAGCTTGTTTAACACTCAGTGAACAATATTTTGTCATATGACATAATGATTCTGCTGTGTAAAGTATTCAACCACATTTAAGCTTTTTAAAGGGCCACTCAAGCAATTTTGTAAAGCACTTCTATATGGTTGGAGGACTCATTAGAGATGGATTTTAAAGCAGCAGAAGCTGATTTCTCAACACATTTTAAGCTCCAAAGCACTTCCTATAGGTCTACATTTCCCATAATGTCACCAATGGACTTTTTTTTTGTTACCCTCCTTGCCTTATCAATAGGGCTGGGTATTACCTTTATGGTATCTACCGAAATAAATCAACACCAACTAGTATCTAAACGTCTCCCATCAGATGATACCTGCAATCGATGCTTTTCGCAACCAGAGCTAGAAAATATGACTGTTGGTATGGACTTGCTCACAGCCAATCAACACAAGCGTTTCTTGATTTAATGCAACATGTGATTGGCCCACTGCCACAGCAGCTACAATCCATCTGAGGTGGTGAAGTTGCAGTTTAAAATGCATTTGTGTAAAAATCATTTAGATGTGGAGGAGTGGTGGCATTGTATACAATCAATTTAATGTTTCTATTTACATGATGGGTATCGAAGTACTCAGTTGGTATCAGTATCACATTAAGGATACTTGGATTGGTACTGGTGTTGTAATTTTTTAAATGATACCCAGCCCTACTCATCAATACCCACATTTTTCATGCTCTCAATTTGGCACTTACATCTACTGTCATGAAGTGGTTTGAGAAACTGATCCATTGTCACCTCTAGCCTCCCAATAACATTGGACACACATCAGTTTGCCTACAGCGATAACAGGTCGACAGAAGACGCCATTAATACGACTCTCCACACTGCTCTGACCCACCTAGAGCAGCAGGGGAGCTACACAAGACTGCTCTTTATAGACTTCAGCTCTGCATTTAACGCTATCCACCTCCACAGGCTGGTGACCAAACTGGCTGAACTGGGTCTATCACAATCCATCTGCCTCTGGATTGAAGACTTCCTGTTGGATCGCTCAGCTTCATCACCGGCTCCCCACAGGGCTGTGTGCTGAGCCCCCTACTCTACAGCCTCTACCCTCACAACTGCACCCCCGCCCTCTCCAGCAACAACACTAGTTTGCTGACGACACAACAGTGGTGGGGCTCATGATGAGTCTGCATATACCGGGATGAGGTGGAGTGGCTTTCTGTGTGGTGTAAGGACAACAACCTGATCCTCAACACCACCAAGACCAAGGAACGTATCATCAACTATAGAAGGAAAAAAAACAGACATTCAGTCTTTACACATCAGCGGTCTCTGTGTGGAGAGGGTCTCAGACTTCTGATTTCTGGGCATTGAGATAGACGACGCCCTCAGACAGACATGACAGGACAGTTAAAACAAGCAGACAAACAGTTTTTATTATATTAACTGCTCTAAATGCTCCAAAAAACTGATGCTGTAATAACTGCAACAGCAATTGTGAGTGTATTATTTAGGGGAATTGTGCAATATTGATGGCAGTGTGTGGAATGTTTTGTGTATATGTATTATGTATTTTAGTTTAGTACTTAGGTTTAGTACTACTTATTTTGTTCTTTTTCAAGCACCTTCTTTCTCTTTTTACTTATGATACCATAATGATTGCTTTCAATTTTGTTGTACACGTATAATGACTATAAAGACTACTCTATTCTAACACAGGCTTTCTGTTACACATCTTTAATATCAGTTCAAACTGAGAGTAAACATCCTGATGAAATCACTGATCCATCATCAGGGATATTTGCTCAGATTGGACAAAGCTCCTTCAGACAAACCCTAAAACAAAACTCATACAGCTACTTTATTTCCACAAATAACTCATCTGTATTATAACAGATGTCTGCTCTTGTGACTCTAGATTCACAAACCTTTGTCTGCCTGTTTGTACAACTGTTCTGTTCCTATATCGCAATGAAGAAAAACACTAACAAAAACAACAGAGTTCCTCCAGTGGAATGGAGGACATGATAGAGTAATACTCCTTATGGAAACTGGACTTAAGGTGTAAAATCTGACCTTTATGTTTAACAACAAAATGTATCTAATAAAATATCAGATAAAGCACAAGGTGACTGCGATTATGACACACCCAAATCATCACTGGTGCAAGCAGTTATAAGAAGATATTAAATGCACTATATTATTTCTATAGGTGCTGTTCTGTTTAAACTGAATTTATTGGAATAGTTAAAATCAAATCAATTACACAATTGATTGTGAAAAGTAAAACAGAGGAGAGGAGAAGGCCTACACCTTGCTTATCATCATTTTGGCTATTATTCTAATTCATATAAAACAGTATTCACAATGTCAAAGGGGCTATAAAGGTTATGACATAAGAAAAATAACAATGACACCCATCATATTAAAATCTGACCTCTATTAGTGACATGTTTGAGAAATGGAAGAGTCAGATGATTAGCTCTGTTAAATATTTGCAACATATCAGAAATTGTAGAAATGGTACGAATCTGAATTTCAAAGCAGGTAGCTGCTCACAGACCCCAGACCCACAGGGGGCCTTAAGGGCTCCAGGTCAATTAGTTTGTAGTCATTTTAATGAATTGCAAATGTGTTTATTAATACTGCATGCACCACTAATTTGCAATATAAACTGAATTGTCAGGGGCCTGGAGGCAGCAGTTGTACTATGACTAAAGTTGAAGTCCCTTTCTGTAGAGGGGCACTGATGTAAAATGTATGTTATTATTAATAAATAAAATTGTACTTAATCAAGACAACACAAACAAGTCACTAATGAACTCATGTATAATAATCAGAAAATGGGTGTTAAAGGAACCTGGGGCTACCTGGGAGCATGATGTCATGCATTTTGGGATTTTGGGATTACGAATAACAATCGAAGAATGAAAAATGATCTATACAGAGCAGCTGCAAAAAAAAAAAATCCTGCATAAATACATAATTCATTTTTTTGGGCCCTAACATCTGGGTCCTCTGGCAGATCCCTCCTTGAAAGGACAGAAAAAATAACTGCTGACAGCTAAAGTTTATCACCCCACAAACAGACAGATACCACCGCCATATAATTGCCACCAGGGGAATAGCTCTGCTGGAGCTGGGTCAGTGTGGGCAGGACTGCTTTCAATCAGGAGACGAGACACTGAGGGAAATCTATGAAGGTGGCCGCTTAAACTGTTGGAAGGTGTGAAACCTTGCTGGCGGTATTTCCAGTCTGTCCCGACTCACGAATATCTGACAGATTTTATGAGTGTGTATATGTGGTGTCAGTCAGTCATTTCCTCTAGCTTACATGCTGTAGATATGAATAACACTGAGAGAAATTGTGTGTTGTTATGTGTTTATGTATGTGTGTGTGTGTGTGTGTGTGTGTGTGTGGTAGAGTGACATGTGAAATATGTGTTAAAGGAGGCTGTCGAGGAACTGCAAACGTTTGTCCCATGAGATTAAAAGTCATCATTCTTTCCCCATTGCTCCCCCACCCCAACACCCCTTTTCTGACCTATACACACACACCTACACACACACACACACACACACACACATACACACAGCAGCAGTTTCATGCTCCTGTACCCACAGAAGTGATACAATACAGCCTTTCAATTTCAACCCCCTTCACACTCTTCCTGGAGTCGAACTATAATCATCGTAATTAATATCAGTGATGTATGCACTGCCTCTGCTTCCCGTCACACCCAACATATTCTCACTATGTGTGTGTGAGAGAGAGAGAGTGTGTGTAGCACTCCCATAGGGCACAAGAGATAATCAATAGTGGGTTGCATAGATCTGACACACACACTGTTTGATCCAGCATCCCCAGGCCTGTTATCCTGATTCGAGGCAGGCTCTCTGTCACCTTCAGGTTGATCTATATGGTAGCTGTAGAAAGGGGGGTTGAGGAGAGAGGGGGGGTGACTCATTTTGACTGGAATATCTCGCCGAGGGCCGGTGCCACCGATGCTGCTCGACTCATTTTCTCGAAAAACTCCAAAGACGAGCGGTGTGATATATCCTCGCCACATGTGATGACCTTGCGGGGGCCCGATAAAAGATCTCAGGTGTCTCGTCTCGTGTGCCGGCTGTTCTTTTTTATGAATATGTGAGAATGTGTGAGCAACACAAAGGCACAGAGATAAATACTGGAGTGTTGGGTTTGCATAGTGAGCTCAGGTGATGGACTGTTGGGAGTAATGGGGTGCTGCTCCTGTGTGAGGGTCAAACACACTCCTTGTCTTTTAATATTTGATTTATTTGTGTACATTTGAATTTGTGTGTATGAACAAGGAAGCAGCCAGGGTGCTGTGTTATTTCCCTGTGACACCCTGCTTTACATGAAACACATTTATATTTCAAACTGTGTCCCATTTCAGAGGCTGGCTCCTCTAAGATCCACATTTCTTGGCCAAATACCCTAAATCATAACGGACTGACGGCCGACTCTACAAACTTTTTAGCAAAAAACATGAGAAAAGTTCCACAATTTTCTGACACTAGAACTTTGCTCACTTTGAGGAACAGCAGGGAGTTGAAGGCTTAAAGAACAGATTCACAATTTTTCAAGTGTGTCTTAAAAAAGTCAACTGTCCATATGACCTCTCTGAAAGATGTTTTCCCAGCTGTAATCATTCTTCCTGTTAAAACTGGCTATTAAAAGATCTCCTTCAGTTGAGCTTTCAGTGGAAGTGAGGGGTCCAATTCCAACATCCACACACTCATTTAAAGTAGATGTGAAGCTTATATGAGGCTTTAACAGTCTGAGTCAGTCATATCAAGTGGATATCTGACACATTTACAGTCTTTTTAGAATCATATTTCTTTGTGTTTCCCTGTTGAGCTGTGGTAGGAGTATAGTTCTTCTTCTTTGCCACTAAAAACACTGTAACATTGAAACATATCTACTTGATTTGTCTCATTTAGATGTCTGAAGCTTCACATTAGCTTCAGATCAACTAAATACTAAATATATTTTTGCACAGATGGAGGACTGTGGATTTTATCCTCCATCACTTACATTGTAAAAGGTATCTTCTAATGGGCAGTGTGAATAGCAGGAATGATAACAGCAAGAAAAAAAACTGTTTCGATGTTTATTTGGTCACTGGAGTATTGTTTTACGTCACACATGAATAATTATGAATCTGTCCTTTAACTGTGTAAAAGGGTAAAATCAGACAAGAACAGATGTTTCCTTTTGTTCCCGCTTGACATTGGACAACAAAACCAGCATCTCCTCTGTAGCACTCATATCATATATGCCATAAATCACAGCCTGCATGCTGGTCAGATGTTTAATGAAGCATTCAGGTGATCCTCCTCAACTCGTTAAGTTGGGAAAAAGCACACGCACGTCAAATTTGTGTTCAGGTGGTCATCAGTCATTTGTGTGTACTATATTACTATATGCTTCAACTACAAACTAGACTAATAGAAAAGCCACTACACCATGGAAATAATAGAGGTAGGTATAAACTCCACTGTTCATTCCTCTGAGCAGCCTGCATGTGTTGTTACTCAGATAAATAGAAGTCATACAGATATATTTACCTACATACTGTACACTATTAATCACATCTGGTTCAAAGCGATTGCATCAGCATTCAGAATGAGATGCTATTACTGTGGTGTGGTTCAGACCAATGGCTTTCCTGTGTTAAAACATGCAATAATATACTTTTTTTTTCATTGAGAGCAGAAAGGTTAGTTGATTAATCAATTGGTCATCTCTCAGAAAATTAATCAGCAGCTATTTTGATAATCAGATTCGTCTTTAAAAGCAATTTTGAAAGCAAAAATGCCAAAATATTTCTGAGTTCAGCTTTTTTAAGTAATAGTAAACTGAGCATCTTTGGGTTTTGGACTGCTGGTTAAATAAAACATCATTTAAATAAGTCACATTTGGCAAATAATTCGAATCTAATTTAAACTATTCACATGATACGAATTTGCACCAGAAACATTTTTGAACAGTTCATTTAGCTACTTTTATTTTAAAGTACAAAACTATGGCCATAAGTTAACAGCTTAGACACCTACTGTACCTGCATCAGAGTTATTGCATCATAACTGTTTATGCAGTTTTATGTCTTTCAGTTTTAAGCAGGCACCAACAAACTGTACATCACTGTTTAGCTGACTATGGCACTTCCTTCACTTGTGGGAATAGCTCCAATGCTTAAGCTCATGATTAAATCAGCGATAGTGATGATCCAGTATACTAACTTCTGCATAAGGAGCTAGTATTCAAGATTTATTCATTCCTGTTCAGATCACCTCTGTCATAACAATCTTGGCAATGTGTGAGTCATTTTCTGGTGGTGTACTTGAAACTTTTTGATTTTATGATTTGACCAATGGCTCCTAAATGTTATTTGTGGTCTGAGTCATTAGGTCCTCTACTTCATAGGCTCTGTCCTTAAGACCAAGAGTGGTTTTACTGGATTTACAGTTTATGTATGGTGGAAATTATAAAGGTTAATGTATGATTTTATTAGTTCAATGAGACATAAAGGCAGAAATTAAAACAGAAAAGTTTGCATTATAGCAGTGCCCTTAAAAATGGCACTGGTTTGAAAAATGGTCCCTCCCCTTATGCTACGTAGCCTAAATGGTGACCGTTGAGATTTCTTGGGTTAATTTAGTAGTTTGTAATGATTTTTTACTGCGAATGATAACGAAAATGCTAATAGCTTACTAACTAGCTAATCGTCGTTTCCATATTTGTGACATATTTTACACATATAGACTTTGAAACTGAAGTGTAGGGTGTAATATTGCAGGTATTTTATCAATATGACTATCAACAGATCATTTTCACTGTCTATTTTTGCTGAGAAATCAAATCCACAAGTCACTGTGATGTATATATTTGAATGAAAATCTAGTTCCTATGCATAGATTCAATTGGGTTTCCAACCTGCAAGTTGCTCTTTAAAAAGCGAATAATGTAAGTAATTATATAACGAGAACAGTGACATTTTATTCTTGATTAATTGCAGTTTTACAGACCAATTTTATTATAGTGCCCTCGTGTCTAATTTTAACACATATAATAATCGAACGAGAGAGATTTACATAATGAAGATAATAACAGTGAAAGTAATAATTTTTTATAGTCGGGGGCATGGCAGTATTCTGGACACATTTTTCTTCAATTATCTAACAGGCTCATTTAAATAAAAAAGCAGTTTATGTGAGTAAAATACCTTTAGGTTCATTTGGCTGATTGAAATTTAGATTCATTATCTGTGTATTTGCATGCTGCGATGTGATTTGCAAGTCAGATTTGAGCTGTAACTATAAAGAAGTCTGTTGTGTTGCTTTTGTTTGATTAAAACTGCGTGACAGGCCTCCACAGGCAGTGAAATATTCCTCAGAGTGTGTATGTAAGCAAAGAAATGTACAGGTGAGTCACTTCCTCTCCATCCTGCCTTCCTCTCGCCTTCCTCTCTGACTCTGTTGATTCATGTCTCTGCTGAATGAGTCTGAGCTGTAACTAACAAACACACTGTGACAGATGCTGGCAGCAGATCCACTCCCCTCCCTCCTCAAGCATTCATTTACATAATTACTCTCTCACCACCGAGAGTGGCCATATACTCATGTTAAATATATATACACGCACAAACCACACATAAACACTCAAAACACAATAAAATACCAAGTATATATGAAGACAGTTTGTACTGTCACGTGGTTTATACTAAAGCAGCACAATCTGTAGCTGTGGTGTTTTTGCATTTCTGACAGTACAAGATTACTGTGCCCTTCTAAATGCCCCCCTCCACTGTACCTGGCAGATGGCTCATCATAGCGGCCGGCAACTGTAACTATGTGTAACCATAAGTATTTGTGAGGTAAAACTTGCCGTGGGCAATCCACGCTAGAGGGTGACAGGGGAGTGGATTTTTAGTTCTGTCCCATCCCGCTCCCACAAAAACACTCCTGTCCCATCCCAATGCCGTGATGGATTTAAAAAAAGGTTTAAACTGTCATTACCCAATGTGAGTCGCTACCCGATTTGAATCGCATATTTTTGTAAAAGCCCTTAAAGGAAGTACTTATGATTCTCACGAATCGCAATTGAGCCAGGTGAATAATGTGTTTTTTTCCAAGCGGAGTTGCCATACATAACTGTTCAATATGGCAGACCCGACTGCACATGTGCGACTCACACATCTGGTAGTGACAGGAATCACCAAAAATACAGATAATAGAACTGCACATTGCATTATAACTCCATTATAAATAAAATTGCAATTGCAATATACATGATGAAGAATGTACTGATTCCTTCCCACTCCTGTTGATTTTTCCCCCCATCTCGTCTCAATCACGCGATAAACAGTGAAATTAACGTCAGTACCACGGCATTCCCGAAAAATTTTCATCCGCCAAGAGAACTGCCAAAAAGGCTGAGTTTAGGGCCAACAAGCCCTCAAGGAGCGGTCACACCACAACATGACATTTTGGTCTGTGTGAAACAGGTGAGTCCAGAAACTTTGCAATGTAGTGACTATTCCCAGGCTTGCTGGTTAACTGCTGTAGCTGGTCAGCTAATACTGGCTAGCCTAGCTCACTCACAACTACTCCTTGTCTCTACTTTCTCTTAGTTGTTCTGTTTACTTCCACCTAGTGTTCAGTGTTGCCAACTCCTCAGTAAGGAAAGTAGCTATTGGCTGTCCTAAAAGTCGCTAGAAGTCGCTAAATGACGTCATCGTCTAATTTGCATAATTATCATGTGCATGTTATTGTAATGGACGATGTAGGAGAGAGGAATAACGTCTTGGGAGAGACAAAAAGTGAGTTAAAAAACCCTAAATATGTTAAAAACTACAATTGAGCTTTCTTATTTTGATTCTTGGTTTGTTTGTTTTTTAAAATGTAAATACATTTTGATATTTATTATTAAATGTTAGAATATCAAATTGAATCAAAAGACTGTTATGCAGGGTGGATGCGGAGGGGTTTGGGGTGTGGGTCTCCTCTCTGCTCTGACTGCAGCTGTGTGAGGCTACTGTGAACCTGACCGCCTGTGAGTGCTTTGGGACAGGGGAGGGGCTCAGGGCAGCACCCACTACTCGTTGAGGACAGTAACGATACGTGCTTTCACTTCAAAGTCTCCAATAGGCTAACACCAGAAAAAGTCGCTAGATTTGTCGCTAGTCGCTTTTGAGGAAAAAAGTCGCTATGAGGGTTTGGAAAGTCGCCAGATTTAGCGAGAAAGTCGCCAAGTTGGCAACACTGCTAGTGTTTTCTTAACTGTTGTAAAAAGTAACATTTTCTGAGTCAACAAGCTTGCTAACGGTCAGTTAGCGTACTTAGCTTGGTCAGCGACCGTTATTTTGGCTCAACTGCCACCACATGTAAGCTAACACATTTGACTGGAAGAGCATTAATGGGAGTCCGTTATCTCCAATTTATGGTTATGACTTTTTTTATTCATTCTTATATTTTTCAACAACAAAAAAAAGACAGTTAAAGCTCCTGTGTGTAAGTATTACTTTTGTATGTTCACACCCTGGGATACTGGAGAATGAACTGACAGAACAGGACTGTCTCATTCTTCTAAAAAACACAAACTCGTGCTATTTAAAAGACTGTGCACATAAAGGCTTTAAAAAAAAGAGCACTTCCTTCGTTCCAGTTAATTTTCCATAAAAGAGTATGTGGGACAAAGAGGCATATGCTTCATTTCATGCATGAACTGCAATTTGTCACGGAAGTATGTTATAAAGGTTGAAATGCATTACTCTATGAGCACAAAATGCATCATTGCTTGCAGAGTGTCGGTTTTAATGCTGTGGAATATGTATTGCCCACACAAAATGAAGACCATAAAGGAATAATTATCACAAGGTGGAAAAACTCAAGTATAATTAGATTTACAATTTAATGAGGATATCAATTTCTAACACATGGGGCAATAGCCATGAAAGCCATCACTTGAGTGAAATTCCAGTTAAAGTTTGTAATATTTAGTTAGTACTGTATGTATAAAATATATTCATTCTGTTATTTGTGACTTTTGTTTTAATTTGCTTTCTTCTTACTCATAACAGTGGTGTTCATCATAATAAATCTATTGAGAAAGTCCACTTTTGTGTTCTGTGCTTTCCACTTTGACCTATATGTTCCATCAACTGCTGCCTCAATTATCAGGAGTATCTAATGGAGATCTAATATTGGAGTACTAAATTGGATTACATGGTTTGATATTAATTAAGGAAGACTGTTTTAAGACCAGATGATTTCATATTAAATATCCTCAGCCATATATTCTTGGACCTTTTTCATAACAGAGATAGTGGCATTGAGTCAGTGGCAATTCGAAATGGTATGAAGCCCATTGACCACAGACAACTCTGAACTACTCCAACATGTTCCACATCCAACCACATCACAAGGTACTTTGCTAGCCTTACACTATCCAAAATAAATCAATATAATGTTGTGTTGTCAAAGACACTTTATTATGTTTGTGTTGAGAAATGTTGGATATCATTAAAAGAAAACATTAACACAATGAGTTAACAAATCTGGGTCCAACCAGTCCATTGACTGTACTTATAACATTTAAATGAAGAAATAAAAACTTCAAATGTGGACTCATATAGTGGTTATAATGAAAAAGAAAAAAAACGATATAGCTTCTGTGCTCCTGACCCCCCACTGTCAGAAAATATAAAACGTTGTGCAGACAAGAAATATACTATTTTGCTTGATGTGTGAGAGAGAAACATCACACTTTAAACCACTGAACTGTGTCTCACAGATATTGAATTTTAATGAAAGAACGAGTAACGGTAGAGGCTGGCGTAGAAAGAAAAGGGTTAGGATAAAGGAGGGTTGAAAGAAGGGGTTATGTTAAAAGTAAGGGTAAGAATAGAAATGGGGGTGGGAAGGAAGGCGATAGTGTGAAGGTAGAGGGTAAAAGTAGAGTTGGAGATAAGAATACTGCTGTCATTTCTTTTAACTCCAGTTTCAGAAGGTCTACTTTTGCTCCTTCTACATCATGAGCTCATGAAAAGAGAAAGACAGCATGTTTTGGTTTCACTTCTAAAGCTCTCAAGTCATCTGAAATAAGTTGTTAGGGTTAGGGTTAATGAAAAAGATTACCCTAGGCAGTGTACTTGAAGCTGGGCTTTTTCCTCTGTAACACTTTGGGTCTCCTCGTTCTTTTTTGCCTCCTCTTGGATCCAAGTCTTTTCTTTGGCCAGCAGCGTCCTTTCAACTCTCTTGTTCTTCTCCCTCTGCTCTGCCCTCCTCTCCCAATTCACACTGAGGGAAGGGAGCTCCTTTCTGGACCTTTCCAATGTCTCTAAGGTCCCTCTTAACGATGTCTTTCTTTCTCTTACCTCATCCAAGTCTGTTCTCTCTTTGAGAACTCTTTTTGGCAGCTCTCTTCTTTTTACTGCCATCCTTTCTACTACTCTCTTCTAAACTCTCTTCTATATGTGAGAGCTTTTTCCAGTATTTCCCCTTTTTCTCTGACAGCTGCCTTTGGAACTATTTCTCGAACGGGTCAGATGTTAATTTGCCCTGTTTTAGAGCTGACTGTGTCTTGGTCAGCAGAACCAAGGTGTTAATGTGAGCGATGGTATGAGTTCATCTTGTTTTGGGACCCTGCCGATCTCCTGGTCCTTTTCACTGAGGAGCACGTCAAACTTGCTGACAGCTGGTTTTATCTGCCAAGGCTCTCATTCTGAGCATCGAGGCTGTTGATGAGAGATGATCAGCTCGTCTCTCTTTCTCTCATCTCTTCTTCTGCCTCCTCACGCTCTTTCTTAACCTCCATAGGATGATCCTGGTTGTACCTCTCCTTCAGAGCAGAGAAATTGTTGTTTGTTTCCTTTGCCGTGTTGAGGTCGCTCAGTGAGGGACAGCTTCCTAGCACCCTGTTTTCATCCAGGAGCTGCTGTCGCTCACTCTTCCAGGACTCTCGCCTTAAGGTCCATGATCGTAGCAACTATTATCAACTTTTCCTCCATTTCTCTCATCTGACCCTCCATCGGTCTCCTCATGTCCTCCATCACCTTGTTGTAGACCTGTACAACATGGACAAAGACAAACATGATGACATTTTCATACCACAGTGTACATCATTTCATGTTATACTAGAACCATTCAATAAATCTTTGTATTCATTGTTTATGCATTCATATGAATCTGACATATTTATCCAGCCATGTGTGACTGCATAAAAGAAATGACGCAAGCTCAGAGAAACCCCACAGAGGATGTTGATCTTTAGCTTCACCCACAGAAAGTGAACAGGCTTTTTTCCTGCAGTTTGTAGCTTCATATATGCATCATACCATACACTCTTAGAAACAGAAGAGCCTCTATGAACCTTTTGGGGTTCCTCCCCATTGCCACTGTGAAGGAACCTGTTCAGCTCAAAAAGGCTCTCCTACAGCGGTTCTTTGAGGAACCACCTTGTGAGATTTCGGGTTCAATTTTGAACTCATTCCATTTTTTTTCTTAATGTTTTATAAAGACATATTTATTGACATTTCACTGTGGAATTGTGACATAATAAAGAACTATCTTTTGTCAATTTAATGACAGCAGTGAGTAAAAAGATAATACAATAACAGTAAAAATAAAGACAATATATGAACACACACAAGAGGTTTGGTCATTCAGGTAAAGTTCTGAAGCATTTGTAGCAAATGTTATTATTAATAATCATTTGTAAATCCCATGAGCATTGAACACTTGTATAGGCCTCTGGCATCAGGAATTTATGTATATTGCATATTTATAAAATTGCAGATTATTTTATACCGAGATTGTTTATTATATTTAGTATTAGTAGTTTTATTTATTTTTATCACTTTCATCATTATGCAGCTAGCGTTATGTCAGTTTTTAAATCTCTCCCTAAGGGGATCAATAAAATACCTTATACAGTATAGTAAGTGATAATACATACAATTCATGTTATAACATTTAATATATAAATATAAATGATTTGTATAATCAGAAAGAAACAAGATAGTGTTTCTCACTAGCTCCAGTAAGGCAAGGTAAGAACCTTTCTTCTTTTCAGTTATGTTAATATGAAATATTCTGAGGTCATACACATCTTGCAGTCTGCATTAGTGTATCCAAACAATACTAGATCTAAAGACCAGTTTGATAATCCTGTTGTCAATGTGGCATTGATGCGCGCACACACACACACACACACACACACACACAAACAGTAGACCCCTCTGCTCACTGAAGAGGACTCATCACATCCACCTCTCTACAATGCGACTCGTGGGTTGACCACAGCTGCCGAGGCCGTCCTCTTATCATCACTTTCCCTCCAGACCCTCATTATCTCATCTCCTCCATGTTTCCCACCACTGATGATGTCTGCTCACTCTGGCTGATTATGAGCGCCTAGTAATGACTCACCGCTCTAATGTGTCTCATTTGGTGAAATGGACAATCGTTTTCAAGGTTGAGGAAGTGCATTTTCAGGGAAGGCTTGTTTGTGTGTGTCTATGTATCAGCGTGTGTGTGAGTGTGTTCCTATGCTCCATAAATGTCAACATGAGTGTACGAGTTATAACAGGGAGCATCCCTAGCTGCATGTCACTCTCTCACTCTGTCATTGCTGAATGTCAGACCTTCTCTTCCTAATAAACTAATCTCACCTGAGGTAGAAACTCATCCTCCCTTAAATGTGATTTACGGCTGACAATAATGTCCAAAGTGCATCACTGACTCGTTACCTCCCCGGCTAATGGAGACGCTTGCTGCAGTCTTCCTCTGAGCCAGTTTGTGGGAGTCATTACTTCTTTTGCCCCAGCTCAGGCTCTTCGAGCTCCAGTTCAACACAAATCATTAATCAATCCTAAACATGCTGTATTCACTGCTTTGGAGGGCTGGGGAACGGGTGAAGAAATCAACACCCATTTGTTGAGTTTATTGACTTTAGAAATCACACCTATAATTGTTTCTTAGGGGCAAACTAATATCCAGAAGCCACAATTTAAATATTTACAGGAAGAATGTGGGGGGAAAAGCAAGCATAGGCAGAAATGGTATTTTGGGTTAGAAGAAGACAAAACATACAGACAAAAAAGGAGCAACCAGTTTAGTTTACAGCATTCTGCATCACAAGGTAATAAGAGCAAAACACTGCCTATCCAGCATGCTCAACCAACAGAGCATCAATCTCTACAGACAAAAACTGTCTTTTATAGCCTACCCAGCTTAAAATACAGTATATTTGCACCAGCGAGACCAGCCGTTCATCAGCTCTACAGCTCATGGCACTGTTAATTAACTATTGTATTGCACAAAGTAGCAACTAAGCAACCGAGATGGCAGAGAGGGTCTTAACTGGCGTAAGTCACATATAGAACATATCCCTTATGCATTCTTTATAGTCAAGCCGAAGTTCAATTTATTATTTGTCCCAAGAGGAGCAATTTGTGCTGCAGCGAGCATAAAAACACATAAACATACAACATCTGACATAAATACAGGACAGGGTGGCCTGCACACATGCGGATGCTCAATCATTATATTCTACAGCCATTGTTGCTTCAGTACAGTGGTCAGCTCACTAATAACCGAATCTGCATTTTACGGAAAACCGCATCATCACACTTTATTCCAGCAAGGAAAACTATCCATAGCACTTTAATGAGAAGCACCTTGGTTTTACATTCTTGACTGTGCAAGGAAATACCTACAAATTTGACTTTGAAGATGGTTCATGAATAGTACATGAATTGGCAGGTGAACCCACATCAGGTTGACCAGAAGGGTATAAGCGGCTGGGCTGAGAAGTCTAGTGGAGTCAGATGATGGAAGCGGTGGCGTTTCTTCACACACACACACACACACACACTCACACACAATAAATCAAGCAAAACTTTATTTCCTAATACATTTTATTTAATATTGCAAAATGTATTGTGTTCAAATTTGGCAGGGTGGGTCAATGCTGCCAAGCCCAATTACTGGCTTCATGCCTGGCAAAAAGGAAAAGTAATTATAAATTATGTTAATATTCTACTCGTTTGTTTTGCCAAAAATGTCATTAATTGTGTTTCTATGAAATGACTAGAAAGCATAATTTCTGCATATATTAAATTTTTTCAGGTGAAGGAGGTGCTATGTCCTGCAACTACAAAGCACACTCTGACCGTCAAGATGATATTTTGTGTCTTTTTTCAGAAACATAAGTGACATTAAGATAAATCAATCATTCCCTCAGTTTTATCAGTTTTTTTGCAATAGAATATTTTCCAATAAAATGCTGCTGACTGGGCATTAACCTCAGTTCCTGGATCAGCGTCATCCTTCTGAATTTGACATTTTCAATAACTCTGCCAGCATAAATAAAACAGTTCAGTGAGTGGGAAGAGCTGGGAAGCATTAGAAATGACGTTAGCTACTAATGCTAACATAAAGTGCTAACGTAGTGTTTTCTGTTTCTATCTGTAATTTTAAAGCACATCACCTTGGTAAATGAGCAGTGATGTTTGTGTTGTTCACCTGGATATTTTAAGATACTGTGAAGAGAAAGAGATAGTTACTTAAAAAAGTATGTTTTCTTTTCTTTTCTTTTTAACAAATTTCATGCATCAACAAATCTGATATTGCAGGTGTAGCTGAATCTGGTTTTCTGGTACACATTGATACATCGTTATGACTAGAAGAACAACATATCAAGATAATGGAATACAAAAACTACATTTTTTCAGTTTATTTTCTGTAATAAACTCATTGCTCACAATTTATGTTCTTTATTATCACATAATTTAAGTTTAGCCTTAACCCTTTCCCCTAGAAATTATGTGTATATACTTGTAATTTGCAACAGCAAATATGTTATGGAGGAAATCTAATGCCAAGCATCTTTTGGAAATAATAATATTTAGGCACTCCCAGCACTTTATTAAGGTTAGAGAAAATCATGCCCTGGGCAAAATACAAAAAGCCCCCAGTCTTTTAAAGCACTACACTTTACTGTATTAACATTAACCAAAACCGTGACCTTTCCCTAATCTAAACATGCTTTCTAACTACATGTGGGATAAAGGATGAATATTCCCAGGTTCTGGTGTTACAAAAAGTAACCCATAAAAAAAATGTGCATGTTAACAAAACCCTGGAACCAATTACATTTCTCAACACTTTAATTGCTACTAGCAGATATTTTGCTGGAATTCATATGAAATATGTGGTCAATGATCATTTTGCAGACGTGTCCTGTATCAGAATTCAGCGACTTGGCAGTGTACCAAAAACATTTTTTCATTATGTTGATAAAAATATGATTTGGGTAGCATTATGTGTTGCTCGGAAGCAGTTTTGGGGTCTAGTCTTCCAGAACACCAGCGGTGTTCTACTAAAGATCAATATGTAATAAAATAAGGCATATCATATGTTCTGACCTCCATAACATTTTCAGTTAAATGTCAACAGCAGTCTAACAAATTAGTCCATTATAAACCTATACATGACTCAGCTCGTTGAATCCTCTGTGTAATATAGATCAAAATCCAGCATCTGTCACAGTCTGGATACATGTTCCCACCTCTACCTCTCAGGTTCCTCAGTTGCCACTCTCCACCAGTCCACCAGATGCCCTCAGACTTTTCTCCTTGCCTTCCAGATTCTGCCACTCCCATCTGCTCTGCAATCACTGCAATCACCTCAATCCCCTCACCTGAGCTTTCCCACCTATTTCCCCACCTGCACGTCATTCCCTCATCAGCCACTTACTTCATATATTGTTGTAGTTATCATGTTGGTTATTTTCTATATGCCAGAAGTGCCCTAACTTTTCCATAAAGGGCCATCAGGCTGCAGGTTTTCATTCCAACCAACCAGGCTTGACTCAGTTAATCAACTGATCTCATTCTTCAGACAGTTAATCGGTCAAATTGTGTGCTCTTATTTGGTCGGAACAAAAACCTGCAGGTACACGGCCCTTCATGGAATAGTTTGGACATGCCTGCTATATTCTGTTACCTGGATCTGCTTGCCCCCCTGTCTCAACTGCAACTCTGTGGATTTAATATAACTGCTGTTTGAACCATTTTGGACTTGCCACCCATGCCTGTGGGCTCTTGTATCTTATCTCATGACAACATACTCACCAAACTCTATAGTCTGCATTTAGGTCATTCCCCTGCTAGATAATATACAACACAGACAAATGCAAGACTGACAACAGCATAACTCCTCATTATATATATATTTAAAAAAAAACATAATTCAGGAGTTGCAAATTATTAATACATAAACTGAATTTCTAAGAGACAGGGTTTTAAATAAATCAGCATTAGTTTGGAGGAAAGAATACATCTTTCATTTTAAGAAGTGCAACTTACAATAAGTGAGATACATAAAAGTGTTGTGTGGAATTCCAGACACCCCAAAAGTGCAAGGCGGCTCAGTGGCCTACTTTTCAACAAGCTGATTTTGTGGAGAAAGAATCTATTCCCCCTCCTTTCACTCTTCTCTTGTTTTTTGGAAGGTTAAAGGGGGTCTCAGGTGGCGGGGCACACTCGCCAATTACACAGCAGATAGGAGTGTAACAGGGAAGCAAGGACAGTTATAGGCCTTGAAGGAAAAACCAAAGCCAGGCTGTTACAGAGTAGCGAGGCCAAAGCCAGATGGAACAGATAAGGATTATGCCTCTGAGACCCTGTTTTTACCAGAAATATACATCAGCAAAATATCAGCAACTTACAACTGAAGGGGATATGGACAGGATGTAAATGGTGATCCGCAGTTTCAGCAGATGGATTTCTTACGAGATTGGAACACCTGGTTGGCTGCTTAATGGAAATGGCAGTCAAGTTATTGAAAGTCAAATGTCAGACAGTGTAATAAATGATTGTGTCACCGGCTATTAGAGCGCCACAGCTTTGGTTGTTAATTTAGATCAAGGGTGTTCTTACTTTTTGACATGACAGGTTAATAGCACAAAATATGATATAGGTAATTTGCTTCAGGCCAAAAATACTAAAAATGTAAAGGCTTGGTTCACACAAATGACAAAAAAATCCAATGTTCTTTCTTGTCTTTCGTTGCATCCAGTCATGCAGATAGTTAGACATTGATCGCAATACCAGTTGTTAAAAACACATTTCACTGTATTTTGTGCATACAAACAGTGTAACAACATGTCCACAGATAGAAGTTGGACAGTGTTGTGTGTACGGCTGACTTAATGAGACACAAATAAGACAAAACTGCTAATAACCAGGATATTAATACAACTTTCACAATGTTGATGGGGCTACCAGCTTGGATTTTGAGGTCATGGCTGGTTCGTCCAACCTTCCGAGTTGCAAATCTGACTTATGGTGGCATTCCACTTCAAACTGGGAACTCGGACAGTTCCAGGATACAATAAACTGCCACTTAACTCCAACACTTCTACTAATGGTGTAATATGGTAAATTGTCTACATTTATATAGCACCTTTTCAGTTTTCCGACCCCTCAAAACACTTAACAGTACGTGTCAACATTCATCCATTCACATACACATTAGGAACCTTTGACATACAGACTGGAGTAGCAAACCACCAATCTTCTCTTATTAGTGGATGACCCACTCTACCTACTACTCTACCACCCCCAATATCACTGGAGTAGGTAAGTCAGGTTCTGCCTAAATAAGGAAATGTTTAACTTGTGTTGAGGGCCTGTGTAGGACTGCAAGGGGATTATAACAGCAGATGGGATAAACATGATGGCTGCAGTATGTTCTGTAGTGTTTCTCAGTGTTATATAGCTCCTTTCATAGATGGATCATGTTACCCTTTTATATGCTTCATACTTCACAGCTTTAGTCGCCTTCATGTTACAGATGAGATATAAGCCAATATGGCAGCTGTGGAGGGTCAATAAGCTTTTAGTTACGGTTCACTTAGACCTTGGCACCGGCCAGAGATGTATGACCAAGTAACATGGGGACGCTGTATCAATCTTACTGCTGGTTGGTGCTCGGCTAATTCAATTAAATGGAGCCTGCTGCATTTCCCCTTTGGGGAGTATGAAGTGGATGAAAATAATGAATGCTTTAACTCAATTGGAATTGCAAATAGTGGTATTTCTGTTTGAAAGCAGGGCACTTGCCTTCATTGTGTGATTGTTTTGGGTGGAAATTCAGCAGGATTCAATTAGCCTCCAAGGACATTAGAGCAGGGCTGATGAATATCTAGCTTCATGTTGCTAGGTAATCAACTAATAATGTTTTACTGAGTATTTTGAGTGATTTAATGATGGGTAAAAGATTATTTTCTCAGACAATCAAATATATCTAAAAGAAAATCAAATCAGTCAAAAGACCTAAAAACTAATGAATGCATACATTTGTGTAAGAATTCTCAGCAGATATTAAAACCCCTCTTCTAAGAAGTTTTAAGACAAAGGGACAGCAGGTCATTATTAAACTGACCATCAGAATCGTCCAAGGTGGATTTCCTATTGTCACATTAAAGAAATAGTTACATATTTGGGGGCTACGTGCTTCTTCGCTTTCTTGCCAAGAGTTAGATGAGAAGACTGATAGGTAAGGTTAGAGTGGAGTCAGAAGGAAATTCGCTTAGCTCAGCATAAAGACTGAAAGCAGGGGAAAACCGCTAGATTGGCTCTGTCCAAAGTTCAGGGAAGTACACTTATCAATTCGTAAAATGTTAGCTATCAAGTTGTACTTTATCTGTTTCATTTTCACACAGTTGAGAGACTACACAGTGTTGCATGGTGTAATTACTTCTTGGTGAACAACAGTCAGGTGTAGGTCTAGTATTTGTCATGGTGTTGTTACCAGGTATGGTATGGTACCTGTACAAAGATCTAAAACCAAAACCACTGTTTACTGACTGTATCTGACAAACTGAAAGAGACACTGCACATAAGCACTCAGTGGATGGATAAACTGTTTTTAATGAACAACATTGCACAACTTCAACAGAAATTGTTGGTCAAACAATCTTTCCAACAAGTATTGGAGATATTTTTTGGTAATGTTTCCTCCCATGCCGTAATGCTTTACACACACACAAGACTGATATTGAGCCTCTTATCTCATTCTTACAAATAAATCAACTAGGAGTATTCTATTTACCAAAATTTCCCCTACTTTAATCCCCACAATTCTCCCAACATACAAACAAAAATGAAAATAAACTACAATAAAGTTTGTTCCAAATGGGTTGGTGGTGTTTGCTGAAAGAGTACAAATCAGGAGGCATGCTCATTTGAAAGTCACAGAGAAAGGTCATAAGGTCAAAATCAATTGGTCTCCTTGGGGAATGTGAGTATGTGCACAGAAAAGTTCATGCCAATCTAGCCATCAGTTCACTCGACCCCTGGCTCTTTCTCAGAGATAACCAGGATGCCATCCTACCTCTACTGTGCCTTTATAGATAGAAACAGACATAAAGAAAGAAAGCTGATTTCTTTTTCCCTCCACGGGTCATCAGTTTTCTACTTTTGCATCCTTCTCTGCTTTACGTTTTCCCAGAGGAGTGAGTGGAGAGATACTCCACAATGCTTTCATGTTTATGTGTTGGCTATTCATGTGGCAGACCTATCACTGCCTCTCTGTGCTAGCAGCAGAAGCTGTGTGGCAGTCAACACTTTACTTGCTCCCAGAAGTGAAAAGCAGCCGTCAGCACATTAAGTCACGGAAGCCCTGAAGTATAAGAAGTTCCTGCTTTAATACTGCTGCTCCTATGGAAGCAATTCAGCACAGTTACTGTCGAGGTGATCGCTTCAGTATGTTTACTGTCAATAAAATGATTGTGCAGCATAGTCAGCTGTTGCTATATTTTACCGTGCCACCAAGGACGGTTAAAACATGAGCATATTGTGAAGATGCTGTGAAAGTCCTGATGCCAAACTGCCTTTGATTTAAGCATTACACTAACATCATTTAGGTCATTACTATCTGAAATTCCAAGGAAGGGTTGGGTTTCATACTCTGATAGATAGTTCAGCAACCCAACCCAGGGCTTTTTTTTGGTTATTTATTTACAGTATTTCCAAAAGCATAGAAGACATTAGGCAACTGTTTTCACATGCTGAGTAGTACTAATCATGACATGTAGACTAATCTTGATATATAAAATCATTATAATGCCCCTTTGTAGGAGTCTTTGAATATCATTTGATTGAAAGCATCAGTGCTTGTCTGCTTCTCTCCACCTCCAGACTAAAGCTCAATAAATCTCCTCCTGAATATGTCTTACATTGTGTCTCTTCCTAATTACATCCAGATTTCCAGACACAGTCAAACAAGGACAGTGAAGAAGTATGTCTCAGTCCTCTGCCACATTCCTCACAAAGACACTGTGTCTCATCTGGAAATAAACAAAGTGGCTGCAGACGGCTTTCAGGCAAGATAATACGGCAGGTTGTAAGTCACCCTGAATTACAAAGGTGGGTGAGATATTGTGTTGCAGAGGACAACAGAGAAGTCAGATTGATAAGACAGACTGATAGTGTAGGTTGTGAAAGGGAAATGACTGGGCTGTGTAAATAGAAGAAGAGGTTGGATTTTAAGTAAAAGGAATGGTCAGTCATCTGGACTCTTAAGTGAGACAAGTGAGCAAATGATGGCAACTGAAGGAGACACTTGAGTGATGAAGCGATAGATTCGTAGACTGCAGGAGGAGATAAGTGAAGACACTAACAGTGAGCTGTGAAAGGAGGGGACACCTTGTTGAATTGTGACAGGGCAACTCATCAGCAGCTAAGCTTCTTTTAAGCTGTGGAAATATCACCATAATGAAGATGGCACTGATTTGTCTCAGAGGACACGCTGATATGAACATGTTGCAATCAGAAAAGTGCATGAAGGATGAAAGATTTTAACTATGGCTCAGGAGAAATAAGGCAATTTTGATTGGAGCTGGCATGAAAAAGTGTTTTTGACACTGATAAGACATTGTGCCAATAAGCCAAGATGCAATAGCTGTCTAGTAACCAAGCTAAATAGAGGGACCTCACTGTGGAATAAGACCATTCAGGCAGCCAGGAAAGCAGACATTCACTTAAATGAATGTGATGCAGAAAATGACATGATTTACTTTCTGGCTTTCTTTTCAGTTTTTCTTTAAAACCTATTCATTTATTTATTGTCAGCCTTTAAGGCTCTATTACTACTATATTAAAAAGTGTTCCAGTTGTACCCGGCTCTAAAACCTTTTATAGAAACAGCAGACCAGAGGAAAAAACGGTTAAATGTGAAAGCTGCTGTGTGTAAAATATATTTAGCATCTTTAAAATGGTTTTGACAGTTAACATTTTTTGTTTTCCTATCAGAACATTCATCTCAGGAAAGCACAATCTTTGATGCTGCCACCAGGGGGTGCCACGTAAGTATTATATATATTATTATTATAATATTATAATTTCAAGCGAATCAGCTTTAAACAGCTTTAAACTAAATGTTCATATGCAGCACTGTTGGATGCTTCTGTGTTCACTTGCTATGAAAATTAAGTAGTGTTCAGATTTGCCTAAAACATTTGAGGTGATATAGAACAGAAATGTAAACACTTATGGTGTAGGATGTACAGAGGATATAAAATATAAAGGCATCTCATATTGTTATGAACTTTCACTTTGGATAAATTCCTCCTCATTTTTCAGATCTTTAAAGAATTTGTTACCAATCTTTCCAGTAAATGGTTTCCAGATCTTAGGACAATAGTCAATTTTTGCTCTTACTGGAAGGTTTTTCTAAACATAACTGTTCTAAAAAATAGTTGTTGTTTCCTGACACCTCTACTTCCTCCGCATGATGGTTCTAAAGTAAAACCGAGAGCTTGACAACACAAGATTGCCTCTGTCATTTTTTGGAGTAACTGGATATATTGCCTGAATAATGTATTATATTGTTGACAGATGACAGAAATAAATGTGACATGATTATGAATCTCTGAAATGATGGGAGATAGCAAGGACACAGCAGCATCTTCATTGGTTGTACTGGTATTTTTCTGAGGTATTTAATTACCAAGTATAAATTGTTGTCAGGAGCACAATGTTACAGAAGCTAAGAATAGCTGTGCTGGCTATTATTTTTCCAATGTCATTAACTTGAGATCACAAGTTAATGAATTTGTTATTTAGAGAAAACACGCTTTATCTTGAGATAAGGAAATTCCGTTATCATGAGAAAACAAAAGGTCTTTTCCCTTTTATTACTTACAATTTTTATCAGAAATCAGAAGTGTCATGCCAGCACTCACAAATGGCATCTTGACAACTGCAGCACATTATTTAAGCTGAAAATGTCATATCAACGAGTACCCATTCATGATCAACACATTAGACGGTACTTCAATCAAGGTCTACTACAGGCTGGAATTGTATTATGTCTCTCTGTTAGCAATAACATTCAAATCAGTCCTTGTCATTGAAAGAGAAGACTAGTTTGGCTGCAACTTTGAGTGCAACAGATAAAGGGACAAGGTTGTCTTCATGGTTACCGAATGATGCACGAAAGGTGAACTCTTTCATTTACAAGGTTCAGTCATATCTTGACCTCGAGGATGTACAGCAATTGAGAGGCACAAGACTTTAGAGAAGATCTTATCCTGTCTCGGGGCCCAATTATATGTGGCATATGGATTCCTATGATAAGCTGACCCATTTTGGCATTGGACTAAACAGGTGCATAGATGGATTTGTATGTCATATAATCTGAATGCAAGCAACTCTTTGAGGTTACAAATAGTAACCTCAAAGTCATTGCAGCTTACTTCATAAACACAGTCACTGAAGTTGGGTGGTGTCCAAAGATACTCAGATCAGATAATGTTCATGTTAACAGCCTGTACCACTTCCTCTGAGAGGATGACAGTGATGCTGTCCATGGGCCTTGTGTGTTACAAGAACAAAGTACAACAAACCAAAGGATCAAAAGCTGGTGGGGATCTACAGGAGACAAAACATGGACTACTGGAGGGACATGTTCCAGGAGTTCCAGGCACCTGAGAACTTCAGTGGGGATTTTATACAAGGATCTCATTCAATTGTGCTTTCATAAACCTATTCAACACAGTCCTCCACATCTTCAGATTTGTTACTATACTATAATGTAACAAATACTGATTAAAAGACACTACCCCTTCTATCAATTTAAATGTTGCAAATGATTGTCCTATTTTGTAGCTCATTACCAGGCGCCCAAATGATTGTGGTGGGAAAATTGTCTTGAAACACGTTTGTATACTCTCCCAAAGCTCTGTGTTCACTTACAATCATATTCACTAGAGTTCCAGCATTAGGCTGCACAGATTATGTTGGGCCTGCCACTTTTGTTCCTTAATGGTGTGATGATGCAGTCTAGTCCAATTCAATAAAATATGGGGAATTTTATCTTTGTGGAGTAGGCCATTTGTGATCAGCAAAACTATCCAACAATATAAACACATTTTTCATTATGATTAATATCAATGTACAGGTATTTTTACTTAAAGTTATTTATTTATTTACCCAGAGCTAACTTTAGTCTTGGGTACCATACTTGGGTTATGCTTACATGTTTCTACCGCCATCTGAGGAGAGCCTTGTTCGAAATGCACAGCTATTTGGTTTGTGGATCTCTCTGTTCCACTCTTGTCTTTATTATTATTTCTTATTCTCACATGTTGACACTGTATATACAGTATTTAACCCACAGCAATGATTTTATCTTGGTTAGGCTGAAGTGGAGCTGTCCCAGCCTTTGTGGTGCTGATTAAGCTACTGTTCACATGCAGTAGCTTGTTTTCCTTACCCTTAACATCCAACTACTTATCCTGGGAGTCCTGGGCTGGATTATCAGCATCAAGTGAGGGCCTGTGGGCACTAGCCAATTTGCTGAGCTAGGGGCACCAACATGAAAAAAAGTGCAAAATGTAAAAAGAAAGCATTTTTTGTGATCATAAATGGCAGATAAAAGATGTATAAAACACTTGATTTAGCTTTTATTAGGCCTGAAATGATTCCGCAAGTAACTCATTTACTAAAAAGATTGCAATTCTTTGCATCCAAGTTTCGCTGACTGACTGATCAGTGATACTGTACCATGAATACCTAGTGTGGTTGGAGAGAAACAAATGGACTCTTTACCAGGTGTCTTGAACTCTGAGACTGTGGGGCAAATTCATTGTCTGTTTAGTCAATGGATGAGTTACACTCGCATACAAAGACACACTCACACCAATATTGATTTGCTTGTCTTTTTCAGAACACCTTCATAAACCACACTCTACTCCTCAACACAGAACACAATTCTGATCTAAATTCTGCAAAGCTGCTGTAGTTACATGCCAGCTCCAAAGAATAAGTACAGGTGTGAGCCAAAGGCCACCTTGTGAACTCAGGCACGTATGTGAATGTGACCTTAAGGGTCTTAGACAGGAATAAGTCAGACCCTGTACAGTACCTGAGGGACAAGTCATGTTTCTTGCCTGGGTTTCAGATCATCCAGAATCTTGTTAAGTCCTTCTCCACTCATGGATTCTCCAAGAGACCTAAGAATTGACTTCCAATATTTTATGATGAATGCTAGTTCTTGCATCATTTGTGGGCTATTTCCTTAACCAGTTTTGACAGATTTTCATCAGTTGAGAGCACGGTGCAGTTGTGACTGCTGAGTATGCTGAAGATTCTTCTATATCAGCCCCTTTGAAGTTATTAAGTGCCTCAGTTAGCACATCCTTCTCAGTTGGACTGATGTAGTTGAAGAAAGCCTCCATTAGATTGCTATCTGAACAGTAGAGTGATATAGCCTCTGTGAGTAATGGAGGGGCAAGTGGGGAAGAGGGGAAGCTGTGTATTGCTGTGATCCAAAGGCCAAGATACGAGCAACAGCCGCCCACTCTCTCTCTTGGAAGGTGTGGTGCAAACTGGGGATCTTGTAAATTCTTTGTTGTATAAAACATATTCCAGAAATCAGTGAGACAGTCTTTGATGATCCCACTCCCAACTCAGCCTCAAGCTTTTCATGTTCAAGCCTATGCCTCAATGAACTATTAGTATCCAGTATGTTCTTATCTGTAAATGCTTCAACCATAACCCAGTGTACTTTGTAAATCGCAATGATTTGTTTTTCAACTTTGATCTCTGGATTTCCATGGCGGTGGTGGTAGAAGCCTGGTCGGAATCCACTATGGGAATAAGATGTTTTCATCTTAGCTACCACTGCTGCCTCTGTTTGATTTTCCAAGACTTTGTTGGCCCTGCTTGATACTTGGCTGTTACTGGTCACTGACTCACTGCTCACTGGGGTAAATCTGGATTCACTGTAGTGAAGTGGCTAATCAGCATTGAGTAGAAGAGGTGAATTAATCAGTGTGTCAGTGAGATCATCAAAGGGTATGCTTGTGTCATATCCAAGTAAGACAACATCACCGTAGGACAGATTTATTGATTGAGGCAGAGCTGAAGTTTGAAGAGCAGGAGTAGCTCAGGGTGTTGAGGTAGTTGAGGAACTGTCACAGGTGGAAGACCATCTGAGGTCTTTTGACATGACTAGATGAGACCAGCGATGAGCTGTATGAATGTAAACTGGAGGACGAGGACACATATGTGGCTGACCAAGGTGTGTTGAACGTGTCAGGTGAAAGGGGCTAATCTGTTGCGTGACTAAACTCAGAATCACAAAAGTATATTCTAAGGATTAGTGTGATTAGTGATTAGTTTGCTTGTAGAAACTTCCAATTGTGACACTGGCATCAGAACCCATTAGACAAATCCAAACTCAAAGTCCTCTAATTTGCCTTTCTTTGATCTTGCGTGAGAGGAAAATGTTGGATACCCTTGAATTTTTTCTTATATTTATGTCTCTTGTTCCACTTCCTGTAGGATTTCTTACTTTATTCTACAAACGGTTTTAGTAGTTCATCCAGCCAAGTTAAATGTTTCTTGTCTTCTCTCTAGCATTCTTATATCCAAGTCCAAGCCTAGATTGGATGGAAGTTTCATCTTCTGTTTTAGGCGATTTATTAACTTGTTTTTTCTTTGCTCTATATCTTCCATTACATTTGAGGATAAATCCCTCCAGTTTTTGGCAAAGATGAAGTCTCCATGTCGAGGAATATAAATTGAGAGTTCCTCTCCTCCAAGGAGCCTTACAATTTCTTGATCAAAAACACAAAGGCAGATATAATGTCATTATTCACCTACTGCCATCTACACTTGCAGAAAAGAGGGTTTCAAAAAGTTTTTTTCATAGAGAGATTGTCTATATTTTTGCTCAGTTGTTTACAAAATGGTAAAGGAGACGAGTTCTTAAAGATACTATAGTTTATGCCAAGGATGAGGTAATGACAACAGGCTGTGCATGCTTTGCATACTTTGCTCTGATGATCAGGCTTGACAATATTTAATTTCTTACAATTCAATGTTTAATGTAAACAAACTAATGTATTGGTTGTTCAGTGTGGCCAGTGGTCCTAACGTATCTGTCATCTCACTTGTGTGTGTAATGGGCTATCCAAACTGGAGGTGCTGTCCATTGAGCACCTCTGCTATTACATGCCAGAGAAAAAACTGCCTAGACAAGCTTAAAAGTTTTTACAGTTACTGCAAGTCATTACCCATTCACAACATCTGCCATGTCTACACCATTTTCCTGAACTGTTTTATATATTCAGCGTCATGCATGCAACAGTGGGGTCTACTATGTAGGTTACATTAATTAATATTTTGGGAAACCTGTAATCTAATTACTAAGTTGTTGACTCACCTCTCTACTGTTTGACTTCCAGGCTGAGTTCATATTTTCTTGTATATCTAACACTGTGTATTCTTTATTTTCAAGCCATATCAATACATATGCTATGTCTACATGACAACAGAACCTTAACCATTTACTGCATAGGGGTCTCTGTTGGCTGTCATGATGGCACAGTTTACACCACTCACAATATAGATGTTTTTTTTTTATCATATCAGTATTAATAAAACTAATAATAAACCTGATGACACAGATTAGTCTTAGTATTTTGTTAGTATCAAAGTTTCAGCTGCTTAGTCTGACATCTGGCTATAGGACATTGCAGTTAATGAGATGTGCCACTGCTGAGTGCACACTGTATCTCTTTAAACTTCTAACCCTTCAATGAGTACTCTTTTGTGACAGTGATTTTGTAATAACTATTATGAGTGCACTGTTAGAGATGTAGCGTTGGTTCAACATAATGGACAATGCATTGAGAAATGACACGCAACATGCCAGTTAATATTAATTGTCATACTGGGTCTCAATCTGCTCTTCAGTCCCTCTCTGTAGCGACACTCTCTCACCCCCAGCCGTTTTGCATTGCTCTGTCTCCAGCCCCCGTTCACTTCTCCAATCAGCTATGCACTTTCCTTCAACTTCCCAGACCTGCCATTATCAAGCTGTCCACCAGATGCCCTCGGACTTTCCCTCCTCTCCCCATCTAAGAACCTGGTCCCACTTCTCATCAGTCCTGCAGTTACCTGATCTACTCCGCCCACTCCTCATCTGCAACTCATTCCCTCATCATTCATTCACTATTTATATTGCCAATTTCCATTGTTCTTTGCCAGATTGCTAAAATGCCATGTGCTTAATGACTTGCTCTCTAACTTTCGTTTCATCTGTTGCACCTGAGGCCTATTACCTGACTGTATGAAGATTGCCAGTTTATTGGACTTTTGATTCTTGCCTGCCCCTATTTACCTGTTTGGACTGCCTTCTCTGGTTTTGACCCTTACCTGCCTCACCACCACCATTTGGACCTCAATTTGTTTATTAAATAACTTAATTGCCTCATTCTGCCTTAGATGTCTGCATTTGGGTCCTCCCCTTGTGTTCCTGTTACCCTGCTTGCACCAGCTGTGACTTACTGACCAAAATGAGTCAGCAGCCAGGAAAAAGTACTTTGGATGAAAGGGCTCTGGACATTGCTGGGATCTTTGAACTCATTAAAAAAAACCCTGAAAGTTCTCCTGATATATTTTCTCAGTATTGCATTGCATTACCTGGAAACTAATAGCTTAAATTAGCTCTCAGTTTTACATTACAGTAACAACATTCTCTCATTGACCTTTACTGTTCAATGAGAGAATAGTTTATGAGAGTTTAGTTATCAATCTGAACTCAACAATCTTACTGTATTATACCATTCAAGCACCCAACAATGTGGGTATGTTCTTTTTCAGTTCCATCATGCCAATAAGAATTCTTTCAGGTTGTAGCCTACTGGACAGCAACACATCTGCTTTAAGTTGACCACTGTATATGAGCCTATCCCTTATATTAACCATACTGCCATACTGCCATATTAAAACCACCAGGGAAAACATTCTTACAACAAATGGCAAAAGATCATGTGGGTTGCCGTAAACTTACCAAACCCACCCCACAGAGCAGTGTGTGTATGTGGTAGTATGGTCCACTCTTTAGTTTAAACAGACTGGACACAATGTAGGCATCTCTGTGGACACCAATACAACCCAAATATGAAACACACACAAAGAGGCTGCCCTGAAAGTGAACAGTGGCAGAGTGACAGCTGTGTACCAAACTAGAACTTGTCCAAATAAGTGTGGAAAGCAAACTAATGTTAGTTGCTGTCAGTCAGTTTCCCCTCATTTTAGCCTGTTAGGCTACATATCACTCTACTCCTACTCCTAGAACATGTGCAGGCCCATGTGACGGTAACAAGTTGGGAGAAGGAGAAAGCTTTGACAGAAAACAACTAACCATAAAACACAAGATTTCTAAAGCCTCCTGCACTGCTAGGAAATAAATCTGTCATCTCTTCAGCAGGTGTGGGTGTGATCCATTTTCATTTGAGAACACAAGACATCCCACTAAATTAGCTACGCCATAAATTTGTTGACGAAAGTCCGGAGTTATATATGCCTTGACTTACTGTTCAGTTCTCCTCCCCGACACTCATGAAAGTAATCTTGAAGTTTGAATTTGGGTGTGAACAAATTAACAAGACACTTATTTTCACTAGGAAACAATAATTAACTAGTGATCTTGAGATAACAGAATTTAAAAAAAAGCAAGCATGGCTGTTTGAATCACTGCAATTTTTCATTTTCCTGTGGTATTTACTCAAACTGTAGATTTAATAATCTCAGCCATGTGATCAGATTTGATATGGTTATTAGGCAGCTCTCTAAGAACTGCTACTATGTGCAAATTGGTGTGAGGGTCATCAATTTGACTGTGACATGCCTAAAAAAAGAGCCACAAATCCTCAGTAAACATCTGCCTCGGCTATCAACCATCGAACAAATCATTGCTGTTATGTTCTAGGCTATGTGACATTGTTTGCCATCGGCAGCAAATTATGTCTGTGCTTTGATAGTCGCTGCTGTGATTAGTCTGAGCACTTAATAATATGGAGAGGAATGTTTCTCACAGTGTGACTGTCTCACAAAGCCATCTGGATTCCGAAGCTATTTTCAACCCTAACAAGGAGAAAAACGCCTGGGGAAACACTGAAGACTTCTCAGCTTATAGCTTGAAAATGAGGAAATGTGAAGCCTCTTATCTGACCTCAAAAACCCACATCAGTCGATCTTAATTTTGACACTACATAACTAGGCTGACACTGTGTCCGGCGCTGACTCTGTGACTCATCTGTCAGAGAGGCTGAAGGTTAGTATCAGGTCTGAGATCTCCCGGGTTAATAAAGCGCTGCTGCATATCAGGCATGGTGCAGAAAAGGTCTGGGATCTATCTGAGCAGAACAGGTTCCTGGAACACACAGCTGTGATTGACAAGAGTTATGTAATAAGTTGAGGGTTGCTGACAAATGACTTCCTCTGTTGAATGAGCACACGATGTATGAATGGAGAGATCTATCAAACCAAATAGACAGCCAAGCACATTACTGTGACTTAAATAAATGGTTGTAAATGAATTTTTAATGTATGTATTGTGTTTACATGTGTAAAATGTAATTGTTTAATAGCCTATCATTTATCTTTGGCAGTAATGCAACTTTAATCTAATATCCAAGCCAATAAAGCTTATTTGATTTTAAATTCATAACAGTTCACTTAAGCTCTCCTTGACCACGTATTTGCATATTTGTACAAGTTACTCACTTTACCATGTAATAATATATAATTATATGTATTGCCTTTAGCCAGTTTCATACTATTATTTTCATACATATTTTACAAGGAAAGAAACGGCTACCACCTTCAATTATCAAGCTTAAGGTTAAATTCTGGTTTATTACAACTTGGATTTTATTTTGTAGTTTTAGTTTGGAGCCATCATTTCTCACCAGGGTAATTTGTCAGGACTGGGAACAAAGCAACATTGTTAAAGAGAGTTGAGAAGGCAAGAAAGAATGAGGCACACACATAGAACTAGGAGAGCCTCAAGGAACCCTGTGGATATTCAAGGAACCTTGCTTGCTTGAAGGCCTCCTGAAGAAACTTTTAACAGCTCAATTTAGAGAAGAAGCTTTAGGAGGAACTTTCTTAAAATGGTTCCTGGAGGAGACCACAGAAAGCTTAAAAAAACATACTTAGAAATTATTTTAGGTTATAGAGTTTTCTTGCTAGTAAATGATGGAGCTGTTTTGAACAATATTGCCGATATTATTAAGTTTCGGAGACTCTTCGGAGGCCAATTGGGATTAATGTGCAAATGACTCTAGACACTAATCCCAAAGTCCTCATTTGTCTAAATATGAAAAGGTCTCACGTCCAACACATTTTCTCTCAAATTTGGGGTAAAAACATTGTCCACTTATTCGGTTTTATCTAAGGCAGGTTGTATGACTCACCTATTCCTCTTCTGACTTGTGGCTGAAACAACTTTTTTTGTGGGTGGTGCTGGAATACCTCACAGAACTCCTCATCAGGGCTCCTTGATCTCACTGATGGCATACCTACACTGGATGACAGGCTTTTCTGCGGGACGGCTCTTTGAAGTGCTGAAATATAGTTGTAGCACATGCTTCACTGTCTGCAGTGTCCACGTCCTTGATTTCTTGTTGTAAATCTTGCAGTAAATGTCTAGATGGTAAGAGTGGTACATTTAGCTTAAGCATTTTGTATTTTAGAACAGAATAGAATAGTCATTATCATCATTATACCACGTAAAATGAAATTTTCGAAGGTGTCTCTGCAGTACAGTGCAGAAACATAGCTTTGATTACTGATCAGACTTACTAAATTCCTACCCAAATGTTGTCTACATGTCTAAAGTACAAGATGGCTTCATGTTTAATTTAGTCAAATCTGCCAAGGGGGTACTGTAGTTGTAGTCCAGGGCAGCCAGCAGGACCCTCGCTCCATACACAGGAAGTTAGATTTCAAAGCACTTGCCAGCATACATCAGAATATGATTGTGGATAGTCTCCATATACAGTTGACCCATAGCAATGAAATGCAGGTGGTTAAATATTTGGACATAAGTGTATCAGTGTGTGTTATGGCATTCTTGTCATGCCATTTTTTTGTCTTTCCACTATTTAAATTACGCATATAGTTTCACTTGATGCATTTTTTTTCCAGGTTTTTGGATCCATGCCACATATCGATTGAGTGATGAACTCTGCTGTGTCTGTATTTCCCCTTGGCTGAAAATGTCAACAAGAAACCTTAACAATGTTGGTGTTGATCACACATAATCACCATCACACAGCTATAACCTGCCAAGAGAAAAGGCTAGATAAGTGTCCCCATCAGCTAGATGGTTTTGAGGCTCAATTCAAACAACCTAACATGCCCCAGACAGCCTTGGGACCACAACACAATCAGACCAAACCAACAATCAACCAATGAAAAGAAAAGCAGAGTAAATTATAATGTGATCTAATCTGGCAAGTTTGGGAAAAGAAGTAGGCCACCTGTGATGAAGTTGGAGGAGGTTTCGTAACAGATGTGGCTGCTCATGCTCTGCAGAGAAGACTAGACGGCAGTACTGCAAACTACAAAATCACCTGTCTGCAGTGATGTGCCGTATCTCTTATTTGGAATTTGAAAGTGAGGACATTCCCATGCTCCTGAAGATCAAGGCATTTTACTGCCCATATGTACAGTGGTTTTGTTGTTAGAACAAAGATGGTGCTTACTTCATTTGAAAGCCATTTCCAACCCTTCAAAGTGGAAGAAAGAGGATGGGTTGCCTTGAAAGTGGGAGAGGAGGTGGACCATCAGGAATGTTATGTGTGTATGTGTGGGTAGTATAACCTCTCAGCTCAAACAATAAATCAGTAATACTGAATTTGAGTCGGTTTAAACAAATACTAAAACACTAGGGTGTAAAATTACTTGACAATTGATCTATGTATTTGCCCTTGATGTACAGTATTTGTGCTTTCCTTGTTAGTAATGAATGTGAACACTGACACTGACTATTGTATCTTTTTCCCACAGAGAATGTTAATTGATAAGGAAAGATTGCTTTTACTTACAGAAAATCTTATTCCAAATATCAAGACGCAGGTTGCTTTTTTTTTGTTTACAAGAATTGGAGGGTTTCAAATAGAGGATGGAGATTCACTTCACTTCACTTCATTAATTGGGCAAATGCAATTTTCAGTATATCCAAGAAAACTGTCACCAGGCTTTTAATTTGAAGTCTCTAGTAATTACATTTCACATCATCTAAGCTGTATAGATACAACTTTGTGTGTGTGTGTGTGTGTGTGTGTGTGTGTGTGTGTGTGTGTGTGTGTGTGTGTGTGTGTGTGTGTGTGAGAGAGAGAGAGTGTGAGTGTGTGTGTGTGTGTGTGTGTGTGTGTGTGTGTGTGTGTGTGTGTGTGTGTGTGTGTGTATGTGTGTGTGTGTGTGTGTGTGTGTGTGTGCGTGTGTGTGAGAGAGAGAGAGTGTGAGTGTGTGTGTGTGTGTGTGTGTGAGAGAGAGAGTGTGAGTGTGTGTGAGAGAGTGTGTGAGGAGGGCTGGGATGTGTGGGGTATCACTGTTATGTGTTTTCTCTCTTTCTCCCTGTTTTTGTTGATCTTTCCAACAAAAGCTCTGCAAGTGATCCTGGCTATGTTCTATATTTATTCAAGGTTAGGAAACCCCTTTCAGGGGGTTACTTTTATTGTGCATCTGGACTACACAGGCATCCTCACCCATCAAGTTAATGACATCATGGGGCTGTGGACCTTGATGTTTATTCATTTGATATTTAACATCCACCACAAGAGGGTCAAAAACACTCTTACTTTAATTGAAAAGTACCTCATTTCAAATGCACTTCAAGGAAAGATCTCACCCAGTGTCACCAGGAAGGCTAACTATTTGTTTTCCCAAGCAGTCTTTTGGATCTTGAGTCTCCTGCATATCCTCTCTGAACCCTCTCTCTCTCTCTCTCTCTCTCTCTCACACACACACACACACAAAAACAATTCCTAATAACACTAGTGAAATTAACATTCCTGTTTCTCTCTTTCTTTCTCTGTGTTTAGTCAGTACAGACAATAGAAATAGGTAGTAGTCAACGTCATGCTTTATTTTGTTTTGTTTGTCTTGCTTTTAGCAAGCCCAATGATCCAAGTGCTTTTATTAGAGGCATGACAGACTGGAGGCATGTGCACCAAAGAATAGAGGAGCATGAGAGAGGCATGGCACATAGACAGTGTGCTGAGGCATATTTTTTAAAGTGCTCCAGAGCAAGCATTGACCACCTTCTTGAGGCAAGACAGCTGACAGGACACTGTGAGCAGGTTAAGAAGAGACGTCAGGTGTTGGAACGTGTAGTGGAGGTTGTGAAGGTCATAGGGAAGAGAGTCCAAAACAACTATGAATACAGTAATTGATGCTATCAAGCATTTAATCCAAGAGAGCATATCTGCAGACATCAAGAAAGCAGGGATGTTTTCTCTGCAGCTTGACACAACTCAAGATATTACAGGGAGGTACAGTATGTCACGGTTCATGCAGTCCATGAAAAGCTGGTTGCAGTCGTACAATGCAGCATTACTACAAGGCAGTCGTTTGTGACTCTGGTAACTGAAGTCCTTGATCGTTTGAAATTGGACATAGGCTTGCGCATTGACAACTCCACAGATGGATCCTCTTACATGCAGGGTCAATACAGAGGTTTCTCTGCATTAATAGCCTCCAAATACCCCCACCCATCAGCATGTGTGGTGCTATGCACATGTCCTCAACCTTGTGTTGTGTGATACCACCCATAGTGTCATTGAATGTGCATCACTCTTTGACCTGCTGAATGGCATTGCTATATTCATTAGGGAATCATATACAAGAGTGAGTGTGTGGGAGACTGAGAGCCAGGACAAGAGGCACAAACGCATTTCACTCATTGGAGAGACAAGATGGTGGGCCAAGCATGATGCCCTGAGGAAAGTTTTTGGAAACTTTGGCAGACCTGACGGTGGCCTTTTTGTTGAAGTTGTGTCCACACTCTCTGCCATAATGAAGCTGAAGACACTTGCATCAAATACACGAAACAAAGCCAGAGGATACCGAGATGACTAACTCCGATATATGAAACTGTGCTAACAGCTCAGATATTCCTCTGGATATTTGAGTTCACCTCACCACTATCAAAATATCTACAGACTGGAGGAATGGACATCCTCTCAGCACATAGAATGGTCATCACAACACAAGATTCACTGAAAAAGATAGTCAAGGATGCAGCTAACTGTTTTGTCCATTGGGCATGAAATGGCCAGGATGAAAGCCTCAGTGGCTCATAAAAGGCCTATGAGGTCAATGTTCATCACCAGATTGTTGATACAGCTGTTGAGGCCATGCACAAATGATTCCTCACCCATGATACCCTGTATGTAAATTTTCCCCCCTACATCCCAAAAACTTCCCCCTCATCCATAACCAGTGCTCTCCCTAAATTTGCACTTGAGGAACTCAGCAAGTGCCTAGTTGTGTATGACAACGAGGCAACTGCTGGCAATCTACAAGTTGAATTGAGAAATTTACACTTCATTCAGGAACCTTTTTGAACTGAGAATGGTGAAGAACCCCAAAAGGTTCATGAAGCTCTTTTTAGGGTGAAGATGATCAGGTGACAGGCAGCAGTTCTAGTACTAAGTACTAAGTACATAGTACTGGAAACCAGTTAAAAGTTTATATTAGGAACTTTTATAGCCAACTACTCTGTGATTTAGTGTCATAGTTTTAGCTCTGAGGTCAACTAAACATGTTAAATAATTCAGCAGTCAAGATAAAAAGGCATTATAAATAAATACATAGGTATGGTGGTGTGCCCTCGATGTTAGTGATAACCATTCGATCTTTTCATATACCATATATATAACCCATATGGTGACATAGCCCATGAATCAAATGACACAGTGGTAGATAGTATCCAGGAGTTAAAGGGTGGTGGCAGCAACATGGGCATATGGTATATCTCCATAATCCAATGTGGAAAGTGTGGTAGATTGTATCATGTGTTTGTTTTTTATAAAAAAGAGAGAGAAACAAGCTCTGCTCCATTACAAGAATCCAATTTGAATTTTTAGCTTTTGGGCGAGATTTGTAGGACTATCTGCTGTCTAAGCAATCAACCAACCAGACTTACTGTAAGTACTTACAGTGCTCTACTGTGTCAGTTAGTTCTCCATTTAGAGCACTGACATAAAAGTTTAATGCTCTCTTGAAATGCACACATTTCTTGAGTTTAGAGCATGCAAATCAAAGAGAGGTCTGGAGGTTGTCAAAAACAGACAGTAAACTAGAGAAGACATGGTCTGCAGTAGGGAGGACAGTATATAAGATGGTATCATCTGCAAAAAAATGGCAAATTGTTGAAAATAAATGTTATTAATGTATAGAGTAAATATCAAGGGGCCTAATATTGATCCTTGATGATCACCTTTATCAATAATAATAATAATAAGAGCAACAGATTTTAGCTAACTTAATAGTGTTCCACTGCCAGGATTCTATTGCCAGCCAACTAAGATCTGTCCATCTGAGTAATAACAAAAAATATATAATTTATTGTTTCATATCTAACATCATTCTATTTCAAAACAGGAATACATATGTTATCAAAATGTTCTGAAAGGGTTTTATTGCTATCCAGGGTTGTAGTCAATATTAAAGAGCCAACGGTTTGGCCCAACCAGCCCCCTTAGTCACTACAACAGAGATAGCTAGTCCAAAGTTAATAGATTTACAGATAATGGCCACAATTAAGAGAGCAATATTGTATATTACCCTAATTTCCTTGAATTTGGAAGTAAAACTAAGGGTCACCTGGTGTATCAGCAATAATTCCCAATTGCTGAGGAAGACTTCCTTGCCTGTATCTTTGCTGCTGTAACATCCAAATTTCCATTAGGGGATCAATAAAGTCTTATCTACAGGCGTCCTCTTGGGAAAAAAAGCAATCTACTGCTAAATACTTGTACAAAACGGATAATGATAATTGTCTTGTAATCTTTTCCACTCTTTAACTTACATGTTTCTCACAAATGGAAAAAAGATCAACTTGACGAGAAATGAAAAATGTAAAGAGCCCAGGATGAGCAGATTTTTCATCAGATTGGTGGGAGTGGCAAAGGATGGCTGAGCCAAGATTATCTGGTCTAGACAACAGCAAGGAAGCAATCAAGCTTTGTTGACAAGAAGGTGAAAGCTCAGTGACCGTGTTGGGACAAGAATGGTGTTTAGACACTGTGGGCATGCTGATGCTATAAGATACGGTGGTCTCATGTCAATCATTGAGTTGTTTACTTCCACAAACAGAGACTGCAGACTCATAATGTATTCAGCTGGGACTTGACCTTTCATTAAACCCCTCCCATGAACAGTGATTGTCCAATTATAGCCTAGCAACCGTAACTATGCTTGGTAGGTCTATCATACAATGGATTTCTTCACATGTTGAATCGTTGTGTTTGAGGCTGTAGTAAGAATAAGAACATTTAAGAGTGAATGTGTAAGCAATGGATTACAGGCAATGTTAAATGAAAACCCTGGCTCACATATACTACATCTATTATAAACTTCTTGGATGCTATTAGAGTTTAGGCTGATGTTAGTAGCTGTGTCTGCTCTTTATTGGATTTTACACTCCAGCAACTCCTGCCAACGTTAGCAGAGACAGTGTTACATTGGCCAAACATTAATTAGTCCTCACTCTAAAACCATTTCTCTCTACACTGCAGAACAAGAACAATACTATTTCTTTATTTGCATGTTTTCTACATGGATCAGCTGGCTTTTTGCCTATCACTGATATCATGTATGTAGTTAAAAAGTGCAGATGTAAGACCAGGTTTGATGTTGAATTTTGAAAAATACAACAATGTATTTGAAAAAAGTCTCAATTTTCTTTCAGTTTGAATGTAATATTTATTCATTTCAAAATGTTTACAGTTTCAAATAGTTAGCCTTCATGGTGATACTGGGTGAGATCTTTTCTTGAAGTGCATTTGAAATGAGGTACTTTTCAATTAAAGTCAGAGTGTTTTTGACCCTCTTGTGGTGGATGTTAAATATCAAATAAATAAACATCAAGGTCCACAGCCCCATGATGTCATTAACTTGATGGGTGAGGATGCCTGTGTAGTCCAGATGCACAATAAAAGTAACCCCCTGAAAGGGGTTTCCTAACCTTGAATAAATATAGAACATAGCCAGGATCACTTGCAGAGCTTTTGTTGGAAAGATCAACAAAAACAGGGAGAAAGAGAGAAAACACATAACAGTGATACCCCACACATCCCAGCCCTCCTCACATACACACACACTCTCTCTCTCTCTCTCTCTCTCTCTCTCTCTCACACACACACACACACACACACACACACACACACACACACACACACACACACACACACACACAGCTTCTGATGAAAACATATTTTGTTCTTCAAACTTATATTGTATCATTGCTGTGTTTTACTGTATTATTCTATTGTAAGATGAGTGCCTCAGTATCAGGTATTGGTGATGGCCCTTTAATAATTGTGTTTTAAAAAAGAAGAAAAATTGAAACTAGTAACTTTAGATTTGTAGCTACATTATAACAGCGACTTGTTGATGAAAATATAACTGAAATTTGTCCCAAAACTGATGCCAAAACCAAGCAGATGTAACCAAGAATGTTCCACCCAAATCCCATTCCTCACTCAGTCAGCCCTGATTGTTCATCTCTCAAACAAAACTGGTTTTGACTGACACATGCAGCACAGGGTGGGTGGAGGCATGTGGCAGGAGCTTGGCTGGAGCTGTGGAGATCAAAGTCGATCACATTTTGCAATGTATGGGACCAGCAGGGGGTTTTATGGCTACAGTATAGGCTTGGCAGGCTCAGCTGTATTAGTAAGGCTGGCGCTTCTTCACCCTGGCTCACAGTGAATTCCCCAGCTGACTGAGCTGAGTGGGGGCGCCTGGATGATTACCTGAGACCTTTTAATTTACCACTTTTCACACCTGGTCCCAGGGGAGGAGTGGGAGACAAGTACAAACCCATAATACCCCATATAAAATTGTGTGATGGTGTATTGCATACAGTTTTAAAAGCTGACATACACATAATGTTCCTCATTACAGCTTTTAAAATATGTGCAAACACATATTAGTGGGAGCCTGTAGCAAGTCCCAGAGGAGTGGAATGATCCACATTTTGTTGAACACATCTATTGCACAGCACAGTACTTTGTAGGTGCTTGCCTAGCATGGTGTTTAACACTAAAGCACACCAGGACATGCTTCTATCGACCGTGGTGTGGAGAGGCAGAGATGGGGAGGCGGAAAGATCTAGGGAATCACAGTATGATCAGAAAGATGCTCGTACACCCTGAAACCATACAACACACTGTACCCCAAGGTTCACTGCTGCTCTGACCTAGATACACTACTTAAGCTCGGGAGCATTGGGGCAATTACTGAAAAGAAGATTCCACAGGCACAATGCCTTAATTAGACATGCGGTTTTAAATGCCGGCTGATGCTTGTGAAATTAATCAGAATAGAGAATGGACTGAAGAAGCGGGAGGAAGATTAAAAGCTATGAGAAAGGAAGAAAAGTTATCATGGGAACAAGCTTATTTTCATGTACATTTACAGAAACTATACAGTAGCTCTGCCTGCCAATAAATGAATAGAAGTGATTTCTTGGATGCAGGTTATATTTTCCCCTCAGCGTCTCTGTCAATAGTCTTGTTACTCCAGGGTATCTAAAATTGATTACTTGTGCTTACTGTGCTCCACGCATCCTTTCATTCCTGCTGTTTTGTTTTTAGTTTTGATTAATCATACCAGCTGGAACCAGCAACAAGTATATATGTGAGTTAGAAGTAGGTCAAGATGGTTGCTTCTGCTGTCTGGAGCCAATCATTTCTGTGTTTTAGTTATCGCTATCAGATGTGCTCTGGCCACAATCAGTTCAATCAATCTCATTCAATCCCAGACAGAAAAGAATCAAGACAAATTGTTTTTATTTGAGTGTACTGGTGTGTGGTCTGACAGGAAAAAGAAGTAGAAAGTTATGAAAGACAACATAATTATTTTTGTTGTTGTTATTTTGTATTATGCCTTTATTTGAGAGTGAGTGTAGTGAGACAGGAAACAAGGAAAGAGAGAGGGGTGATGTTATTTTTTTTTTTATCTGACCTTTATTCTGCAAAGATCCATCCGTACTTTGCCTCTGATTGGCTATGACCCTGATGTTTTTACCTTAACCCTAACCCAGCTCACTCCTCACAACCTAACTAATGAAGGCAAAAAGCACTAACCAATCAAAAATAGAGTAGGGAGGGTCTTTGCGGAATGTGGGTGGGAAAAAAATAAGGCAGATGGGTATGACATATAACAAAGGTCCCCCAGCTGGGCATTGAACTGTGGACATATGGTATGTGCCTTAACCAGGGTTAGGGTTAGGACACCAGGGTGCCCCATGACAGTATAGAGCTCAATCTTACATTGGTTAACTGTGGTATTGATACACTGTTTGCAAAGAAATCACAGACTGGAAAAAAACCCCACAGACTTAGCTACCATGACATCACCATTGTTTTGTGGGCTCCCATTTTAAAGCTGTGAGTTTTCATTTTGACCACTGTCATTTTGGACTTTTGGAGCCAGAAATGATCATAGCTAACCTAATGATAGCTGCTAGCAAGTGTACAGCCCATGGTTAATTGTGATAATGCTAATGCTAATTTTTGCTGATGAAAACTACGCCTGAAACCATTAAAGCTAAATGTACCTACCAGAATAAAAGTGAAAAGCACATTTTTAGATGATTAAAATAATAAAATTTACTTTCATGACACACTGAAATAGCAATGGCTACAACTATACTCTGTGAATCTGGGGTTAAGTTGTGGTTATGTTACTTTGCCAATGCTGCTGCCGTCGTAGAGACTAGCCTGTTGCGGCATTCACTTAAAGCGACCATGTCAGTATGCATAACTTTGAACCTCAATAAAATTTAAACAGGTGAGTTATATAAAAAATCAACCCTTATAAAGTTTTTATGAACAGGGAAATTAGCTAGAGAGACAAAAACCTTTTTGTTTATTCATTTTTTTACTGGGCTGTAAACATGTTTATTTCTGCTGTAAAGTTGGGCATTTGAACATGGGGTTCTATGGGGATTGACTTGCTTTTGGAGCCAGCATCAAGTTGCCATTTGAGGAACTGCAATTTCTGGCACTTCCACATTGGCTTCATTTTTCAGCCACTGGAGGTTGCCTTTTTAGAAAAATGCATGTAAAAATCAGCTTTTTACTTCCAGACATGAACACCCCTCCCTCTCTTTGTGTTTGGCTTTTGGAGGAGGATCAGTGAAAACGTTGAACAGGTGTGAGCAGGTGTGCTGAAGGGGTTTGATCTCTCCCTCTCTGGCCTTATTCATCTCTCTCTGTCACATCCAGCTGTGGCTCTCTGTCGTTACCTCATTGTCATTCAAGAGGGCCGTCCGTCCTCCAAACTTATCTGCAGAGGAGCTGGGCTCTTACACTGATTATACAGCTCCTCAGGAAGAAGAACCCACAGCCAGTACCATCACAGACATTATCTCCCTGTAGTAGGTGGCAAAAAGAACCTTTGATCCCTTCATAAACAGAGAAATATAAGGGCTAATCTAGTATGGAAGTTTCAGGACTAATGAAAATGCAGACATTTTAAGTTTAAGGAACTTTTTTTTTTTAATTCATGGGGAAAACATCTTTAAAATGGGTCTAATTTCCTCTTAAAGTCCACAATAGATATTGTTGTTGGCTAAGGATGCAGTGTCTCAGTGTCTGCTTATGGTAAGGTAATAAAGTCAGTTAATGTTTAAAGGATAACTCAAGTTTATTAGAACTTGGGTATTAAATTTGTAGTTTAACTATCAGCTCTACAAGTATTGTGTAGCTGACTTCTTTGTAATAGTACCATATTTCAGCTGTTACCTTGATGAGTACCATGCCACTATTACTCATTTCCATGACTACGAAAACAAGACTCTAGTTTGTGTTGGGGGTGAATGATTTTTAAAATGTCCCTTGTACATTACACACAGATAAACAAATGCTCAAAGATGGACGTGCATATTGCATATTCACACAAACACACTGAAGCATGTGGATTTATTTACTTACTCTGGGGAGAAGATATCTGACACTTCTTACTAGAACAGTTTCATCCTGTTCTAGGAGAAGTAGGTGACTGAACAAAGTGCCCTTCAGACAGCCATATGGTATCAGGCTGACGTCACATGAAATAAACCACACAGGGAGCAACAGTGACATAGTGACAGAGAGTGATGCTGTTAGATGAAGATGCCCAGTACCATTAAGAAAATAAACTGATGAAAAATTAGGAACGTCAAAATTATTAATTAGCTGCAGGAAAAACATGATTAATTTTAAAAAGCAAATAAATTAATTAGTAAGTCAAAATAATGATATTATATAATATAGTTATTGGGGCTTTGCATCTACCACTTTAAGAGAGTCGATATCCATCTAGACACACAGACCACAATCTGAAACAAAAACCATACAAACAATTTATGATGATATTATACACTGTGACTAAAAGCTTCTCTTTTTCTATGATTTGATCCATTTTTGTCAAGAGCTTGAGTGCATTGGTGTTGAGAGAAAACATCAATACTCCCTGAATTATTTCTGAATCACATAGCCTATGCTTCAGAATATTATGCCTACTGCCACTCTAACAGTTGTAAACAGAGGCAGTGATACTTAACTTTTTGGCCTTTCCACACGGATGATTACATTTTTACGGTAACAGTAAGTGGATATTGTAAACCTTGGTTTCAAGGTCTGTTTCTTCCATCTAAACTTGTTTTTAACTGCTCTATAAGGGTGTGTGACTTGAAAACAGCTTGAGTAGTAAATAGAAAAGGTTCAGGACCAGTGTGCTTTCGGAGTAGCATTAGCTGCTTATGCTAGCGTTACTTGTGGTGCGTTCCACTTGTACTTGGAAGTTGGAATTTCTTCCCCCTAAAGTTGAATTTCTGACTCGGAAGTTCAGATGACTTTCATCAGCCATGACCTCAAAATCCAAGATGGTAGCTCTGTTCATCAACAATGTGAAAGTTGTAGTAATATCCTGTTTATTAGCCGTTTTGTCTTATTTGTGTCTCATTAAATCAGTCGTACACAAAGCACTGTCCAACTTCTATCTGGGGACATGTTGCTACACTGTTTGTATGAACAAAATACAGGGAAATGCATTTTTATCAACTGGTATTGCAATCAATGGCTAACGTGGCTAGAACTGGTTTTCTGACTTCTAAACTGGAACAATTCAAACTTGGATGTAACGTCATTCCTAGCTCCGACTTCCGGTTTACTGAGTGCAACATTGCCTTAGGCAGGCTACATACTTCTACTGCTAATGCTAACGTCATGATCAGCACCCAGTTATACTTTCTTAAATTAAAGCAAGATATGTGGTACACCCAGCATATATTATATAATAAAGAGCATAAAGACTAAAGGCAGCGCAGGATATAGTTTACTGTAACATTATTTTCTTGTGAAAATGTTTTGAAGAAGTCTATGATGTAGATACAGTATGTATTAGTGAAACATAGCTAGCTAGTTTGAGAGTGGTGGGCCGTATAATTCTTATTTAAGATATCTGACACCCTGAAGCAGCCAATAATGAAATAATGACCTATAACATAATAGCATCCTATAATGTAATAATTTTGCCTGTTTTAAAAGTAATAAAGCCGATAACATAATAATTGGCCAATAACATAGTAACATTTCTGAACAAATAGTGTAACACCTTTTGGCCAATAAAGTTATAATGTTATTGGCAAAAAAAAAAAACCTTTACAAACTTTATATCCAATAAATGAAACCTAAAGTGATATTTATATATCATTACTCCAGTTATTACATTTGCAAAGGATTTTTTTTTACCTAGCCAATGATGTACTAAGTTATTACATTATTAGCAAAACGTTATGTTATTGGTTAAGGACTTTTTTTTTTTTTTTTACATTATTTACAAGTTACAATGTTATCCGTTTTATTACATCAAAAATGGGCAAAAATGATTACGTTATTGGTCGTTATTACATTATTGGCTGCTACAAACCTTTATCCATTTTAGTTTGATTTGGTTCAAATTTCTTGTTATATACTACTATAGGCATGTCTGTGCCTCCTTTTTCTGTGCATAATGGTTTTGTAACACCCTTAATAATTATGCAATGTGAAACCATGTTGTTGACTCACCATGTCATTGAATTTTTCACATTCCTCATTTCTTAAAATCATTTAATAATAACAATGAATAATAATTAATTGATTTAAATTAAATTAAATTAATTACTTTCTTTGTAGGTATTGATTTCATTAGATGTGTATCAGGTTAGCCAATAGGGAAAATATAACAATCTTCAGTTTTTCATTGCTTAAACAACATTCAGCAGGAAGTATTCACCTTCTCATTTCCTCTACTTGTATATTTTGTCATATAAACTGATCTTCAAAGGGAAGTGGGCTGTTCAGATTGATACACCTTGACTGACCCAATTCAGATCCTGTCCTTGCCCACGTCTTCCTGCCATTAGACATAACCAGATGGCTCCATGATGTAATCAGTAAAATGGTGTCGGTGTCCAGTCAGCACATTTTTCCCATAGGCAACACTGAGCTTGTGGATTAACCCTTTACTTAATATATATGGCTATTGCCTCATGCTCAATATTAATGGACAAACATTTATTTCCCATGAGACTTTAAAGATAAGACTTCCAAGAGCAGAGAAAAGCAGACTTTCCGTTGAAGACTATTTCTCTGGGCTTGCATGCAATGAATTATTAAGGGATTGGAAGGAAACCAGGCTGTGTGGGTTCATTCACTCTGGATTCATTAGGTGATGATAAGTATTGGCTAGTTTGCTTTTTAGCAGGGATCTTTCATCATCCTCAGGGACTGTGGTGGATTAGCATGAGGCAATTTTTATTTTAAGTATTATGGTGTATGTTAAGCTATGTAGCACACATCATTACTCACTGCTGAGCTGATTACTGTCACTTGAAAAGACTTTTCATAGAATGCTGAAGCAAGAGCAGCATCTTGGTACATATATTATCCACATTTCTGCGCGATGTGAAGACTCACAAAATATATTTATATATTTCTCCACCTAAAAAATATCATGATACAATAACTCAGCTTTAAGTACTTCTTTTGCCCTCAATATCAAATCCATTATAGTTCCTGTGTGGTTATTACAGTAGTTAAATATAGTCTAATCATGGGGATAGGAGCCAATTTCCAGCTGCAGCCGCCACCTGCCAGCTTCTGCACTTCAGCTTCTGTCATATCAGGTAGATGAAGAGGCACTCACCATGAGGCTTTGTCAAGACACAGAAGTAAATCTCCTCAGAGTGGAACAACCAGGTGCTTTCACCTTTGTCTTTCACCCTGCTCTTGTCCCTGCATATATCCATGTAGTTAACCAGATGCATATTCAAAAGAGGTTATTTTGAGGTGCAGAGATAATATCTGCATTATCAGCGTTTGGTGCCGCTTCAGTTCCCAAGTAACCCATGTCAGCAAATGAAGCTGTCCTGATACATTTTAATGACACCCTACTTCGGGCAGAGGAAAATTCATTCTGGGTGGGAGGACAAATTCGCGGCCGTTCTCCGAGGTCAGTCAAGATGGATTTAAAAATTGCAGTCTGTCTTCAGTCTGCTAATGGGTCCGTCTATTGAAAGCGAGATGCGAGAAAATGCTCAAGTGCTAGTATTTGTGACAAAGACCTTCCCATTACACAGAAGTAGGTTGAGTGTGCCTTTCAAAAATGATGAGCCGTTTCTGATCAGGTGGTGCAATGGTTAGCACTGTTGCCTGACAACAAGAGGATTCTTGGTCTGACATGTATGTAGCTGTAAAATCTGGCTCATCTTTGTAAAGGGCAGGTATCACAGAATTTTATAGTGGTTGTATGATGTCTGCCTATGATTTTGAAATTAAGTGTTATAAAATTTCCCTCTGATGGAAAGGATTAAATCAAATCCTTCACACTTGGAGCTGTAGAGAGATACCAAGCTATAAACGACTGTTGACATCCACCCACATGGTTGGATGAAGAGGAGGAAAAAGGAGAAACTATTAAAATATACCTCAGCCACATTCTTTAGATTCTTATTATGAGTAATGGGGTCCTACATGAAAACAACATTTTTTGCCAAAGTTCGAGCAGTTTTGATTATTTCACATAAGAAATGTCAGTATCGGTATGTTGAGATGATGTTACATACATCTGTCCACCAATCAGGAATTTGTAACCCTGCATGTAACCCTAACCCTAACCTTTGCATCTGAAGGAGAATAGTTACTATTTACACAACCACAAGCTGTTACATAACAGCAAAAAAAGCTATTTTAATGTTTTTCAAGTTCTTGGTTTAAAAGCTGAATCTTTGCTACTTTATAAATATCACATCAATCACAGTAATACATAAACAACATATTGATAAGTACTTGAAAATATTGGTTATAGTTTCATAATCCATGTGAAACTTCAGTGAAGTTGAGTTATTGTATGTGGTTGGAGTCAGTGATTTCAGCAAATATGATGACACTCCAACTTGTACTCAAGTGTCACTACATCAGCAGAGATGTTTTGTCCTCTCGAAAAATCCTTGAAGTCTGATTACCGGCAACGTCTGCTCTTCATAATAGATATCTATTCAAATGATAAGTATCAAAGGATACAAAAGAGATAAAGCGTAAGAGCTGCAGAAGTATTTCTTTAGACTCAGACCTCAATCAGTCAACAGTCAGTCAGATAAATGAAAGAGAGAAAAGCAATTTGACACTTGCTGCTCCTCTCCAAAGAGGTCGTGCTGCTATGGCAGCGTTGCAAGAACAATGCCAGAGCTCAAGCAGGTGTTTAGCAGGCACTGGGCACTGGGAAATGTACTTTCCTCAAGAGCCAGTACACTGATGTAGTGATATGAAGAAACAACCACTCTAACACCATGTATATGATCCATAACAATACTGGAAGTTATATTATAGAAAAAAGAGGATTAAAGTAAGAAAAGAAAGAAAAAAAAGACTGTTATTAGTTTTCCTGTACAATGCCCCACCAATAATGTCATTTAAATCTTTCCTGATGGTAATAACCCACTTTTTTGCAGATACCAAATCAAATATGATCACATCTATAATGTTATCAATCATTGTACATGAAAAGTAGAGGAGATCAAAGTTGAGTCAAGAAGTTGGTCTCATAACTGATAATGTTTGGGTATCATTTCACCGTATGTCTTTGTTTTCTGATCAAATGCAACAGAGAAAATAGTTACATTAACACATGCTACCACCCAATATTGCGGTTAAGAATGATGGAACCGAAAGCAGCAAACGAGATGCAGGAGCATCATGTTGATGTGTTGCTGCTGCAGACTCCAGAGAGTTCACTGAGGGATCAATGAATTCAGAATTGATTAAATATCAACATAACAGAGTTTGCACCACACAGCACATCGTTGACTGAAGGCACGTATGAGAGTTTGCACTATGGAATGATCCTGTCCTGACCTTAAACCTAATGAAAAAGGTGTTGTAATGAGTGATGAGACGGGGCAAAATATAGATGTTTTAATTGATGGTTAAACTGTTCTTTAAAGGGAAGTGGTGGGAAATGTTTCTATCTGTGTGAATATTTGGTTTCAGTAAAACCATGAAAAATAAAATTGTTCATTAATTCAGATTGTGTCTAATAAGTGACTTAAGGACATGTTTGACATTTGGGAAATATACTTTTTCATCTTCTTAGCAAGAGTTAGATGAGAAGATCAATACCACTCATATTTTTACACCAAATATACAGCTGGAACAAGCTGTTAATTAGCTTAGCTTAGCATTAACATTTGACATTTTTGTAGGTATTACATAAATTGCCATGAAATTTGGCACAGAAACTCATTTACTCCTCAGGATGAATTTATTTATAGCCAAATGCCTGCAAAACTGATATTGCCTTCAGTCATAGCTGTGCTGTATTTTTAGTGCTAATCAGTAAATGATAGCATACTAATATGCTAAGCTAAGATGGTGGTTTTACCGTATTTATTAAAGGATAGCACCAAGATTTGGATTAGTTAAATGGAAGAAAAGCACAACCACTGACATTTGCACATATAAATATCTTGGAAGTGTCATTGACAACAAACTGAACTTTGAGGCAAATTGCGAAGCTGTGCTTAAAAAGGGACGCCAGCACCTGTTCTGTTTGAGAAAACTGTGCACTTTAAACATTGACAGGACCATGCTGACCTTGTTTTATCATGCTTTTATAGAATCGGTTTTATCTTGCTGTCTTCTTTAATGGTTTGGAAACGTGTACTTCAAAAACAAAAATTGCTTACACCAAATCTTGAAATGGTTGGGCAAACTGCAGAGTCTCAGCTTTATCCAGAATCCCTGTATAGCAGACAATTACAGAGGATAGCTGGCTCTATTTTAAAAGATAACACCAACCCTCTTAATGTTGAATTTTCAGATGCTCCCATCAGGACGGAGGTTTATGGTACCTGCTTGTAAAACCAAATAGTTTTGTACCAGCAGCCATCAGTGCTATTAACAAGTGAAAGAAACTGCAAAATGTAACATTAGTTGTTTATTCATGTTTTGAATTGTTTCTCTTATCTTGTTTTTATTGATGGCACATATTTTATCTTTTAACTTGGTTATTCTTGTTTTCTTGGGGCCCTTCTTCTTTTGTCCTTTTAGTCTGAGCGCTGTCGATACTTTGTCTAGCATGTTCTTGTCCTCTTCTGTCTGACTGTCTGTCTGTCTGTGGGTGTAATAACATGAGATGGCTCACTCACTGGAAACCAAATTTACCTAAGGGTACAATAAAATTATCTCAATCTGAGATCTCAATCTGAAAGAGCAGCAATGAAAGAAACTCTTATTTTTCATGCAACTTTACCTTTACAACAGTTTCCCCTTGCTTACTCTCTTGACTTTTAATGACTCAGCAGCTACAGTCCAGTTCAATATTATTCACACAGCCAATAATTAAGTAGTCTGTTACAAGATTTCTATCTGGCATTTACAGAAATGGCCAAACGTTATTCAATGACTGATCTTGCTGCACATTTGTGGTCCCAGATTGCCTTCTCTACCAGTATTCTAGGTTCAGCAGAAGATAACACTTCCTTTCAATACTTTTTGTGTTACATGGCCTAAACTACATAGGAAAAAGCACTTCATTACTATCCAGACATTCACATCAGGCACTGAAACAACCTGATCAGGTCTTATTTAGTAGAATATTATGCAAATCAACCGAATGGTGGCTGTAAACAGTAGTTTGAAGCAGGTTTAGTAAACAGCCTTTGTCTTGTGTAACTTTGGACACAGATGCTAGCTCTTTACCATTGACTATAGTCTTTAAGCTACTGGCCAACTAGTTCTAGCCTCATATCTAGCATACAGGCATGATAGTCCTATCAAACTTCTGATCTCACTCTTGACAAAAAAGTGACTGAAGCGTGATGTCAAACTATTCCTTAAAGACTTGGAAGCAGTCATTGCAGTGATCCAGGTAATTCCACCAAGGATTCTCAAACGGTCTCATAATAGAGGAAAGATTGTACTGTCGCTTTCACTCTGAGATACGAGTGACATGCTGTTTGATGTCCGTTGTGGCAGAGGTGGGATCGCTCCCTGGAGAGAACACGGTCAGTGCCACATCGATGTCACCTGTCAAAGCGCTCACTGCCAGACTTTGTCCTCAGTGGCTTTTCGTCAAGGCACTCTGTTCCAGACATGTCCACGCTGTCTGAGATACCACTGCAGCATCTCTCCTTGACTTTGTCCCTGTAAAACCAGCTGTATACACACTGCTGTGATATTGATTCTAATGTAAAGTTTTATTCATCCCCCATATCGGGCTGTACTTATACGAGAATAAGCCTTTTCTTCATGCTACAGCTTACGATACTCTTGAGACTGTCAAGCTTTGTGCCTGTACCCACATTAGCATACTGGCGTGACCTTTGCCCTTCCGACCATGTGGAGCCGTATCAGAGACTAGCTGCAGTGGAAATCGCCTGGTGTCAAGGAGACAGAGGTTCAGCAACAATTGGAGATGACAGCTCATTCATCATGGCCGAGGTATCCGTTCCACTGAATAGAGCACATTCTCCACCCTACACTGCGTCTGGCTCGCTTAATTAAAAACGGGAACACAGTAAACAACTTCAATGATTTCTACTCCTCGCAGTGCTACCTCATTAAAAAACATACTTTTGATGTTTGCCATCTTTTTTTGTGAATGAAAAATGGAATTGAGCTGTTAATTTTGAGGACATGCCTTGATTATCCTTTTTGTTCTGCTGTTTTATTTTCAGTTCTGCATGGTGTGTAAGTGTGTTTGTGTGTGACTGAGATAATGACTTATTGTCCACTACAGACAGAAGAAAGCTGGATGTGAAGAAAGTTCAATTCACATACCTGCTGGGCTGGTTTAGAAATACTTGTGGCTTGTTTTCTATAAATATATCTTCAAAAAGGTTTTTTAAAATCTGTGTTAGCCAGAGTGGTTGAATGGGACTGGTTGGTTGGTTTTCCCTCTTGGTGCGATTCGCGTGGGGAGATCTGAACACAGCAATTGTACTTGGTTAAGGACCGAAACGCACCAAGACTCTTAAGAGGAAGTAGCCACAGTGACGCCACAAACAAATCTTGGAAACTGTTCATTTATGGTGGAAACATGATTAGCTCTGTCACGATAACTTTGCTGGATGATACATTGTCCCAGAAATAATCGTGATAACAATATTATTGTTATTTGAAGATCATTTTATACCACTGATGTAATGATATAATAGCATAATAATGCAAGGATGTGGAGGGTGTGATTGTAGAGTGGGCGCTACACTAAAAACACAGACTGCCATTATGGACTTGAACAGAGTTATTTACATTTAATTCCATATAAGCAGCGCTGATCGCTTCTGCAGTCTCCACTCAGGATGTACACAGTGAGGAATGGAGGACACTACTTGCTTAGCCATTGTGACATGAATAGCCTCTTAGCTGCTAATGTGAAGTGTGGAAACATTGAGGATCAACGGAACGGATCAAGATCATGTCCATAGCATATGATAAGTTGATATATAGACATGATGATTATGTTACTTATGTTATTGTACGAAAAGTTGATAACGTAAATATTGTGGCTTAAACATGACCAAACCTCTATCTGATCCAACTACAAGATGTATCATGCAAGGTGCGCTTTGCCCACAAGGATGTGCATGAGCAGAACCAACAGTTGTTAGCAGCTAGCCAGAGAATAGATTTAGGTCTAACCTGGGTGTAGGACCTACTTCCTGTGTTTAAACTGGACACATCTGACCAAAGAGGGGAGATATTGTTCGCATGTGGATTTAAGTGATGCATTTTGATTCACTTGAATATTCTCTCTGTCTAAAAAGATATCAGACCAAAAGGACAACGTGGATAAAACAACTATACCAAGATAGCTTCAGAATAAGAGGTTCTCAAATGGACTCTGGTGCACTTTGTTTATGGTCTGAATGCAAACAGACTGGCATGAATTCAAAAGCTTAACTACTATTAAATCTATCTACTGACTATGAATGGTTCAGGAAGCAGTCTTACATTAAGTGATCTGGATCAGCAAGCTTTATGCAAATAATTTGGTAATCAGGATAACATGTATGCTAATCACCACTTCAACCTGTCAATCAAAAGCAGTTAAACCTTTGGCATCTTGTGCTTGTACACTACCTTCTTTTTAAAGTTGCTTTACATAGTGATCCCACAGTGCCCCCAAACCCCACCTATTGCTGCATTAGATGCCTCTTAACATTCAATTAGCAATTACGTTAACATAGCAATTAGGGGTGTGAGACAAAAACGCGACGATATTTAAAAAAGACGATTGGGTTTCTATCGCCCATTTGTGCGTCATGTCGTCTTTTTATAATGTCACGTGTGGATCATTAACTAGTAACTTTTGTATTTATGGTTGTTATTTCCATAAATACCAAAATGATCCATCTATAAAATATCTATATGGAGAAACCTTTTACAGTGCTGCATACTACATATGATAATTATATATTTAGAAAATAGAACTAAAGTGATTCATTACAAGATGATTAGTTAATTAGTGAATTTCAAATAAAAGAACAGTCATTTATTTCCTCATTGAAGTTTTCTTCAAAATAAAGTTAAAATCTCGTCTTGATCTCATGAATCCAATATCGTGTCTCGTGTCGTGTCGTGAGCTGAGTGTATCGTCACACCCCTAATAGCAATCTAATATTAGGTCTTTGGGGTTGGATTTCCCCATGTCGCTCCAGATGGTACTGGATGAGAGTTGCCAAAACTGATCCAATCAATGAGCTACCTGTCTACAGTACATAACTTCACTGGCTTGTTTGTAAAAAGGTAGTGAGAATACTAACTGGACCAGAATTTAAAGTCAACAATGTATCATTACTTATGAGACCATATGAACTGAAAGCTGTTGAGTTTCTAAGGTCTTAAGTAGGACTAATTTGTACAATCTCCAAGCTGTTAAAGCTAGACTATTCAGTACGTATATGTACTGTATGAGTGGAATAAGACCACAAGCAAAAGAATAACAAAATATGTCCCTTGGTGAGCTATAGTGTTTACTGTACTGTAGTTTATTTGCCTGATAGAAACCATATTAATGATTGACATTTTCAAAAAAATGCCCAAGGGCTCACAGAGACAAATACATCAATATTTTGCCCCCATAGGAGCATAAATAGACCCAAATGCATGGCTGCACCAAGGCTTGTGAAGTTGCTGGTGCAGTTTTAACATCAAAATGGTCAAAATCTCCAAATAAACCATGAGACTTCTGAAAAAGTAGGCCATGGTTCAGCCAGGAGCCCCGTACCACAATGCATGATGATGAGCTGAAACAGAATCAGTTCTCCTCTCTCTCTCCCCCCTGAACGTGAATGTATCTAGACTGTGCTGCTACCTGATTCCACTGCAAATTGACTATTAATTTGTGATCTGACTGCCAACTGGAAAACATCCTGACCAAACAGGTGGAGTTTACTTCTAAGCCCTCTAGTGACCGCACTATTCACCCAACTGTGTTAATGACACATGCGTGATATTACTTATCTGTATCTTATTAGTATTATACTTTTTCCTTTATAAATAACAGGTGGTGAATATGAATGTATTCAAAACAGTTACTGTTATCATGATTTAATTGGACTACTGTGTGCCGAATATGTTTCATGCTTCAAGGGAAATGAAACCTGTTAAGCAAACATTCTCTAATGCCATATTGCAATAAATAAAAAGTCAGAGGAAGCTCCTTAATTAGTAACACAAGTAAATTTGAAGGTGCAATAAGAGCACTGTATGTATTTGTTTTTGACACATTAAAAACCAAACAACACCAAAGAACCTTAGGTGGCAGCGCTTCCAAACAGTTAATGTTCCCTTAAAAGTCAAACTGACCAAAAAAAAAAAAAGGAATCAGAAACCTTGCTATGTTTTTTAAAAGTACTTATTTGCTCACAGTAATTACCACAAACAGGACCTTTAAATTCAATTATTTTTTCTGCAACAACCCATAGATTGGTGTTCTGCAGAGGATGTGAAGTTCTTGGTTCCACTGGCAATTTAAGTAATTTGATTGGAACAATATCTGTGTGTGTGGACACTGAAAATTGTATGTAATCTCTTCAGTTCCAACAGTCACACAGGCATTCAATAAGCTGGCGGGCAACAATGTTAGCTGTAATGTCCACCAGAGGTTTAAGCACTTCCTGTGAGAACAGTGTGACTCAGCAAAAATTGCTTAAATTGCAGTGCTAACGTTAGCTGTGAGTTTTAACAGTTTGGATACTTGCCATAATAGAAATATTTGGCTATATGAGGACAGACAGGTAAAACTAGCTAGAGCCCCCATTTCTATAATGTGTGACAAACACAGAACTGAGTGAGGAAGAGCTGCCAATGATTTAGAAGTGTTGAAACGGATTCCAGCTAATTATCCTAGTTTGAATAATCTAAAACTGTCAGATTAACACGATGTATGGCAGGTTAGCTTCCTAGCAGGACATCAAAACTGCTGTAGATTTCACCTATAAACTGCGGTATGAGGCTCTCACCATGTTGGTGCTGTTATCTGTTAGCCACCTGCTAGCAGACTGTGCTGTGTCATGGTGTTAAACTGATCAAATGTGCGCTGTAGAATGACAGCAATCTCTCTGTTAAGGCAAATCATGGGACATTTTAATTGTTCACAATCTAATATCGTGATTTCGTGCACCCCTAATACAAATAGAAATAATACAAAATATAAATGTGAGATGGCATAAATCACTGTACTTAAAAAAAAGATTGAATTTTTTTTTTATATATAAATGTTCATATATAAAATACAGGCATAGGTTTATTAAGAGAGCTGGATACTGTGCCGATGTTAATTGTTGCTGGCAATTTGTCCCAGTGGTCAACCAAGGTACTGCAACTACAGAATCCTATGGGGCTAGACCACTATTATAAAAGAAACATGTAAAACTGTTAACAGGTCACTTCAAACTATATAAATCATCACAATAAATTGTCAGTCAGTTGCTGCTGAAAGAACCACCCACACGGAGGCTTGAGGTTTAGACACTGTTTCCACAAATATGATTATAGTTTATATTTTCCTGCACAAAAAGTGAGCAGAATTGAATTTTACAACGTTAGTGTCAGGTAGTGGGAGTAAGACTATCCAACAACACTGCATGTACTTGTTTTTTTGACTCATTAAAAATCAAAAAACACCAAAGGGCCTTTGTGAGAGAGAACAAACAGTGCTTCCAAACATTAAATTTTTCTTTTAAAGCGTGCACAGCCTGGTGGGAACTTGAAAAGAGAAAGCACAACACTATTTCTAACTAACTTTTTACTTATTTGATCCTAAATTAACCAGCATGTGGTCTTTATGGCTCTATTTGTTGTCTGGCTGACATATTGTTCCTGATTCCTTCAGACACCTTGCACCTTTTGCCCTCTGTTATGCTTCCAATCTTTTGATTATGTCTGACTCTACCTTTCATTTCACTCGTTTCCTCAGCCTGTCTCTTCAGCTGATCAGTATTGTGTTTCTCCTTGGACCAGAAGCAGAGCAGAGTAAGCCATCCCAGACATCCTAATCTCAGGTAATGGAAGAAAATTGGTCTCATCCTCCTTTCCTCTTCCATCCTGAGCCTCCTGACCTCCAGGGAAGCCTATCCACCATTTTAATGAATGTTGAGTTAAAAATAAATAGCAACATTAAATCCTGTAATCCGTTGTCTGCGCAGTCTGCTCTCCCGTCCATTTTTAAAATCCCAAAGTCCTGAGGTATATGCTTTTTCCTCGCCAGATAGCAGAACTTGGCTGATTGAGACTAAATCAATTGAACAAGACATGAGTTTTTCTATACAGAAATAATTAAATTGTTTCTCATCCCTCAATTAGTCTGATTCATGGACGGATTCATCAAAGGAAAAGGAAATGGAAGAAAGACTGACAGCACAATTACCTTAAATTGAATGATAATAATAATCACCTCAAGACTTTCTTTTCATTACTTTGCAGTAAATGTCACTCATTCAAGAAGCAGAAAAGAATGGGTATAATCCAAGTACATACGGGTGGTTGTACCTTTGTTTGTGTAACCCAGGTGTAAAACCCGGTTAACTAAACCATAGAGTTATCCTGAAAAGGAAATTAATGTTTAATTTACTGTTATGTGTTAAAACATCCTTAATGTTTTTTCCGAGTTGCACTCGAATGTAACATGTTTTTCCTAGTCGCACTTGAATGCAACACTGGTTTTCAACCGCACTTGAAGGCGGCACTCAGGTTCACGGTCTGACCAAACAAATGCAGCTAACCGTTGATTAGCCAATTAGCGAGCACGTTCAACCTATTTTGTAGAAAATAAGTCAGTAAGCAGCATGTTTCCACTTCCTTTTGACTCCAGCCGCAGCAGCGAACAGACAGCTATCTACTGAGCAAAAGCGGTAAGATATTGATTGTAGTAAAGCTACCGCAAATTATTAAAGTTATTGTTAGCTTCAATTAGTCTCTTTGTTTACATTTTAGCACTGTGATTCAGCGGTAACGCAGACGAACCGCTTTTCCCTTCTTGAGAGGTGAGAGCCGACGACACTCGGCATTGGAAGAAAACGCATCGGTGAGAGTGATATGTTAGCCGCTGCTGCTGCTGTTTATGTCTGAACGGGTTAGCTATGTGGAGATACTTTAGTGAATTGTTGCATTATGTTTCATGGTGTAATTATTTCATTCTTTAGTCTGTATTTAATGCACTAAAATGAACATTGCTAATTAGTTAACAGTATATTTTTTAGTACATGTGACTGCAGGCAGCACAAAGTACGTGTTTATGTGATTAGCACTTGTGTCAATATGTGTTTAAGTGTGTAAGAATTATAGTGTTAAGAATTGCACTTAAAACCTCAGTTGTGAGTTAAAAAGTTAATCTCATGATCTCTAAAAGTGAAACTCATGATGAATACATTTTCTTATGATTTAAAATTATTGTTTAAATGTTTGAATTAATATTCAATGATTCATTTATAAGCACTTGATTTATAACTTGAAAATATTTGAACTTTAGTGTAATGTAGATTAAAAGTTAAAGGAAACTGTCATTATGCTTTAGTTATGTTGTACAACAATTAGATTTAACTTAAAGGTCCTGTTTACTTAAATAAACAGGTCAGGTTTTTTGGAGACCCGACCCTGGTCTTCATAGAAGTCCCTGCATATGAAGAGGATCCAGAGCTTGGATGGAGTGATTCGATGATCCATAGATGGCGAGCCTCCCGCAGATCCTTGAGAAGTTCTATTAACTACAGTTGGTGACTGTCACACAACAGTGATACATAAAGGGACAACACACATGGATTGATCAGAGATTTTATTTTCTTTATTATTTTTCATATTACTGTTTATTCAAATGTTGTAAACCTTTACCTCATAATACTCACTAAAGAGTTTACTTTTGCAAATTCTGGGCGTTTGGTGTTGTTCATTCTGGTTATTAAGGTCTATGACAAATGAGCTCTTTTCGAACCTAGTCATTGAATGTGTTTCCTACAAGTGGGTTACATTTGGAAAAATATTTTGTCAAGCTACTAATATGCACATAAACACACATACACAGAGATGATTCAATTGCCCAAGACACTTTTATGAACAATTTTATGTTTTTATAAAATATTCCAACTTTATGTACAATGGTTTTTTAGTGTTTACCAGCAGGTAATGTGCTGCCCTGTTCTGCTCAAAGTCATGTGACACTGCAGCTCTGTCCTTCTGTTTAATCTGTTGATTTGGGCTACACAAGTCAAAAGAATAAAAGGGTGCATTCATCATTCCAAAGCCACAGTAATGCTATAACGTGATCTCATCATCAAAACCTCCACTTGTATTCTTTTTCAATCAGCTTATGAACTTACAGACAGCAATTTCAATACATCACAGCTCAACTGAGAGCATGAAACACCTTTTCCTGATAAAAATGATGCATGGCTTTCACAAACAAACTAACCATTTGGACATGCTGTGACCATTCCCATGATACACTGATTTACACAATAATAACTCAACTACTCCAATCGTACAAAAACCTCTATCATACTTCATACTCTAAAGCAATCCTGTAGCCAACTAGAGCAGGTTGTAGTTTACAATAGAGGAAATTATTAGAAAAATGACACACAGTTTAGTTAACTAATATCTTTAAAAACTGTTTATTGTCCTAGACCTGATAGTCAAACCCAATGTTGCTGGTGCTGGCAGAGCTGTATTACTCAGATAAAGTGAAATTAGCCCCTGTATCATCAGTGTTTTCTATGGTCGCCATGGTTAAATGACAAGCAACAATAGTAAGTTGAGAAAGTGATGCAAACTTCTATTAGCTCTGTCAGCTGTTGAGTTGACAGCTGCTGTCATTTCATTATGGAGGCAGTGGCGACTGCCAAAGTTACAAGTAGCACAGGTGTTACTAATAACATTAACAATGTTGTTCTATTCAAGTGTCCCAGTAAGCCATGACAGTGTGACAGTGAGCCCACATGCACAATACCAGGACCCTGACTGAAGCAGCTAAATTAAATTCAGCCATCATTCATTTTATCGTTTACACGTCTGCATAGGCATCATGCCCATTAAACCTGAGGCTTCTTGGTTCCATCCAGCTAGAGATGCTCTTTCCCAGTGTGCCAACTGCCTATATCTAAGGTTGGGAGTCATTTAGACCACCTTGTTAGTTTTGAGGTTTAGATTTGAGGTGGACCATGATATACTCGGCTTTGCAGTGAAGTTCATAGGGTGTATTTGTGTGATATTGCATCATATTGTACACTGTCACTCACAACCAAGGGGAGCCATCTGCCTCCTGGATATGAAGTTTAAAGCACCATCAGACTGGAATAATTTGCCAAACTCACTCAGATCTATAACTTATTTCAGTGAATTCAAGACTTCTTTCCTTGTTTACCATAAATATACTTGTTCTTGTTTTTGATTGTATACCTTCATTTTTAGTTTATAACTAGATTCAGCATTCAACATGATGCAACTTTTGGCAGTTTCTTAGTTGCTTTCATCTCATGACACCATCAGGGATAATGACATTGTTTAAGAACCCCTTATCAGCTAAAATACGTTTACCAGCAACTAAGTACATGTAATGGACTTGTGGAAAGTGGGGGCTGCAAAAATGTATCAAACCACTTGGGGTGACAGAAATGAGTACATTTTAGTAAGTGCATCCCTCTGTGTGTTGGGTAGGTCAATTTTGCTTGGTCCATCTAACTGGGGACGGCTATATGGATGTCAGTGCAATCCACAATCATTCAGCAGTTGAAGGCAGAGGTCTAGAATGAAGCAGACAGTATTTTTTATACATATTTTCGGTGACTGGGCACAGTGGATGTCATTCTCTGAAACAGTACCATTGTGTCATTTAGGTTACGAAGACCTGGTCTTCCAGCAGGATGCCCTCCACTTTCCATCTACTGAAATACATACCTCAAAGCCTAGCCGCCCTTTTAAACATGGCCATGTGTGGAAGCCCTGTCTCCATGATTTGATCTGTTAGCTATGCTGCACAGTGTTTTCCTGTGCCTCTTTTGCTAGCAACAGACCCAAACTGCAGCTGTCATCCCCTGCCTGGTCTTCGGAATGATTGGGTCCAGAGGGTCTGGGGTTGGGGTCAGTGTCGGGGTGTGCAGATTGGTTATGCTCAGGCACTTTAGTGTAGCTGTGGTCAGTGAACTGATTTAATGAGGCTAAGCTGATTACATTTGTCTTAGTCCACTCAATTAAACATGGCCCATTCTCTTTTACATGAAAAAAATGGCAGCTGCATATTCTGGAATTCACATCTGGCTCTGTGTCTGCTCGTCTGCAATCAGAAAGCCATACAGTGAATAATTAAAGCCTGCCAAATACTTTCTCTACCCATAGCTGAAACACTATGCATATTTGTCTTGTGAAGAGCTTCATTTTGAAAAATGGTTGAAAGTAGTGGTAGTACTAATAGTGGTATTAGTGTTGGTCTAAAAGGTGTTTTGAGAAAAGTACTTACCTGAAAACGTATAAACCACAGGGATGGGTATTGATAGTCATCTCTCGGCTGTGTTGCCTGTTTTTTCCCATTTCCTTAGTTTAGCTGAAAACAGTTCCCAAGAAGGAGTTTGTTATTTTCTGATCTTCACACCTTGAGAAACGTGTTGGTCTATCTCTGTGTTTTTGCTGGGGTCTTTTTTTAGGACTTGGTGGTTTCATGGTTCTTTAAAATGGTCACTGTGAAGGATGGAGAGAGAGAAATGTGTTTGTATTTGCAGAGCTGCAATAGAACGAAGAAGTGACACATCACTTATCTCTGCCCCCTGGTTCAATAGCTCCTACACTTTACTATAGAGACTGTATGATATCTAACAATACAAAACATTGGATTAGCTTGAAACATTTTTTGGCATTGATAATCAGCTTAAAACTATGAATAACGCAACAAGGGTAAGAGTCTAAAAGCCCTATAGGGAACGTGCTGCTCCTAACAGGAGATTAAAAGGTTCAAGCTAACTATCTATCAAGGATTCTTACTAGAACCATTTATCTCCTAATGGTTCTACATTGAATCAAATATCTGATATAATACATAAAAATGAAAAATAAATTGGACCGCACAGTGACCCATTTTTTGTGTAAGGTACAAAAAAGTTTGGGAACCACTCGGTAACACTATGATGATTCATATTTAGAGTGAAATATGCTAATTTTATTATTTATCTAAATGTAATACAAACATGAACAGCATGTTTATTGAGAATTAGAATTAACATGAAAGTGCATCCACACTTTGGTTGATTTTGATATCATACATTAGATAACATCTTTCCTCTTCCCTCTTGCCATTTCCTATGTGTGCCTGTGTGGTCAACCAAACTCCACCCTGCATACCACCAGTTTGAGGTTGCATCTTCCTAGACCCCTTTCTCTTTTTGTGGCAGATGCATAGGGAGGGCACACTGACCGCCAGCAATATGGGTGCTGTGCTGTTGTGTTGTCCTCTACTACTATGCCCATCACATTTAAATTGTTTTATTTAATGTACTGACTGCCATATGATACATTTTATAAACTTCAATGAATGTTGGAAACACAAATATTGGTTTTAGACTTTTGAACTCCAACATATTATATTAAACTGTGACACTTTGTAAAGTATACATGAGTTACCAGGCACCAAATGAGGAATTAAGAGAAAATAGAGAAATAAAAATTAGTTAAACTTTATTATTGGACATTATTGGATAAAGAATTTGAGAAACAAGTTGGAGCTCTTTCTGTTTACAAATGTGTAAGGATGATTTCCTGACCTGGGCAAAATGTCACATTCATTACGTGTGTCTGTATGTGGGGTGTAGTTTTGGGTCATATTGTGCCTTTGAGGTAGCTCATCAGTCCAGTGTGCAAGTTCCTCAAGGTCTCAGCAAAGTTAAGGTCAGTAACTGTATTTTCAACACTTTGCATAATTCCTCTTCAGCAGACTCATCCATTTACTCTCTCAGTAATTGTCAAACTACAATCTTGCTAAAAATGAGACTTCGTCCATCACCATGATGAAAGATGTTGCCCAGAAGAATGTCATGCAAGGCTGCCTTCTTCCCCTCGACTCTCCCTGAACTGCCTAATCTTTTTTAATGTTAACTTCACATACATAGAAAACTTTTCACCTGAACATTTTTATTCACCTTTGTGGTGTCATCAACTAGAATCAATTAGAATGTCACAATGTATTATACAGTACTCTTCACAGGGTTAGAAAAAATACTGTACCCAATCTTTCTACCTTCCTGACAACTGTTCTTGTAAGAGATTAAGTGTTTTAGTTACACATTTACCAAATTATGTGCATTTGAAAGTTAAACAATAGCTGTGCTATGTGCTGCGAGCTAACAAACTAACATTAGCTTAGTTGCAATTAATTATAATGTTTAAGTTATGTACCTCATCTGAACTATTATTTATATTAACTTGAACTGATATATAGTATATACCTTGTTTGTTCCTAATATGCTCCCATATTATATGGTTTGCTGTAGAATTTATACATCCTGTTTTTCTGTGACGTAATGTCCTGTGGGACTGTTGTGAATCTTACTTTTACTATTACTGTCTTGTTTTTGCATGTCAAGAAGAGTGACAACCGCTCATGCCATGGATACTGATATGTATTCGGTGCCGCAATGAAGATAATAAATGCCATGAGCCAGACTGTATATTTTGTGTGACCCTTCCCCAATATGGATAACAAAGCTGAAAACATAACAGTGTTAAGAAGTGTCATTCAATCATAGACAGAGGAGCAGTTTAACAGGAGACACTCAGACCTGGCAATTCTGTATCAACCTTACTAGTTAAAATGAATGTTAAAATGCCAGGATTATCTGTTAAAAAGATAAGACAGGACAAACAGTGCCCCTACTGTCCCCATATCTATGGTATCATCTGCAGTCAGGTTCTAGCAGCTGCCCCTGTCCAATGGAAAGTGTTAAATTATATTTTAATTAAGCTGAGGCAGTCTATGGGATCTACTTGATTAACTTTTCATGCGTAATGTTGTGGTGGTGATTTAAAGTTGCTACATTAAAGCACTGACGTCAATTAGTTCTAGTCAGTTCAGATGAGGATGCTGTTTGTCTAAACTGCTGTCAAGCAAGGATGAACATCTGAGAGTTTCAAGACAAACACCCACACACGCATGCATATACAGTACACACATATTGGCCGTAGGTGTGTGTAGGGCGTGATGTGGTGTTCCACACAGGCAGAGCTGCTCTGTAATTGGCTGAGCCAGCTCGTTAAGGGCCTGGTTACAGCCCCTCTGGGTGTTAATGTGGCCCCTGTGTGTACGCCGCTTTCATCCAGAACGCCACCCTGGCCTTCAGAAAACCAGACCCATGACTCCACAGCAATTAGCACCCATCAGCCTGTAAATAAACTGCCGTACTAGACCAGCCTAAGTGTGTATAAAACTGTATATATACGTGCACCTGTGTGTTTATGTTATGTAAGTAAGATAGAAAGTATAGTCCTTATACAATACAGTATATGAAAGCATGTTTTTGTGTCTTCTCAGTTTCACAAATTAAAATAGAGTTCTATTACGGTAAATGGAAGCATAACAAGTCTCACTGAGCCATTACGAATTCAATGAGTAGAACACCAGCAGAAAACGGGCCTCCAAATGACTGAGAATCAATTTACTATGCGCGTGTGCTTCATAGATGGAGGCCATGCCATATAATTGAATGGCTGCCTGTCAGATTTTGAGAGTCTGATGACAAAGCTCACAATCAGGTGAAGGAGTAAGAATATGTGTATATCACAGCAGGGAGCCCCGCTGGGGGCTTATTGTCAGAGATTTACTGTCAGAGATTTGTGGGGCTTAACTGGAAATCTGTTTGTTTAGTTGTGTGAAGGGTTCAATAGGAAATCTCAGGTCATTTGTTCAAATCCCTGGTCATTTATCATTATCAACTGTTAATCCGTAGGAACAAAGACAAATACGTGACATGTTTTGTAATGTTACTGTAAGATTTTTGGCAAGATTTTTAGCATCCATTAATGTAGTAACGGCCGATAATGTAGTAATTTTAAATCTAATGAAACCAATAATACGTTTACGTTATCTGCTTCACTACATTTGCAAAGGTTTATCTGTTTGTTTTTGTTTTATGTAGCCAATAATGAAATAACCAGCCAGTAACGTAATAACTTATTATATTATTGACAAAAAAGTTCTTACATTATTGGTTCAGAAATGTTATTGTTATGGGCAAGTTATTACGTTAATTGCTGCTACAATAGCCTAAAACATGTTTTAACATATAACAATCTTTCTATGTATGAAGATGTATTATCTTCTTGCTACTATTTGTAGTTTTTACTCTAACTAACTAATAGTACAAAAATGTATTGTATCTGTCGTGTTTGTCTTGTGCTGAGGTCTCCAGATATCCATGGGTTAACCACTTGGTGAAAGCAGAAATAAGCTGTAAATACGCCGCTGACTATTATAATAATTACTTTATATATTTGTTTTAAAAGTTGCCTATTTACACATTACATGACATGGAGCTACATTAACATTCATTTGGAGTTGTGTTTCAGGCCACTTAAGAAAAGTCCAATATTAGCTTAGCTTTGGTTGCCACCAACTTCTGATGGAAATATCTGGCTCCCTATCAGCTAAATGCTCTACTATGTTCATCAGCGAGTCGCTAACTGTATCTTTCTGATGCTGGGAGGGATTAGCGTAGAGAGATTAGCAAGCATTAAGAAAAACAAACAGGGGGAAACAGCTAGCCTAGCCAAAACTTGTGTTTACATTCTGTTTGTGTACAGATTAAACAAATGAGATAGAACATGTTAATTAGTGAGCTTTAGAGCTGCTAGTAGGCTTTTTTTTCAACTTTTCCCCCTGCTAAGCTATAGGCCAGCTCTTGCCAGCAATTGCTACATACTTAACAGACATAAATCAGAGTAGTATTTATCTTCTTTATCAACTCTCTAAATAAGCATATTACATGTGTAGCTAGAACAATGAATTAAGCCCTTATACATTTGTGTGTGTGTGTGTGTGTGTGAGATAGAGACAAGCTGTTCCCATTCTGTCGAGAAGTGATTCTTGTTTCAAGGCATTACTTTAATAATGGACAAGGTTTTTTGATTTCATTGTCCTTCGAGGTATTAAAGTTGGAAATAATTTATCCACATCCAGGCAACAACAATAGGACAACTGGGCTTTTTTTTAGCCTGTTATGAAAAATATACTATAGTCTCATCACCACATGTCTGGCCTGGTTAATAAATACAGAAACACACATGAAAACAGCATAATGTGGGCTCATAGAAGCAGCCCAAAGGCAATTGGAATGTCTGCAGTTGTGAGGGTGATGGAGGCTGGCTCAGTGACTGAGAGAAAGTCTGAGTGGTTTTGTATGAGCTGCTGCGCCAGTGAACAGTGTTTTCCAGCAACAGTTTCTCTCCCAGAGCCAGTCCTCACAGCGCTCAGCACAAGAATAAGTGACAGATATAGAAAACTTTGATCACGATGAGTGCCACTCAGCAAATATATTGCACTTTTCAGTCCTGTAAGCTTCTCAATTAGAAATGATCATTGTGAATTAATGCAGAAGTATTTCTGTACATAAAGCATCAAAGTGACAGCGTCCCCTTAAAAAAGTTTAATTTTTCCCTTTTCTCTTCTATCTCTCCAGCTTTCTTTTTTCTTTTCACCCCTTGGCATGAGTGACACTCCTCCCATGCCATCCTTATTGGGCACCTGACAGGCTCAATGAAAGGCAGCTGGCAGGACAGTATTGAAGAATGAAGTGAATAATTCATCTGAGCATCTGGGCCCATGTCCCTTATTCATCTCAGCCCCCTCTTCCCCTAATCCTCTTCATCTTACCCCCAGCTCTCTTTCACCCTCCACCCCCACGTATCCACCAAGAAGAGCTTTCTTTTTCTCTTTTTTTCGTCCTGTTTTTTCCAAGTTTTTTTTCCTTCAGTGTGTCTACTCCAACCCTCCCTCATTCTCTTTACTGGGCTAGATTCTAATTCTCTGTCTCCACCTTGTTGAAATGTGATTCTGTAGCAAGAAACCTAGAAACGAGGATGTAGGAGTCAGTTTTTGGCAAATTTTAAATGTCATTAATCTATTACTGTTTAACTGTTAAACTGTTTGGTGGGAGCAGAGCAACAGTGTGTTGGACATTTCATCGCTCAATTAATGAAGGCAGGGAATCAACTATTATATAATAACTAACAATACATGTGTGTGTGTTACTTTGTGGCTATCAGAGCAAAATAGTTATATAACATTACATGACTTGTTAAAGAAATATAGCTCTGCTGCAGGTAGCCACGTTTTTCTAGTCTTCATACACCATTGGTGCAACCACCAGGAGCAATTTGGGGTTTAATGTCTTGCACAAGTACACACTGACATGCAGACAGGAGGCGTTGGGAATCGAACCACCGATCTTCTGATCAGTGGATGACCTGCTCTACTGCCTGAGTGACAGCCAACTAACACGTAATCAAAGTCATCAACAAAGACACAAATTATAGCTAGCCTGTTGGAATTGTAGCCATTTCTTAAAGACACACTAATCAATATTTGTATATGAGCAATGAGTCAAATGACGATGTGCAAGCTCATAGTGATGACCTCACAGAGATTCCCCGCAGAGATTTATCACCCAATTGTACAGTTCTCTTTATCTCTACATATATAGTATTTTACAATCTTTGGTGTTATATACCAACTGTACGCTACCTGCCCAGCACTAAACAACAGACAGACAAACTTAGCAACTAGCCAGTGAATGTAGTGGCAATCGAGAGCTATATGTTTTTTTCTGGCGTTGGTGGAGAACACAATGAAGCTAAAAGGAAAGTGAACATTGGACTTGTAATCATCCAGTGGCCAGAAACACAACTCCAAAGTTGTTCCTGCTGGGTGTGAAGACAGGTAAAACAGTTTGCTATTATGCACTCATCATACACAACACTGTAACGTTGGGTTAGGATTACAGTTAACATGTCAATGCTCTTTTTACTTGTTGCACTGCCCCCAAGTGGCTAAAGAACATTTTCATAAATGTTTGTTCGTAGTGAACACAGGTGAATAGTCATTGTAATTCGTATGGATTTTACCACTGGACTATTTATTTGTTGTACTTAATTGTATTTGCCATAAACAACTAGTGATTCTGATTGTAAAGACACTGGCTTTAATTAGCTAGCAACATATGTACTGATTGAGTGGAGAATGCCTTTGTGTTTGTGTGATCCTCAAAACTCATCAGGGATTCCTGTTGTTGTTATTTTAACCCAGTTTCCCTCATTTTTCTTTTCTCATCTCTGTGTACAGAGATCAGTCATAAGCACAGTGGGGGATGTCACAACAGTAAAACTAAAAGTAAAGTTATTCCACCTCATCTAGAGATTTGTTTCTTTTTCTCTCTGTATATGTCAAAGTATTGTGGTACAATAAAAGCTCACATAAATTCCCTATAGCGTCCTGTACTTACCACTTGTGACAGTAGAGGCTCAGCAAAAGTCACATAGGGCCTTTCTCAATTACATTTTTGTATTACCAAGTAGGCACATATTGTGTTGTTTTATACTAATTATGTATTGTTTGATATAAACAATTGGACATACAGAACATGCACTAAACCTCTGACCACAGACATTGCTATTTCAACATCTGTGTATTCCTCCACCTTATAGATATTTCCTTTTGGAAAACTGATTGGTAACCACCACCATCTCTGTGTACAGAGATCAGTCATAAGCACAGTGGGGGATGTCACAACAGTAAAACTAAAAGTAAAGTTATTCCACCTCATCTAGAGATTTGTTTCTTTTTCTCTCTGTATATGTCAAAGTATTGTGGTACAATAAAAGCTCACATAAATTCCCTATAGCGTCCTGTACTTACCACTTGTGACAGTAGAGGCTCAGCAAAAGTCACATAGGGCCTTTCTCAATTACATTTTTGTATTACCAAGTAGGCACATATTGTGTTGTTTTATACTAATTATGTATTGTTTGATATAAACAATTGGACATACAGAACATGCACTAAACCTCTGACCACAGACATTGCTATTTCAACATCTGTGTATTCCTCCACCTTATAGATATTTCCTTTTGGAAAACTGATTGGTAACCACCACCATGCAATAGCCATACAGCAGAAAACCAAAGGTGTGATGGTCTCTCTCCTGGCATGTAAGATTGTCTGAAGGATGGTATGAACAATGACTCTGGATCAGCTGAACCTTTTTCTTTGGTTCAACAGTGTGTTAGGCCAGATGAGGAGGAGATCTATGGCATGAGTGGGTCAGCTGCTGCAGTTGTGGCAAACGAGAAGTTTGACGGCCTAACTACGTTATTTTTTCTTTTATGCGCACAGAGCTTTGCTGCTCTGATGACTTGTTACTGTCTCCGCTGCCTCCACCCTCTCTCTCTCTTTTTCTCCTTCCAGCGTCACTTTCCCGCGAGTGGCGAGCAGCACTTCATCAGTGCCCTCTTTCAAAATTTCTAGGACTTGTTGATGCTGTTCCCGGTCCAGCTTCTCAGCGCTGGGATAACACGGTTTGAGCTGTGCCACATTAACTACACGCAAGTCCTCACCCATGTCCTCCAGAACCACCTCAAAATTTAGAGGACCCATGTTTCTGGTCACATGATAGGGAGCTTTCCAGCGTGGTACAAGTTTAGCCCCATAGATTCTGTCTGCTTTTGAGAGGTGAGTCCTGATCCATACACTTTTCAAATTTCCATCTCTCCTTCCTTCGTCATAGGATTGTTTTTGTCCCCTTTTAGCTTTCTCCAGATTGACATTCACCAGTTTCTTAAACTCTTCAATCTGCTTTGTTGTAGCATATGCAGAGGTATCAGGATTACACAGCTGGGGCTTTAGCTCAGCATCCAGGGAGCTTTTCAGGGGTCAAGCAATGTTGAGCTCTGCGGGTGTAACTTGTAGATTCGTGCACAGCTACAGAGTAACAGAGTTAAGAGCAAAACGGAATTCAGATATGTATTTATCCTAGCTCTTGTGCTTCTCTTGCACATATGAGGCGATTGTGGCTTTCACATTCCAACCAACTCTTTCTGTCAGGTTGGTTTGAGGATGGTAGGGGGAAGTCCTCTTCTGCCTGAGGTTCCAGCAGCTACAAGTTTCCTCAAAGATGGATGAAACAAACTCCCCGTCTGAGTATGTAAGATGGTACACCCCAGCAAGTCAGAATTTCCTTTTCTTAGGATCTGAGATACTGTCTTTGAGGTGGCTCTACGAAGCCATCTGGTGTAATAATCTACAAAGACAAGGAGATAAAGGTTGCCGTTTGAGATTCTAGGAAAAGGTCCCATGAGGTCAACGCCCAACATCCCCCAAGGTTTTTGTACCATAGTCTGTTGGAGTTTTCCAGGAGGCTTCCGGGTCTTAGGTTTGTAGAGCTTACAAACTTAACAACATCGCACATGATTTCTCACATCCAGGCTCATCTTAGGCCAATACAGAAGTGCTTGTAACCTTTTGTAGGTCTTGTATCTTCCTAAATGGCCGGAGAGAGGATAATCATGATAATGGTTGAGTAACTGATGATGGAGTGAAGAGGGTATATTTGGTACAGAGTTTTGTGACGTAACTGTACTACTCTGTATACCTTATCCTCCAATACAGTGAACTTTGTGGTCAAATCCTTAGTCACTTTTTCAGTTTCCATGATTTTTTTTATACAGGTTCTAGATTTCAGAGTCATCGTGCTGGGCTTTCCAGATGTCTTCACCCTGTAATTTGGAGATGTTTATAGGTATCTCTCTGCAGCACAAGTGGCAGGATGTTGTTGATAATCCATGGGGGCTCTCGACAAAGCATCGGGCACTGTTATATTTCCCTTTGGGATATTACACTATAAAGGTGAACTCTTGAAGGCAAAGCGCCCATCGAATAAGTTGAGTGCTTGGCTTTTGGGTTTTAAAAACCCAGACAAGAGATTCATTATCTGTAACCACTGTGAAGTGTCTGCCTTCCAAGTAGTATCTCCATTTTTTCCAGGGCACAGATGACAGCAAGACATTCCTGCTCTGTCGTGGAGTAATTCCGCTCTGCCTGATTCAAGTTGTGGCTGGCAAAGGCAAGATCCTGTTCAATACCCAGACCAGTCCTATCCAACATCGCTGGCATCAGTGTACACGATGAATGGCAGGTTGAAGTCAGGATGTCCGAGGATTGTTGGTGAGACTAGACACTGTTTCAGGGCTTCAATGCTGCCTGACAAGAAACGGTCCAGTTGAACTTTGCTCCTTTCCGTTTAAGGGCATTGAGTGATTCAGTGAGCTGAGAAAACAGTACCATCCTAGCATTTGTTTTTCCTTTTTTATTTGTTGGTTGGGATGCCAGCCAGGTCTCTCTCCTGGCATTTAAGATTGTCCTAACCATAAGACTGTCTTTTTTACCGGAGCACATTTATAAGGTGCCTACTTCTAGAGAGACCTATACATTTAGCAAAATACTGCAACCATTAAATGTCTCTAAAGTCATGGTATACAGTTTACATCAATGGTCGAACCCATTTGCTTTATGGTACCATTTGTCTCTTGACAGCTGTCAACCTTGCTTGTCATTTTCTTTGTGAGTATTTGGACAGTTTCTCAGTTAATGTGTTTTGTCACTTCTGCTTAGCTGACAAAAAAACTGCTCAACATGTCTTTGAAGAAGATGAACTTGAAAAGCGTACTAAGGACAGTTATCAACAGCATGTAATTCTGAACGATTACTCTTCCAAAGGCATCAAGCAGGAATTTTATTTGAACACACGTTAAGTGTTTCCCCTAGAAATTTTTGTAGCAGCGGTGCTACGTGTCGGTAACCTAGCAATACTAGGGGCGTCTGGGGATCCGGGGGTGTCGATTATTTTTTCGATTAATCGATGAATCGGAAAAAAATATATATTAAATTTCCACCTCTTCATTCAAAAACAAAAATATTATTTCAAATTGACAATGCAACAAAGTGCTCAAACAACATGTTGCTGCTTGGACGTCCCTGAGCTGTTTAAGTAATATTAAATTATAAATAGTAATTTAAACAAAACAACTAATTAAGTTAATGTCTGATAGTGTTAACAAAATAACAAACACATAAATGCTACATAAAAATAGGTATTTTCTGTAAATAAATAATGGTTTATTTTTGTAGTTACCAGTTTTACTTTTTCCATCATTAGGCTTCCATACAAACTGTGTGCGCTAGATTCCCCTGCTGCTCTCCTCATCTCCTGCTGCTGATCTGAGCAGGTAGAAGCTGGTAGTTCACTAACTATAACCAGGGAGCACACTGCAACAAGGTTAATGATCCACACAGTGACATTATATCATTGATATGACACGCAAAAGCGATAGAAAACCAACCGTTTTCTGTGCGCGCTCTTGCTTGCTCACTCCAGATTGCGGGAGATTGCGTCTCATTTTCGTGCGTCAAGGAGCCGCTATCACTATGCGGGAGACTCCCGGAACATTCAGGAGAGTCAGGTTGTCTGCTTTTGTCCTCCCCCTACTTCAGTAGCTTATGAAGAGAGGGGGCAGGTTGTGTTATGTGTGATCAACATAGTTAACCTCACGTTACTTCAAGCACAGTCATTTTTTCAGCGGGAAACACTACACGTAAGTACCTCCATGGTAACGGAGGTTATTTGTATAGACATCATGCCTGATGTATTAGAAGTGTTGCCCCTTTGGGAGTAAAGCTGATGCTGTGACAGTTAAATATGAGGACAAACTGTTTACGTTGGAGGAGCTGAACATTGGAAAATGTTCCTTCTTCTGAGAGAAATATGCAGTGTAATATTTGCACATGTAGTCACGAACAGACTAGGTGTGCTTTTAAAGCTAATGTTTTTAAGGATAATAGACTGTCATAACATGTTGAAGACACTCTACGTTGACAGGCCACTTATCCCTAAGAACCATTTCATGATTTACAATAGAATGATTGTAATGTCTGGACACTTGTCAAATGAGGTATGAAAGTAAACACTATCCTTTGAAACGTCAAGCTCATGTGTCACTTTAAAAGCATATCTAAAACACTGGTTTATAAGAACCAAATATGTACAACTGGAAACTTGAGAGAGAAATATGAGTTCCAAATGCCTTTCCTTTCATTACAGTGTCTTTAGAAGCCTTTAGAGCAGAACCTCTTTAACTATGATACAAGAGGTGAACATCTTTTTGGTGAAATAGTTCACATCCAACCAAAGGGAAGGAAGAGGGATTGATGTTTGTCAGAATTTTATCAGTTGTATGTTTTGATGATCATTACTATGTTTATGTGGTGGACAAAAAAGATGTATTTGACATGGTTAATATAAATGACCTTGCACATATCAGACCATTAGGCCTGTTTCCAGGTAGACTGAGTTCACTTAAATCTCAGATTGTTTATTAGGCTATGCTCAACTTCACCTTTTAGAATCTGGCACATATTTTACTTAGAGAATGTGATAAATAATTTGTTCTTATGTTAATGACCAGAAATGTCATGTTTATTTATTGATGACCCGTTTTAGAATTTAGACTTAATGGGAAAATGTATTTGATTTCATAGAATTATTTTTATACCAATGATTTAAAAAGAATTAAAAAGTGAAATGTGATTCTTATATAAACACAATATTTATTATATGAACAAATCTGTTTTGAGATTGAGATTTTGAGCCAGCTGTTGTAAATTTCATTTAAGGACTGTCTTTTAAATTAGAAAGTGACCATTTAGACTTTCAATATGTGATTAATGTATCAAAATAATGCCTACTTGGAAATTTGCTCCAATGTTTTTGGAGACATGCTGAGCGCTAGTCAGGTGAGACCAGCCAGTCATCTTGGCCGCGAGCAGCCCAACTCTTGAAAGAACTGGCCAGAACAACATGTCGTCATCACAGGGTGAACGGTCTTATTTCTGCAGCTCTTTGGTCATTTACCCCTGGCTCTGATGTCTCCGTAGCCTTTTGCTATATGATGTAATTCTTTTTGGAAGATGAATGTGGGTCTCACAGATGAAATATAATGTTTGTTGCTGCCACATTAGTCTTCATTTGTCTGAAGGTAAAGTAAAGGTTCATATTTCTACTGGGCAGAACAACAGCACTGCCTCTGTGGATTCTGGGCTCCTTATATAAACAGATATCACCATATTTCAATAAAACTTTTATGCATATAATTACAACAGAATCATATTACTGTCAGTGTAGAGGAGGCTTTGCTGGCATTAAATTAACAAACAAATCGAAAGTGCTGATACTAAGGGTGGTTTAGTATGCATCACATCTATACTGTACTGCCTCAGGGATGTCTACTCTGCTTTATATGTTACCAGAGCAACAACCATCGATAAAATTGAAGCACTTCAACACTGAATTGTTGTTGTTGTTGTTGCATGACAACATTTTGCTGCTTTAAGCAGTGCAGTTGGTCGATGACTGCATTCTGTATTTCCATCTCAGGAAAGTGGCGACTGTATAGTCCTACATTATAGTTGCCTAACCCTTATACTAACACTCAGTACTGGCAAACTCAAGAACAAATAAAGGGTTAATTGGATTGTTCAAATATAAAACAGATTTTCTCTATTTTACATTTTACTGAAAATGTCGAGAAAATGTTCGTGTTGCACAGGACTATGACAGGCAGATGGAGGACAAAAGGAGACACATGGAGGCTCAGATGAGGTAAATGGAGAAAAAGGTTCATGACAGCTGCAAAGATCATGGTCCTAAAGGAGAGGGAGTCCTGGAAAAGTGACAGACAGCAGCTGGATGAAAGAGGAAAATGCAGAGCATGCTGTCTGTCACTGGGGAAGACAACAGGATGTTGAAGAATGACCTTACAGAGTGAAAGGGAAAAGACTGGACAGAGAGACAAAGAGATCAGCTCTAATCTGAAGCTAAGTATGAGACTCCAAAGTTATTTTGTGGAGGAAGCTGACGAAAGAGCATCAGATAGAGGTGACAAAGAGGATGGGAGCCTCTGTGGATGAATCCAGCAGGCTGAAAAAAATGAGACCTGTCCTGACCTCACAGGAGAAAGTCAACAAGCTTAAGGAGCTCCTGGCTGAAAAGGAGAAAGAGATGTGACTGAAAAAAGACAAACTCAAACCAACACTCACATTAACACCTTGGCCCTGCTGAATAAAACACAGCCAACTCTGAAACAGTGCAAACTAACATGTGACATGCTCAAGGAAAAGCTCCAAAAGCAGGTGACTGAAAGACTGGAGAGCTTTCAGAGGGAGCTCTCAGAGAAAGAGAGGATACCTGCAGAAAGCACCTGGCAGAAAGAAAGATTATTGTTGTTATTATTATTGTTATTGAGAGGGAGGAAGGAGCCCTCTGAGACAGTGGAAAGGCCTAGAAAGGAGCTCTCTACACTCAGTGAGAATTGGGAGAGGAGGGCTCAGCAGTGGGAAAAGGACAAGAGAGAACTGGAGGAGACACTTCTGGTCAAAGAGAAGATGTGGATGACAAGGCAGTGTGGAAAGACAAACTTCAACATCTGACTGAGAAAAACCTCTAGATTCAGCTCATCTTTTTCATTCTATCTGCCTATATCAGATGACTAGAGAACTTCAGAAGTGAAATCAAAACATGCTGTCTTTCCATTTTCAGGAGCTGGGTTCAGTGTTCAGTTCGTAATCATTCCTTCAGTTCAGTCTTTGTCGAGTCCTCTTGTCTGTTCTGCCTGCTAAGTTCTGATTGGTCCCTGTGCTTTAGCTTCTTTTGATCTCAACTTCCATATTAAAGACGTTTTTTTTCGTCGACAGCCCTGCTTTTGGTTTTCAATTTTTGCACATTTTGCATATTTCTTTATTGTGAATGAATGAATGTGGGGAGTAAATTGTAGTTGCATATTACTGCCAGCAGGTGTCACAACTACTGTAGGTCTCAAAAATTGATATGTTGGGTACACCGCTGCTTGCAAGTTAAACATAAATTTATGATCTAGCATTAGATACAGATTACAGATTACTGTAACATATCTCTAAGTGCTACTGCATCTAAAAGGAAATGTTTCTTGAACGTGCTTGAGTTCTGCTTTACTAAAGGTGAAACATCTTCATCTTGCACAGATGCATTTTTGTTCAATTTGCAAAATACTGAGGAAAATGGCCCTTTTTTGTTTATCTGTTTACATGTTTTTCTGTGATGGATGTAGTTTTTCGATGTACTTGATCTTTGGTAGAAGCTCAATATAGCTCTACAGCATAACATCTAAAAATATAAGTTGGTGATATGGTGTGTTTGTAACAAGATTTTCTTCAGTATTGAGTAAATAAAACAACGGAAATTTAGACCTGGGGCAGTGGAGAGGGAAAGAGACGATACTGAATGTATTAACAGGCCACCAAGTTATGGAGGGTTGTTTTTAAATCCCTTTGCCTGGTTTCATTAGAGCATGCTGTCATTCGTCATTGATCAGTGGTTGTCATGGAGGGTATGTAGCTGCCACAAGCCCATCGGCTCTGTTCCATTCTACAACATGCTGGGATCCTAATGGAATGATTCACCCAGAGAGAGAGAGAGAGAGAGAGACAGTCACACAGAAAGAGAGAGGTTGCAGAACTCGCACAACCCTTCTGGCTGGCAGTGAGACAGTAAGGTGGGTGTGTGGCATCGCAACATGGCCTTAATGGCCTTGACTGTTGTGAAGTGTGCAGTCAGACAGAGTTGAGTACATTTCCTTCACGGGTCGTGAAACACAACAATCCTGAGTCTCCCAGTGGTTCCCAACATTAACCAGGTTTGATTATTTTGATCTTCAAACATCATTTAAACTAACCTGGAGAATATGGACGCTCCGAGAAAGCCCTCTCTCACCCAGTGTCCATATACAGATGGTAATGCTTCTTTCCAGTTTTTGTAATGTCATTCTTCTCGCTAAAAGAGTACACAAAGCTATCATGTTGGTTTGTAACTTAGTCAAGCTGATATTTTTTGGAGTCACCCCAAACAAGGCAATATATGGACACAGTTCTAACAAAGTATTACATTCTTTTGACAGGGAAACCAAAAACTGCTCAATTTTGGACATGTCCATAACTATAATTTTAAAAATCATTCTAACTCAAGTGGATGGCGGAGTCCACACTACTACTATAAAGATGACAGAGGCGAATCAAAACATATAAGGATCAATTTCAGAGCAATTTGATATAGAAACACAGCCAATCAAAATCCATCACCTAAACTACAAAGTCTCTGCCTGACATTTCCAGTAAAGCTCCAAAACCTGCACATGTCATCTTAAATCTGGAAACCGATGGATGACTTAATTCTTCCTATCTATCTACCTATGTTTAGATTGGTTTGTCTCTCTTTATTAAATAATGATGTTGGAACTTTATTCTCCATTGTAATGTGAAAAATCGACAAAGTTGGTGAACCTGTTAGGTTTTAGATCCATGCTCATGTGTCCCTGCTACAACACAATAAAAGCTGGTTGTCTATGTGCCTCTGCTCATCGCATTCAGTGTCTGCTACCGTTGGTCGGTGCAATTTGGTCTGTAAATACTGGAATGTCCTTTACAGCAACTAGTGTTCTGAAATACTTCTAAGAAACACACTGAATCACCACTCACCTTCAAAACCACCAATCACCTTCTGGTTTTCTTTTACTTTCTCTGTGCAACCTACAGTAGTAAGAAGCCATCATACCCATGTTCCTAAGTAGTGGGGCAGATAACTGTAATAATCGTTCACTTCTGGAAACAAGCACCAAAATTGGCACACATACTCCTTGGGGATTGCTCTTTTGATAAAACCCGTTAGCCACCTAAAATTTATACATGGCGGCCATTTTTCAAGATGGCTGCCATTGAATATACAGTAATATGGCATTTCGGAATACAATCGCAAAGACTTGTCCTATTTGAATGATCTTGGTGTCAAATATTACATTTTTCACTATGTAGAATCCAAATTTGGACCCATGGACTTACTCACTGGCTTCCTTGTACCATATATCAGTCCTGGAATCCTAATATTTAGCTAAATTCGAGGTTCATGTTACGTCTGACTCGCCTAAAATGCATGGTAGTGGATATCATAGCAGTGTTAGAGGTTTAGTATGTGTAGCATCTTCCTGGGGTGTTGTGTGGTGTAGTGGTTAGAGCAGGCACCCCATGTAAAGAAAACAAAGGTGAAGAACGTGGACAGCTGAAGTTCAGAGAGGAGAAAGTGAAGACAGTTCCAGAACTTCCAGACTCCTTCACCAATGTCTGGCCCACCTTCTTCACCAAGAAGAAACCCTCTCCTCCCCAGGGTGGTGTGACACACCCAGACACCAGTCTGCTGAGGCCACAACTGGCAATGGAGTACGAGTGGCTGGAGAAAGTCACTGTGACAGATGGGCCAGTAGATGTCACTTGGTCAGCCAACCATGCTTCACAGAGGAGAGGAAAGCCATTTGAGGTCAGCATTACATCACTTTTGCCTCTGCTTCGAGATCAAGCCCACTCAGTTGCTACAGTCAAGCATGTGATGGATAAAATCAAGGATATAGTGACATTACTGAACCCCGGTCAGGTGTCAGTCATTGCTGCTGACCAGCCAATATATGCGGTAGCCAATCAGGTCCAGTGGCACTGGCCTGAAATCTATGGTGAGGACAAGTTCGTCATAATGTTCGGAGGCTTGCATATTGAAATGGCAGCACTGAGGTCCATTGGAAGTCTACTCCAGGGCAGTGGTTGGACAGGAGCCCTCTTGGAGGCAGGGATAGCATCTCCTGGGACAGCAGATTCATTTCTGACAGCTTCAAACATCACTAGGACACGACAGATGCACCAGATAACAGCATGCAGTCTGTACAAGCTTCTGAAGGAAGCCCACGCAGACTACTTGAAAGAGACAGATGAACAATCCAAAGAGGTACCTAGCTTCGAAGCTTGGTGTGAGCAGCGCAAACTGCAAAGTCCCCAGTTTCATTTCTGGTATATGGTGCTGTCAATGGAACTGGTGATCCTCTTGTTGATCAGATCATTCAGGGAAGCCAACTTCTTCTTGTACTGTCAGTCACTGGCTGAGCTGATACCGTACTTCTTTGCAAACAACAATGTAAACTATGCACGGTGGCTTCCAATCCACTACAGAGACATGATGACCCTGGGACAGAAGCATCCTCAGCTGGCTCAGGAGTTCCAGAGTGGAAACTTTGTTGTACACAAATCGAGCCGACAGTTCTCAGCAATGGCTATTGACCAAGCTCACGAACAGGCCAATGCTGTCATCAAGGCAGACGGGGGTGCAATCGGCGTGACTGAAGACCCATCAGCACTGAGAAGATGGATGATAGCTGGTCCTGAAGTCAGCCACTTGGTTGCACAGTATGAGGCAGCATGTGGGACCAAAGAGGGTACTGAACATACCGGCCACCATGAGGAGACAGAACGAGCACAAAGAGTATTCATTGAGAAAGTAGAAAAGCTCTCACAAGCCATGAGAGATATGGGCAATCCCTTCCAGGAGGAGAGTCAGGACTTGCTTTCACTTGATACAAGGGATATTGCTCACCCCACTAACGCTGAGTTGATTGGCACACACCTTGAGAAAGGCAAGGTCCGTTTCCAGGAGTTTATGAAGGGACTGGAAGGGGAGGAACAATCCACCTTCTATGAACCAATCAAGAAGAATAGGGTTAACTTCTTCCGACAGGTACCAGCCACTGCTGACTCTTCAAAGCAAAAAGTGCTGAAGGAAGACTGTCAGCTGTTCTCCAAGCTGTTCATATCATGCCAGAGCAGAGAGTGTGACTTGAAGGAGTTCTTCCGTCATGAGAACCAGTCACATCCTGCTGCCCTCAGTGATGGTGGAAAGCTCCACACCTGTCTGAAATCCCACCTCACTACCATTCTTGAGAGCCAAGTTACCATCCCTGAGACAGAGCCATACGCCGACACCATCATCATTGATGGTGCTGCGTTAGTGAACAGTCTGCCCCCACGGAGTTCAAAGACGTTTGAAGAGTACGCAATGCTCGATGTCCTTCCTACAATACAAGCATACTCTAACAAGTACAAGAGAACAGACATTGTGTTTGATGTTTACCGGCCATCTAGTCTGAAAGCTGAAACTAGATCAAAGCGAGGGCACGGTGTGAGACGCAGGGTGACAGGTTCGGGCAAAATTCCCTCAAAATGGCAAAACTTCCTGAGAGAAAATGACAACAAAGCCGAACTGTTCAACTTTCTGGCTGATGAGATAGCATGTGTGGCCACGGCAAATGTGGTCATTGTGACCAAGGAAGAAGATGCTGTCAGCAACCACACTATCAATCTGGCTGGGGTGGCACCATGCAGTCATGAAGAAGCTGACACACGGATCTTTGTGCACGCCAGGCATGCAACAGAAGCAGGCAGTAAGGTCATCATGGTCAAAGCCAACGACACAGATGTTGTCGTCATCGCAGTCAGTGTTCTGCAAGCACTTCAGGACCTCGGTCTGGAGCAGTTGTGGATTGCCTTTGGCCAAAGACAGAACCTGAGGTGGGTTCCTGTACATGACTTGTGTTCCACTCTTGCAGAAAAGAGCAAAGGGATGCTCTTCTTTCATGCCTTCACTGGCTGCGATGTCATTTCATCATTCCGTGGCAAAGGGAAGAAGTCTGCATGGCAAACGTGGGATGTTTTTGATGAGGCTTCCAGGGTATTCATCAAACTTAGCCAGTACCCACCGTTGGTGGATGAAGAAGACCTGAAGACCCTGGAGAAGTTTGTGGTCATCATGTATGACAGATCCAGCACTGCTGAAGGTGTAAATGATGCAAGGTTGGACATGTTTGCACGGAAGCAGAGGCCATATGAGGCCATTCCTCCAACCAAATCAGCACTGAAGCAGCATGTGAAGCGTGCTGCCTACCAGGCAGGCTGCATCTGGAGTCAGTCAATAGTACGTCAACCAGAAGACCAGACTCCTGCCAACTGGGGCTGGACCAAGAAAGGAGATCTGTGGCAGATTGTTTGGACAGAGCTCCCACCCATTGCAGAGAGTTGCCGGCAGCTGACCAAGTGCGGATGCAAGTCAGAATGCTGCAGCAGTCGGTGTAAATGCTACTGCTTTGGTCTTACCTGCACAGCACTGTGCAGCTGCAGATGCGAGGTTTAGAAGCATTGTAGTAGGCCTACTAATCCAGGCAGAAAAGCACTAATTGAAAAACAAGTATAAGCCTACTGCCTACATGTAAAAAAACAAAAAAACAAAAAACCAACCCCCCCCCCAAAAAAAACAAACAAAAAAACCTTAAAAAAAAAATTTAAAAAGGAAAAGACAAAAAAAAACCCTGCCTCGATGGGATCATCACCTTAACGTGGTGGGGCAGTTTGCACGTCTCCATGACCCCTAGAGCTATGTCGGTGGGAGTCTTGTACTCCTGGTAGGGTTACCCAAGCCGAACAGGTCGAAGAGTAGAGACTAGACAAAGAGTGATCCCCTGTCACTTTTACTACATGTAATCTACAGTAGATGCTAGGCTTACTAGACAGCACTGATAAATGGTACACACACACTGCATTGTGACATGTCCAGTGTGGAAACCTAGTACAGGAAGATGCTACTAAACCTCTAACACTGCTATGATATCCACTACCATGCATTTTAGGCGAGTCAGACGTAACATGAACCTCGAATTTAGCTAAATATTAGGATTCCAGGACTGATATATGGTACAAGGAAGCCAGTGAGTAAGTCCATGGGTCCAAATTTGGATTCTACATAGTGAAAAATGTAATATTTGACACCAAGATCATTCAAATAGGACAAGTCTTTGCGATTGTATTCCGAAATGCCATATTACTGTATATTCAATGGCGGCCATCTTGAAAAATGGCCGCCATGTATAAATTTTAGGTGGCTAACGGGTTTTATCAAAAGAGCAATCCCCAAGGAGTATGTGTGCCAATTTTGGTGCTTGTTTCCAGAAGTGAACGATTCCTCCTGTAATTTGCAGTTATCTGCCCCACTAAAGCTGCCAACACAGCTGGAGCGTGCAGTGTGCGCTTGGTACCACTGTTTACAGGACATTATCATTCATAAATGTGGATGCTCACATCTTTATCGTTATAGTTATTGTGTCCTTCTTGGTGTGGATGGCCCTTAATAAAATGTTTGTAGAGGGCATAACCAACATTTAAATCCAGTAGTTCCACAGACTATTATTACTATTGGATTGAAAGGCTGATTTCATCCTGGATAGATAGGATAGCTAGAGCTGTCGAATCATGAAAATATCTGTAGTATCATGAAAATACCTTTGAAAATGAAATGCACCGCTAGTAGTAGCAGTAAAATATATATACATTTTGGCTTTTACTCTAAGTTTGCATAGTATAAAGTAGCTGTTGTCCAGTGTGTGGTCCTGTATTATTCAACCCTTTAATAATGTTTCCTTGTAACATTAGGACTAAGATAAATCTGTGTTTGTTGGTGCTAACAACAAACAGTTGTGATGATTGGGGTGTATGGTCGTAAGGTCCTTCCTCAGTCTGTTCTAAACAATCTTTTCATATGATAATGAAACCAGCTGCCTGCTTACTCCTCTATGATTGTCATGGTTGGACAGGCCAGCAGTGTGTGCTTATGATCCTCCCACCAAGTGTCAGGCTGCCGCTTCATATGAACTTTGGAAATGGCAGGTCGCTGTTTATATGCCTGACTACTGGCCACAGCATCTGAAAGGCGATAATGGTGAGGCTCTGCTGTTCAGAAAAAACAGAATCAATAATGTGTCTTTTCTTGTGGGGCTTAAAGACAGAGCAGAGGTGGAATCATTGAAAATACAGGAAGAGGGAGCACTGAAAGCAAAAACAAACAAAATATATTCAGGGGGAATCTAGGTCAGGAGAGTTACTGACTTGGCTGTTACACTCATAATACATCATTAGTTAATATCAGGCTGGCAGCTGGGATAATTATTACAGCCAAAGGGCTGACAAAGAGGCTGTATTTCAAAGTATAATCTCACCTGTCAACAGCATGACATCAGTGGTTACACTTGGGGAAGGAGGGTGACAGAGCAGAGCATGGGCCTGAGGCATGACTTAAATCTGGTCCCCCTTATTTTGAATTTCTTTACATTTACTTTATGACTGTATCATAAAACTTTCTCTGCTTCTTGTAGCACTTGCTGCTTATGCTGATATATTGAAACAATAGAATTCCCATTTGCAGGTTTACTTTTAATCAATATTCTCAAAGTCCCTCAACATAAAAACATTCTTGAATAATTAAATGACACAAAAGGTTTATAATATGGATGTCAGTTTCGATTTTTGTCTAACTTTGTTCCAGAAACATTAACTTTTTAATGGTCGATGGGTCGGTATTGGAGCAAATCGATACTCACATTTATTGATCAAGACAGTGGTCATTTGGGATACAAACAACATATACCCTACAATACAATAAGGTTTTGTCATTATTGTAGAAACTCAGCATGAATGAGGTGCAACAGAATTATTTAAACACAGGTAAAATCATCTTTAAGAAGGTTCCTCATTTACATACAGTATAACTTTTACTCATTTGACTCTAAAAATAAAATGTCAGCTGGTAATGACAGACTGTACAGGCAACACAGATGGCACTCACAGTATCAAAGACAACATGGATTTTATAAGTTAAGCTTTCACAACACAGTTTCAAATGCACAAGTCCATAAAAGATTGACAAGAGCATCATTTCCACTGGGGATGGGACAGACATCCCAACCTCAGTGTTCAAACTCACTCTCACTTTTACAGTTTCTGTTTGATTCATTCACTAAAGTACATCTAAGCATCATCCTCATTGTCTTGTCCAATCTGTTCAAGAATCTGTTTTTATTTACACATTATTCTCCTAAAAATCATATTATTTATCATAAAGTATTAGATTTTTAAGCAAGGAAATAGGTGATTCTACAGTTTGTGCATTACTGTTATGCAAATGATGTGACTTTTTTTCTTTGGTAGACATGATATATGTAAGTGGACACATCCTCCATCTACAGTACATCCACACACAATAACACGGTAACAATGATACATGAGTTGGTTCAGGTGAATGCATGTAACCTGCTTAGGAATTGCCTCCAAGTATTTGCTCAACCTGAAACAACATATATTCTATCGAGTTGAATTTCTTTACCTGACTGCCTCTTCCAGAAGTCAATAACTCTCCTTATCTGCGACACATATTGAGAACCTTCCCACATTTTAATTATCAGAACACTCGTGTCGTGCCAATTGGGAACAAACACATCATCACAGTTTCTGAATCCATCAAAAATGTCCCTAGAATCCAAATGTAAATTGATTTAAACTGAATCTATGAAGCATACACACATATAACAGAATTGTAAGCTTGATGATTGGATTTTGTTTTTAATACACCTTGAATTTTAAATCATTTTAATCACGTTCCTCAACCAAATTAAAGCTTAACATGTTTGGATTTTTGTGTCTTGGGTGCACAGCATGAGTCTGGTGGGTCTGTCTGCACCTATGATGTTTTAAATCACCATAAACTCCATTAATTCTGTTCAGAAGGAGGATGCTGCCTGGCTTTTATTTGAAAATCAATATTATTAATAACAGTTGCCATGAAGTCTGAACAACAGTAAATGGAGTTATAGTGGAAAGTTGAAGTGCAGAAGTGTGTTAGTTACAGTGATAAAACAGGCTGTGATTTGTGTCATAATTCAGTTTTTCTTCTGTGCCATGAATTAATTTAACATCGTATGCCCCTACGGACAAAACACACACAGAAGCTCAGACACTGAAGGACAGATTCACAGCTTTTCACAGTTCACTTCAAACATGCTGTCAATGTAAGTGATGGGGGCCAAAATGTGTGCCCACGCAGTCATTTTGTTAAAAATGCATTTAAGCAGCAGTCTGATTTAATCATATCAAGAGGATATCTGACACATTTACTTTTTAGCATCAAATTCCCTCTTTGTGTTTCCCTGTTGAGCTGTGGGGGAAGTATAGTAACAAAAAGACTTTGGCACTAAAAACACTGTAAAAGACTCTGACATTAAAAGATAGCTACTTGATTTGACTCATTTGGACAGCTGAAGCTTCATATTAGCTTCAGATCAACTTTTATATACACATGTATTACACTTCCATTGTAAGTGCATTATGACGGGATTCTCTAATGGTCAGTATGAACAGAAGGAATGAGTACAGTAAGAAAAACTTCCAATGTTCATTTGGGTTCCTGACTGTTGTTTTAAGTCTAGGCTAATGTATTTGTTTAGCACATTTCAGCAACAAGGCAATTGAAAGTGCTTGTAAATGTGTTAAATTTGAAATAAAAATAGAATAAAAACGGGAGAATAAAAAGTTACAATGCAGTGAGATAGGCTTGAAAAATTGTGAACCCTTCTTTCAAGAATGCTGCTAATTATAAAATAAATAAATAAGAAAGTGAAAACATTAAGAGAAATAATAAAGAAAATAAAGAAAAAATCCCTAAAACACATAGAAAACTAAATCCCAAACTAGCCCACTGACTCTTTCCTACTGCCATTTCAAAAAGCTCATCACTCTCACTTAAGTATTTGTTGCATTTTTCTTAGAATTTGTGTTTGCACTTTTCTATGTATGTATGTACAATTGGTAGCAGTTTGTTACTTGAAGTACATTCCCCTTAACATTTATGCTTTTGCTTTGGTGTGTGTTTTGTCCCTAGGGGCCATTGTAGAAATGCCATCTTTGCGGCGCACAAGTGACAGCAGTGTAGATGCTGGTAATTTATTAATGGCACCCCCCCCCCTTTTAATAAGTCCTACACTTTACTGCTTGCTATTGAAGTCAATCTTTAGAGGAAATATGCAGATGAAAACCAGAAGAGTTTGACAGTGGGATGACTGGAGGCAGCGAAAAGGGACGACGCCGGGAGCCTGGCTCTAGTGAAATTCAATCCCTCACAGTGAGACAAATTGTTCCATTAGCGACTCGCTGTCCCTTCAATTTCTCAGCCTGTTGATTAATAGCTAAAGAGCACTGTCTGTCACAACGGGAGTCTAACTTGGCATGTCTTTCCGGCTACTCAGCCAAGGCCCCCCTATAATGAGCCTGTGCTCTCGGCGCCCAGCAGCAGATTGCTTTGATGCTCCTATTTACCCAGCTTCTGTTGGCTCACCATACAGAAATGCACAAATCCGCCCACTCCGCCCCACCCCCCCACCTCCCCTTGCCTGAAAATTAGAACAGTACACTCGTGGTAATGGAAAAAAATGAGATAGTACCATCACAACAAATGAAAATCAGCGTGATATTGTCACTCACTTTAATGTAATGCAGTGAGACGTGCATTTCCAATTTCCATCACCTCTTGGTTAAAGTTCTGCTCGTATGGCTTTGACCGGGCTTATCAAGAGCTTATACTTAGTAGATGGGGCGAAACACATAGAGCTGCATATTTCACCCGAAAGGATGAAATAAGAGAATGGCAGCAAAAATCAATTGGCTCTGGCCTAGACGTTCAGTAATGCCTCAGTGTCGGGGTGGAATGCTAATGTTGTTCTTTCTCTTGATCAATGCCCCGAGGAGATGGACAGCCAGATTTCTCATTCTCTCTTTCTCTGTTTTGACCGGTTTTACTCTCAACAATTCACATTATAAATTGTGAGGAAAAAGAGGTGTTTTTGCTCATTTTAACCTTCTTTTACTATTGTGTGTGTGTGTGTGTGTGTGTGTGTGTGTGTGTGTGCGTGTGTGTGCTGGGGGGATGGGGAATGTGCAAATGTGACATAAATTTAACAATGATGTTAAACAGTGTCAGTGGAAGAAAAAGGTGTGCCCTGCAGGCTTGTAGCTCAGTGGAGAGACAGACTTTCATGCAGGAGTATGCAGACTGTGACAGACTCGCAAGTTAAGTTTTAGCTTTAACTGTGTCCTCTCAAAAATATGTACAAATACTGTAGTTACCATATGCAGATCTTGTACAAAAACCTACAAAACCCACATTTTGCAGTTAATTAACGGTGTACTTGAGCTATTTAGCATTGTACTCCATTAAATTTGGGGGACTCAAGAGATCGATTAAACAATAATTAAATTATATTAAATTAAAGCACCAGTTTGGGTCCTTGTACAGGTTGAGCTTCAAACATAATAGATCCTACATCCTGTTTCCTAACGCTTTTGGTTTGGTTGTATAATATTAAATTATTTGACCAAATATGTTTCATGAGAGCTAGTTGCTGCCTGAATTGCTGCATATTTCCAGTCTGGTCAGTGTTATTATGTTCTTGTACTTCACAGACAGGGTGGATGGTGTTTTTGACCCCTACCCCATACCATGATCTTTCCCAAACTGTAACCAACTTTGGACATGCTTAAACATAACCATAGACATTTAAGTCATGCTTTAGTTACCACAATAAATTAACCAATAAAACAAATATGTTGTGAGTGAATGTTTGTTACTGTATGTTTAGAATCAATGTGTAGTATTAATGTATTGTAATTAAGCCAAATTAAAATATCAATTTTAGCTGACATGGTTAATTCCCCATAATTCTATTGGTCATTAGCTTATCTGCTTATCTGCATTTCAATCTCTGTTTTCTGTAACAAGTATGATCTTTTAAAGCCCACTGGTGAGTCATCACCTCAACCAAACTAAACCTAGACTAGACTAAACTAAACTAAACTTGACTAAACTAAACTAAAGTAAGCTAAACCCAGACTAAACTAAACCTAGACTAGACTACACTAAACTAAACTTGACTAAACTCAACTAAGCTAAACCTAGACTAAACTAAACCTAGACTAGACTACACTAAACTAAACTTGACTAAACTAAACTAAGCTAAACCTAGACTAAACTAAACCTAGACTAGACTACACTAAACTAAACTAAACTTGACTTAACTAAACTAAGCTAAACCTAGACTAAACTAAATCTACAGTATACTAAACTATACTAAAGTTAGCTAAACCTAGACTAAACTAAACTAAATTAGACTTAACTAAACAGCTGTCAGAGCTATGAGAGCAACAATGTGATTGGCTGACAGTGTCTTTATTAATCACCACACCTGTTGATCTATATTCACCTTCACAGGGATTAAAGCAAAAAAAAATCCCGAGCCTGAACTTTTTTAGACTTGTGCACTTGACTCTACACGCCACTACGTTGGTTGATCGATTGGAAACCGGTTTACTTTTTGGAGTGTTTGCACACGACACAGGCCTTGTTTTTGATGTTGGTGGTAATCTGTGGCGTGTACACATTCGCATGGTCAAAATGATTGCAGACTAAGGTTTGACTAAACTGCAACACCAAGAAAGGCCAATATGTGGCAATAGTAGTCCAACACACTACAATATGCTACATGTAGCATTTAGGATTTCTTTTGATATCAAGTTTCGCCGCTAATCTTTGTCTTTGACAGGTTACAAAATGGCCTACAATCACAAGGTGACATGTTATAAGGATATGTGAAATTGGAAGGCAGGCATTTGAAGAATAAGATTTATTTGCAACCATTTAATTTAAGGTATTCAAAAAAGGACAATGATTCTCTTTTTAAAGAGTTTTAATTCAACAGTTTCAACATATTTGAACTTTCTTTAAAATAAATAGTGGCAAATTAAATACTAAGAAATTACTACGTTCGAAAATCAAGTCTATAAATAACATAAAAAATATCAACGGACTACAGAGCGCACCTGATTAAAAGCTGCATGCTCTAATTTTAGAAAGAAAATCAATTTTGTACTTGTACAAGCCGCACCGGATTTTAAGCCGCAGGTGTCCCACGTTGTAACATGAGATATTAGCGAGGGTTGGCCCCCCCCCCCCCCCTGACTACAGACATTTAGCGCGCACTAGGCAATCATACCATGCCCAAGCACGTTTGCCCCCTACAGTCCGGATTATTTGGCTAGTGTGAGTGCAAGTGTACCCTGCTTGAGGGAGGCAGTTTTCCCGGGAATCCCGGGAAATCTACGATGTTTTAAAAGGCAACACTAGCTGAGCCCTGGTCATTTCAAGCAACACTAAATGCAACGTGGAGACATTATGCATATGGGTTCCCAATCCGACCATTTATTGTGTATTATGTTGTCATTATTAAGACAAAAGAACTCAATCTATGTCCATGGACATTATAATGAATAGGCTATAGGCTTAATATTAGTTTACATCCAGCGTGCTGCGTGGACTTCATTACATCTGCTGCACCGCTGCTACCACAATTATCAAATGGTAAGTTTATTCTCTGTGACTGTGACCCTCATAAAAGTCATATTTTACTAATCTGCATTATATAAACTAACGAAATTCGTTAAAGTAAGTCATTTGACGACTTCTGAGTCATTAAACTAAGTCTTACTTTTACTGGAGTAATCTACCTCGTTCTGTCATTGTACAGTTTATAGTCCGGAATTTACGGTAGTTAAATCAGATAGTTAGATTTAAAACGGTTTCACCATTTCAACAACTTTGAACTTTCTTTAAAAAAAATTTTGCCGCTGGATGCGTTTAATCTTTCTGGAGCACAGCGTGCAGAAACAGGCACCTGGCTCTCTCATCTTTTTGCACCAACTACTAAACGGCTTGCCGTCCTTCCCTAGCTCATCTAGCCATGCCCAACGCCATTTATTTTTCAACCCTTGGTCGATTATCAGGGCATTTTCCCCTGGAGTCATGAACTGAGCCATCTTTCCACTCCATGCAACGTCTCTCTCTCTACTCTGGCGATTAGGCTTCATACGTAACTTGGTGGAGGCACGTTTCCTCAAGACCCGCCTTATTTCACCTCTGATTGGATAATGATGTTAGTTTCAGAGCGGGAGAGTTGTGCTTCTCTCATATCATTGGCAGACGAACGATTACACTCTCTTTCACATTTAAAAAATATATTATTTTATTTATTTTGTTTTGACGCGCCCGCAGTCAAGCGCCGCACGCCGGAATTCCGGCACGGGGCCGGAAAACTTTAATCCCTGCCTTCACTCAGAGGTGCAGGTGGAGAGGGCCATATACTCTTCACCCTAAGAACTACCACACTGTCTTTATCGTTGAACTTGTCCAATTAAAAAACGGCTGAATAGCATAAATCCTGATTTTTAAATTAGACCTTTTAATGAACTCACTAAATCTAGAAATTGACACAGATACTATAATAACTTCCATGCTCAGTCATGAAGGAAACATGCAGATGTGAGCATAAGAATAGCTCTCAATTTCCTGTATCCAGTCCACAATGAAGAATAGATTCTGGGTCTAATTTTCTCTCTCTCTCTCTCACACACACACATATATAACAGCAGTGCTACTGTTATAATCCATCAGCAATGAGTAATGTACAGTAAATGGACTGTGTGACTGAGGCTGTCTGGTAATTGATACATTGTAAATATCATTGTCCTTTTATGTATTAAAGGGAGTGAGAACTGTCAATTTCAATGGTGCTGTTGTGCAGACATACAATAATTGGAGACACAACTACATTACTAAAAAACAAGATCACAGGTCACAAGTATCTAGTTTAATGGAATAAATACCCAAGTGGATGACAGTGGTTTCATATTACAGAATGACACGTGCAGTGTGAAGACAGCGTGAAGACATGTGACCACGCTGCTGCCTTTCGCACTCTGATGTCTCTTTTCACTCTCCGATTCACCGATTTTTAAGCGTTTGTTTCTGTGATTTCCCCCGATGACAGCTAAATGGGAAAACCTCCCTGATTGATTGCTGCTAAATCCAAGCACTTACAGGCTGGCACGAGCTGTCACCCACAGATAAACTGTTCTTACTCGCCTGAAATAAAAATCTACCTGACAGACATCAGCAGGGGTGTGAGGCCATTTTTGTGCAAAACAGTATGCTTTTAAGAAATAGATACTGTTCAAAAAAACACTCAAAAAAGAAAAAAGTGTGATTTAAGTTGGACAAGTGTGGCTGGCAATCAAATCAGTGAGACAGATAAAGAGAAGAGAGAAGAGAAAGTCATCTTCTCTCCTCAGTAGGAGTCCTGAGCTGTTTTGCAAGAGAATGAATAATAAAAAAGCTCCAATAAAATATGGATAAAAACTCAAAAGGGAGAGACTTTTAAAGAGTTGGAAATCCCGTATGTAACAAGACTCTTGGTGAATGAAAATGGTTCAGTTAAGGAAGCTTGGCCAGTATTTCTGATGACACCAGCAGCTGGCAGGCAGCTCATCTTGTGGGTAACGTTCTGGGAAAATTACTGTCAGGATGTAATCTGTTAGCAACAGAATCCACTGAGCTGGTCAAGTAGTCTACAGACAAGTAATCCAATGTCTGTCAGTTACTTTTGGGATAACTTGCTTCCATTGTAAATATACAATAATCAACATTTTTATATCAACAATGCAAAGAATGACTCGGCATAATGTAAATGTAGTTGCTAATAGTGGTAAACCCATTGAAAAGTATCACCTAACTGTGAAGTTCAGCCTTCCTAAGTATTTTAACACATTCAAGCTCATTATTTTAGTTTTAAAACAACTTTTATTTTAGTTTCACCACTCTTATCAATTGTTTTTTACAAAAATGTCAGTACACTACCTGCCCAGCAACAAATGGCCGACAGATTAAGTTAGCGACTAATTTATCTGCTAAAGAGCCAAATATTTCTTCTCAGGAGAGCAGAGCTAAGTGAGTGAGTGTACATTGGGCTTACATTTGCCAGCTGGCCAGAAACACATCTACAAATAAATGCTAATGTTGTCTGCTGTATGTGTAAATAGCCAACTGTTTGCTAATGTAGCAATGTCCTCTCTCTTTCATTGTGTAATGAATGAGGCACAACCTGACATTTTTGGCTCATGTCCTAGTAACACAAGACTGGTATTAGGTCTCTCACACAACCAGAGCTGACTCCAAAAATACAAAAAACAAATAAACTGATTTAAGCTAGCTGCTACTTGGTAAGCTTGGAATAAGTTACATGTAGCCTAATGGTGTTACATAATTTAATTACAAAATAAATGTAACTTTAATCATTTACAGCTACTGAGAGAAAATGTGCAATTTAATTTGCCTTATGATAATTTGTTGTCTGTATTATGGCAACGTTTTAACCAGATTAATTTTTAATAGCATGCTAATTGTTAGTAAAGCTAATTGCTAATTAGCCACCATTTCATAGTTTCACTCCTTATTTCAGGGAGTAATGTGTGTTTTACATTTAATATAAGTTGCAGTGAGCTATAGTTTGTATTGTGTATTAAATCTAGAGCACAGAAACAGTACTCTTTTGTCAAGTTTAAAATGGGCTCAGATGGTTGTAACTGTGATAGTTAGCCTGTGGGAGCTAACTTTGCACTCACTAGCCACAAATCACGTTTATCTGATATTCTCTTATTAGCTTTGAGGAAGACTTCAGATGCTCTGTGGTTGTTGGAGAGGAACTGATGACTGCTGATACACAACCTCCTGGACAACTTTCAGTATGTCATTTGCTAATGAAAGACAATTAAAGGAACTCTGGATTCCTACTGAAAGAGACACTTTTGAAAAAACTAGGTAAAAATTAAATGTTTTTTTCTTGCCATAATCATTCCCCCTTTTTACACTAACCATTAGAAGATCCTTTCATAATGCACTCATAATGCACACAAGTGGCATCTAACACATAATACCTGCTGATAACATGTTTTCTCATTGCCATGTGGATCTGCATTAATGGCCATTAGTAAAAAATATTAATGAAATACATCTACCAGAAAAATATTTTATTATTCTTTTTAAAAGTTCTCATATAAACTGTATGAATATAACCACCAGCAGGTGATAATATGCCTCTTGTAGTTGCTTACAGAAAGCACACAGGTTCAAATTAGTTGATCTTTGCATGTGTTTATTTTTAATGACACAGACAGCAAAGTTCTTACATGCAGTTATTCCTCAACAGGTGCAAAGTAACAGCAGCTCAGGGCTCTAAACATCCTGCAGAAGAATCTCCTGACTCTTTTCAGTGTCTTCCTTTGACTGTTTGTGGAGCAGGTGGTTGACACTACATCAGAGTCCGTGACTGCACTCTGATCAGCATCTGGATCAGTCTTTGTAGGAGTTGCTGGAGCTTCATCGGCTGAGCACACGGTGACTAGATCTTCATCAGCTGATGACACAGTGACTGGATCTTGATCAGCTGAGATAGCATTGTACAGGTCAGTCAGTACAGCTGCAGTGGATGTTTCTTCTGTGGAGGAGGTGACTGAATCTTATAATACATATGTCAATATGTAATGCTGCACTGTAGCATTACAGAAAGTGATGCCTTCCTCAATGGAAACAGCATCATCTGTCATTAAGAGAGATGATATTGTGCATTGTGTTGATCTCCTGCAGTCTGGATGGAAACTTGGTCACCCTATTGGCTCCTTGTTATAAAGAAGTGAGTCAGAGCTTGAGTTGGGGTGATTCTACTGTCAGGATTCACACACATCATCTTCTTCAGTAGGGAGACACTGTCCTCTTCTCTATCTTCTCCACCTCTGGGTGTAGCTGCATTTGTTTGACAGACTGATAACACATTTTGGGGGCTCATAATATTAAAAAAATCAGCTGTGACTAATAAGCTAGTAAGCAGCAGTGGCAATTGTGAGTGGAATCATTAACTCTACTACAGTAATATTATATATTCAATTGTGTCCATGTTAGTGCTGTGTTTACAACTTCTTTCACAATCATGTGTAGCCTACATTTAGTCAGCTTTTGTTCCAAAAATACTAAAAACAAAGAAACTAATTTAAGCTACAATAGCTGCTTCGAGGTAAGCTAGCAGCACAACAGAGACTTCTTATGAAGCTACATGCTTAAATACATTTCTTTGTTTTTAGTATTTTTGAAGCTAATTCCAAACAATGCTGGCTATGTGACAGACCTAATGACAGTCTTCCATGCGCAATAGTGGGCAATTTATTTTGGAGGTATCTAGCTTGTTTTCAGACTCAAGCTTGCTGGTTAGTAAGCTAGCAGCACAACAAAGATTTCCTGAAGCTACGAGTCATGACAACAATCAAGCTAGCAAAGTCACAGATATCGTGGCATGCATGCTCAACAAATACCTCTACAATAAATTACACACTACCAGTTTTAACATGGAAACTTTTACAAAGATATTGAAGTAAAGGAACATAAAATACTTAATTCATTGAATTATTTTAACAGAACATATAACACATTAACTTCCCACAGAGACAGGTAATACACTTTGGGGGCTCATAATATTAAAAACTCATGGGTGTCTAATAGTAAACAGCAGTGGTTATTGCAAGTGGAATCACTATAACTACTATAACTGTAAGACTTGTCAGAGAGGACTGTGTGTCTTCGGCCCCCATTATCTGTAAATAGCAGGAAACTCTGTCAAATTCAGTTAAAAATCTGGCATTTCCACATCATCTTTTTCAGCTGACATACCTCAAAGTTCCTCAACACTTTGCTTATAGTCTGCAGATATACAGTACTGTGCAAAAGTCTTAGGCCACCATTAGATTAGCTGTTTTAGCAATGCTATAATGACCATATATCATTATTTTTCAGTCTCTTTAATAAAATACAACCAGAAAATACAGGAAATGTGTATGCAGTGTTAAAAAACAGAAAAAAGAAAAAGAAAAAAGAAAACAGCTTTTATTGGCTAAAGTTGCAGATATTTAGTGTGATCTCCCCTTACACATGAGCAATAGTAGGAACCTGGCTCTCTTAAACCTAAATGGAATGTAACCTTAATTAATAATAATAATTAATAATTCATGTTAAATTTTGTGTACATAGTTCATGTATTTTCTGTTTGTATAAAGGTGGTGGCCTGAGACTTTTGCACAGTACATATGTCAGTGCTGTGTTAACAACTTTTTCCATAATCTTATGTAACCTACATTTAGTCAGCAATTACTGGTGTTAATAATTGACATTATAATATCAGATTTCTTATTAGTCTATGATATGATGTCTCAATTTTGGGTCACTACACTGATGCCAGTTCAGCTCAGTTTCTCTGGTCGGGTTTAATTTGGCTGTTCTAAGTCATGCTTTCATCCAAGTGTCCAAGGCAACATCATTAATCCACCAGCAGATGGAGAGGTCATGTTTACCGGCCACAGCGAGACGTGTGTGTCATTCCCAGCAGCAAATCATCCTCCGTGTTCCTCTACAATCACATTCCAGGCAAACAGATTTTGCAGAATGAGGGATCACTTGGTGTATACCGTTTGTGACCAACCATCTGATAATTCACCAGACAAGGAGAAGCCCTGCTGGTGGAGAAGAAAGTTATTTGGAAGGATTAAGTTGCAGATCATGTTTTGACTTGAATTGAATGATCTACAGGGAAGATTAACTGTTTGTTTCTGAACACTTCCTGTATTTATCTGCACTTCCTATGGTAGAAATATTGTCCTTAATTGTTTTATGTTCTATAGTATCATACACTTGTTTCCAGACAACTTCATCATTTTAAAACCGTAAAACTGACAGCTGCAGTATGAAGCAGGTTGTTTTTTAATTGGGTTTTAGATTGATCTTATTTCTCAGTTCGTGGGCAATTTGTTATGGAGCGCCTGGAAAGAAATTGACTAGATCACAAAGATCGGCGTGGCTGCTCTGCCATATTAATTGCATGCGTAAACTCGCCCTTAAAGCCACTGTGTACCAAAGCTTTATGGATTAGTTTGCTGTCAGGGGATTAGAGTTTGACCGGCCTTAAGAACATTTGTATATTAATAAGTAATTGTGCCAGCTTGGCTGCAGTCAGGACCAAGCATACATACTGAATTATAACTACATAAATCCAACGAAGTAGGTTACAGGCAAGACAGGGTTCTTTGTTCGTGTTTTAATCCAACCTAGAGCACCTTAGGAGTGCACTGTCTCGACACTCACCTCCCAGGCATCCTAATGAGCATCAAAATGTCACAGACAGCCAATGAGAGGAAGGATTTAGTATGTATCAGAAGTTGCTTTGTTTATCGGGCGAGCCTTGTAGTTTTGAGAAAAGGTTAAGGGAAGTGAACATTTTTTTTTTTTTTTTTTTGGGGGGGGGGGGGGGGGGGTGATTGTGGAGGACTTTGTTTTTGGACGAGAATGCTTTGATGGTTTAGGCAATGGTCAGACTGAGCTTCAGACAAAGAAACTGGCTGATTCTTAAGTGTTTGTAGTCACTTTTTAAGCTCTTCTTAAGATTTGTTTGATATATTTAAAGATAAGCGATTTATATATCACTAAGCCTTTCACGGTAAACATTGTGCAACTGTGTTTGGTTCCAGAATAACCAAGGTGCGATTTGCTGGGGGGCATGGGGGGGATTTCCCCCCCTCTGAGCTGTACTAAATTTCCCTGCCTCTGCTGAGTTATTTTTACCCCTTGTTGGGACAAAAATGACCTCCCTCATGTCGCTTTGTCTATTATGTTGTGAAAATGCAAAACTCATAAATGAAATGTATTTTAACAGGAAAAAAGACCTCCCTCATACTGATATATGCTGCTTCACCCATATAAAATATCTAAAGTAAAAAAGGGCAATTTAAAAAAAAGTCCAAGTAAAGCGCTGCAACATAAGAACAGTCCTTTGTGCAAACAATACAATCAGAAATGGACTTTCACTATCAGCACTCATATGACAATAAAGATGACACAGTTTCAAGGCTACACAATGAAGCAGTAAATATTGCCTCCTTCCCTGCTTGGAGATTTGGAGATCTGGGTAAAAGAGGGCCGACATGACACAAATGACCCCTCCCCATAGGAAAGCATAAAAAGAAGACAGAAGTCCGTCATCAAAGTTGACTTATTCATGCATGTTCTATTCAATACTAAAGTTTGCTACACGCTGCATATAGAGCTGAATTACACATTGACTTGCAAGAATGGCATTAAGTGAATTGGCACATCTGGCCGAGCGGCGCTATAAAAGTACTTAAAGGAGCTTAGGGCATCTGTGTGTCTGCAAGAGGAAAAGACAAGATATGAAAATATCAGACTACTTCCATTTTTTGTAATGTTAAACTAAGGGACTTGGTGAAGGAAAGGCAATGCCATTTTTAAAAGAGAATGTTTAAATCCATGTTCTACATAAGAATAATAACCATCCATTCATTTTCTTTACCGCTTATCCTCTAGAAGGATGCAGGGGAACTGGAGCCAATCTCAGCTGACATACTGTAAGGTGAGAGACAGGATTAATCACAGGGTTAACATATATAGAGACAGACAACCATTCATCCTCACATTTACAACTATGGGTAATTTAGAGTCACCTGATCTGCTTGTTTTTGGTCTATGGGAGGAAGCCAGAGTACCTAGAGAGAACCAACGCAGGCATGGGGAGAACATGCAAACACCACACAGAAGGGCCTCAACCAGGTTTAAACCCACCATCTGGCTAGGGCCCTTCTGTTTGTGTTTGAAAATCCAATTTAATTTACAATAATAGGCAACATCCTCCAGTTTCTCCTGGGGGATCCCAAGGCGGGAGGAAAAATATGTAATCCCTCCATCATGTTCTGGATCTGCCATGGGGTCACCTTCCAGTTGGACATGCCAGACACACTACTCTAGAGGGAGGCGCCCATCCTAACTGGATGCTCAAACCACCTCAGCTGCCTCCTTTCTATTCCACTCTATTCTTATTCCTATCATTTGCCAGCAGATATTCTGTCTGTCAACTGATTATCCTGCACAATTTTCTGGATGAGACACTTCATTTTCTGCAGGCACTCATCTGGCTCGGAGTACATTGTGTTTGGGTCCAAAGACATCTTGTTTCCTACCAGGGGCGGAATTCTGATTTCCAAAATTCCAGTGGGTGGGTGGGAAGACAGTTAGTACAGGCACAAATCCACAAAAATGGGTTCAGTTTTTCAGATACTCCCACCCGAGGTATAACAAAACCCAACCATGTTTTTTCATAATTTTGATATGTCCTCTTCATGAAATAGATGGTCATAACAAATAGTATTTTATTACAGCAAACTACAACACAAAGTGGTGAAATAGATAAATATATTTGCTTACCCCAGGGGCAAAAAAGTGAAGGATTAAACAGGTTTGGAGATTGGGGGATTGGGGGTTACATTGAGTTGTAAGAGTACAGCAGCTTGGGATATCCCTTCTCTCTAAGATTGTGGTTCTCTTGATCATCACGTTCCTGCCTTGTAGTCAGATCCTGGGCTGACTGACTCCTCTGTCCTTGTAAAACAAGTAAAAGATAAATTAGCATGTTCAAGATAATTGGATTATTTAGATGAAAAAACATTTTGATATCTTCAGAAAAAATGTAATGCTTGCCGTCTTTTATGTTTTAGCCTATAAAGTTATTTATAAGACACAGAGGGGAGATTTTGTTTTGTTTTTAAAGAAAGGAGCCGGCGGAGAATGTGTCACAGTTGGCCATTTAGTCAGCAAAGCATCATTTTACATCTGCTGAGACACTGTGTATGGTGTTGAAAGGTACGCTACAGTAAGTAGGTGTGCTAAGCGCTGAAACAATCTCGCATCCTGATGAAAATGCCTATGGTGTGTGCCTGAACTCAAGCACTTAAGGGTCCCAGTTTAGAATTTGAAGATATGGTTCCCCTAACCATGGCTCAGTTTAAACAAACATTACTGGCTTACTCTGCATATGTTAAGGTGAACCTACTCATACGGAGGCCGGGTGCTGTCACTTCTGCACTTCTGCTTTTCAGACTTCTAAAATTTTATATGGAAGTAAAATGTGGCAGGCTGACTTTTATCATTTCCCCATAGTGTATTTAACACTACTTTAATAAATACTTTAAGATTAAAATAGCTTGATACATGTAATGTAAAAGGTGTTGCTAGTGATTAACCCATTCATCTCTTGAGCCAGCAATTCCACTTAATTTTATGGGGTATTTTAGTGTCTTACAGCTCATTGTTTTGGTTTTACAGTCAGAAACCTGACTTTATCAACATTTTCAGTGACAGTGCTCTGATAAACCCACATTACACTACGTAAACAGCCCCAAACCACAGACAGATATGGTTAGCAATTAGCTGGTTAACATAGCAGAGCATTTAGCTTCTAAAAAGCCTGATATTTCCCCTCAGGAGAGAAGAAACCATGACCAAGCGCTAATGTTGCTCTGAATGCTGGAATTATAAATAAAGCACTGTTTGCTAATACGTTAGCTAACGTAGCTTTTTGCTTTGCCCCAAAGTGGCCAAAAGTTGAATAAATGCAGGTTAAATGCAGATTGTTTATTGTAACAAAAGAAGCCATTTAAAAGTTAGGAAACTGGTATTTGATGTTATTCTGTAAGCTGTATACTGTAAGCGACTAATTGAAAGCAACATGTTTGTTCCAGATAAAGAATTTAATGTTCCCTGTCACACGCAGAGCAGTGTGATGCAACTGACTTCAAATCAGTTTTGACACAATGATTCAGCCTCTGTTGACTGCAGCTGTCCCAGAGGACCACCATCATACTGTGAGATCCTTCAGATGAGGAGAAACGCCAACACATCTGAGCAGTCAATCACACAGCACGTCTTTTCATGTTGCTCAGTAAACCTTTAAGTTTGCTGTTCTTTGAGGGGGCTTTTTCACTTGTGATGCGTCTTCACTGGGAGCGGAGAGACATCATGCGGCATCTCATTTGGAATCAGACGGGAGAGACAAAAGACTTCTCAGATCCACTCCATCCTGTTATGCATATGGAGGAGATGAGGCGGCAGATCCACAGTACTCCATCATGTCCTGAAACTCGCGCTTCATGTCAGGCCTTTAAACCTGTGCTGTAACTCACAGTGTGACGGCGTTATTGTATTCTGTCACTGCTTATGGTTGGATCCCAGGAAGAACAGCTTCAGCAAGGCTGCAGCTAATGGGAATACTGATAAAACTAAACTAATAAAACTAAAGTAAACTGCTGCTGCTGAGAAATATCAATCCTGAAACTAATGTTACTTTTTACTTCATGAGTCAAGCATCCCAGGTGTTTAAAAAAATATTGTTATCATTGATAGCCTCAGGTCATAACTTGCTGAACAGTTTTATGTGACTATTTTGCATTATCAAAACCCATTTATGGGGAAATGTAATGATCTGTGGATTCACATAATAATATAATAATACTTACAAACTTTATTTATAAAGGACTTTTCTTAACAATGTTACTTTAAGTGCTTTACAAAAGGAAATAAAACCAAACAAGGCAGAAAGAAATAAGGCAACAATGAACACAGAGGTAAAGACAGAGGCACAGAAGTAATAGTACATGGTGTGTAAAATAATAAAATAAGCAGAAGTAAAAACAGTAAAAGAATTCACTCAATTAACAGGTGTAAAAGTAAATAGAACAACTCAACTCAAAAGCTTTCACAAAGAAAAAGGGTGTGTTGAATGTAGTGGCAGACATGGAATATAATCACCTAAAATTAAGAACTGTTTTTTTTTTGTTACCTTTGAATGAGCTGCCATGTTGCACTGCCATATTTTTACAGTAGCCCAGAATGGGCCTAAACACTGGCTCTTTCATAAAAGAGGGTCTTTCACATGTTTCATAGCCATCGTACTTTCTCCTATACACATCACTTGATGCCACTAAATCCTACACACTGCATCTTTAAATCAGACATAAAATGTTTATGTTGTGGAATTCTGCAGTGACCTGTGTTATCATGCAGACTGTCCAGAGTGAGCTTGTGCCATTTCCACTTGTTTTTCCTCAATTTATATGGAAATACTAAATAGCTGGATTATCCCTTTAATTGTTGGCTGCCAAAGCTGTGCTGTACTGCTGTGATGTCTGCACATTTTTTGTCTGAAATCAAACAAATAACTATAATTGCTTAATTGTTTCAATTTCAGTTCTGACACAAAGCTCTCATGAGAGCATTACCCACCCATACGAGACCACTGATGTGTCCCTCCAAAAGTAATTGGCCAATGGGGACACATCACTGTAACATCCGCCCACACGAGCACTTCATGTCAGAACTGAATGAAGCGAAAGAATGAAGAGAAATCCCAATCAGTGAAAGACAAGTGGAGAATATTTTAAATGAATGGAGTATTTATATATTATTATTATTGTATGTTATGCCTTTGAGGGTTTTTTTTGGTGCTATAAATTCATTATTCACTTTCAATTACAGCTTTCTTCAATTATTACAAATTTAACCCCATATAAAAGGGCCAAAGAGATAATATACTGTCCAAAGTTCATGTCTCTGGAGCTTTTGTGAGTCCTAACTTCTCTCACTGTATTATATATATGTATAAAAAGAAAGAACATGGTCATGATTAAGAAAAATGTCAACACTGACTACACTGACACAACAGCATGCTGTAGGATTGTGGATTTCATCTGTGTTTGATTTAGATGAGTCTGTGAGATTGGAGACTGTAACGCACAGCAGCAGTATCACACTATTGTTTGATGCCTATCACTGGAAGTGCTGCACAGCACCCTTAATTGGAAGAGGAGCTTGTTACATCCTCTCAAGCTGAACATGTTGAAATCTTTTCTCTGTTCTCTTGTCTGAAAGAGAATCTGCTTCCTTCAATCAAATCTCGACAATCTAACATACTAATGTCTTTACAGTAATGAATTAAATAAGGTATGGCACAACATGCATTTTAGCATATGTATTTAAAATTGCTTTTATTGTAGTTTTAGCTCAAGCCAAATTCCATTGTAGACAAACTCTGTCTATTCCTGTTTCATATTTGTGTGAATTCCACTGTGGAAATTATGCTTTAAAGCCACAAAGCCCTTGTGGGTGTGTGAAGAATGACTTGTGCTGGTTCAAACACCGAGCTCAGCGAGGCAGCATCAGAAAATGCGTTCAAATTCCCGACACAAAAGAAGTCGTGTCCTTGTGCTTCTACTGTAATGAACACCATGCCTGCACACAACTCTGCACTGCTGGGGATTCTCCAAGTTGCGAATTCTCTTTCAACTTAACTTTCGCACAGACTTTCTGCCCCAGAAAGGTGGGCTGTCATTCTAGGAACTGTTGATCCACTTCAATCGACACAGAAATACAAAGCAGTTTAAATTTTCATTCCCCGCCAACTCTGACAGGGGTTCAGGCATAATTATAGACATAAAGCACATAATAATCCAGCAACATATCCCTGCGTCTTGTTAATCTATATTATTTATCAACTTCTTGATTATTAGCATCAGCAGCATTCTAAAGGTTCAGCTAAAAAACACAATAGTAGCGTGAGTCTTTCTGATTGAACTGGGAGTGCTTCTTGATTTTTGAACAAAGCAAAACAGGAAAATGTATCAAAGGATAACAATCTAGAGCCTGACAAAGAACAATAGTAACAGCTGATGGCTAAATCCTGAGAAGAAACACACCTGCATTGCTCCACAATCTCCTTTTGTCTGAATTTACAAATCCAACCATTAAAGGAAAACTTTGACATTTTGGGACTATATTTTTTCTTGCTGAAAACAATAAGAAGGCTAACTTGGTTCTCTCCAAAGTTAAAAAAGTCTGCATACCAGTATAGTCCTCTTATATTTGTGAGTATGTTGATTTTTTGAATTCATTCCTCTAGGTCTTTCACCTTCCATCTCTAGTGTGCTGACTTGCAAAACCAATATGTAAACTTCCAAATCCAATATTGATGTTCCAACGTCAATGTGCAGCTCAACATATCAATTCTAGATGTTATCACTTTTCACTGTAATGTACTGGAAGTGGAGGCGGCTCTGTGTGGATGTATTTAAGTTTCTTATTGATTTTTGAAGTTGGCATATTAAATCAAGTTGGAGGTCAAGCCTCCAGATCACACCATCCTCCATGTCTTTACTTGGTATACCATGTCTGTACTTATAAATTCTGTATATGTAACAGTATTTGGATGTTTGAAGTCATAGCGTTTGTCCAGAAATCTCCCCTATTTACAGTGTACTGGACAACATTTACCCTGCCCAATTTTTTGTGAGTGTCTTTTGATTGTATGTATGGGATATATAAATAGTGTATAGTGACTGTGGATAGAACATGTTCATCATTGACATTAGTTGTTAGCATCAGAAATTAAAATATCTAGCAGTTCTGATCTGGAAATCAAGTCCATCTTTAAACTTGGAAGGACATATAATTGTGGAATGCTGGATTTGGAAATTCCAAAGTTAGGATCCAGATCCTAATTTCACTAGTGAAAGAAGACTTCAAGCAGCTCTGTTGAAACAGGACAAACCAAGGTGTGTGAGTATATGCGTGTGTGTGTGTGTGTGTGTGTGTGTGTGTGTTGAGAATGAAGGGGGATTTGTCATGTAAGGATAACAGTGACTCTGAATGCCTCTGCTGCTTAAGCTATCTCTGAGGTCTCCTTGTTCTATGGCATTACAGAGCATGGCAAATAATCCACTTAGATGTGTAGCCGTGAAAACAATCAATCATTACTGCACAAATCGATTCACTCTAAAACACAGAGGGTTCCTGAAAGCTCTAAGGCAACAGATCGCTAAGGCCACGCTAACATATCTGATCATGCAAAAACTGGATTATGCTTAGATTCTTAAAAGCAGAGGTGGAAAAGCCCAGACTTCACACAATCTTCAGAATCAGGAAGGCTTTTAAAAATGATGTCTTCTTTCCACCCAGTTCCTGTTTCCATTCCTTGGCTGTGCAACATGTACTTACTCACTTTCTTTCCACTTGAGATATAAACCAGAGACCATCAGCTATTAGCATGTTCCCTCTCCCTCATTCAAGTCCTTGAGGTTCTGAAAAAATAGGGTCAGCTGAGTATTTTCAGACATTTTTCTGTTGGTAAATTTAACTGAGTATACTTTTGCTGCTTTTGTAGTAATACATTATTCAAGACAACAAAAGAACAGGATATTATCTGAATAAAAGCATTTTATGGCATCACCCAGCAGAAAATGGTCCACCTAGAGCTATTAGAAAAAGTAGCTTGTTATTATATGCTGTATGATTTCACTTGGGGAGAAAGTTTCCAATGGACAAACTATTTGTGGGCAGAGCAGAAGACAAAGGCCTCTGTCTTCCATACATAAAACCCTTTCCCCACATTTTACAAGTTTGTCATCAGTCAGATTTCTAGCTATCTAGGCTCTGTGGATTTCAATATCCGCCAGTTGGTCTGCTGATTGGTTGACCACTTTGGTGCAAACATCAGTAACAACTTCAAGAGCTTCTTTGATGATGAAATCCTGACTATTACAGACAGATCCTGCCCGCAACAGGCACCCATTCATCGTTAAACACAGGAACCTTAGCTGTAAAAGCTAATATATATTTCGACTATTTTTCTCCTGTAAACCATCCAGAACTAACCTCAACAATTTCTTCATCTAAATCATCAAATTGTCTCTTAGGCACCATCCCAATTAGGCTGCTTAAAGAAGTTTTAACCTTAGTAAGCACTTCTGTACTAGAAATGACTTTATTAATAGGTGATGTCCTTAAAGTAACTGTAATTAAACCTCTTCTTAAAAAGCCTACTATTGATTCAGGTGTTTTAGGCAACTATAGACCTATATCTAACCTTCCCTTTCTCTCCAAGATTCATGAGATATCAGTTGTGTGACTTTGTATTTAACAATAGTTTATATGAGGATTTACAGTCTAGATTTAGAACACATAGTAGCACTGGCCAGACAGCACTGATTAAAGTTACAAATAACCTCCTAATGGCATTGGACAAAGGACTTCTCTCTGTACTAGACCTGTTAGATCTTAGTGCTGGATTTCACACTATTGACCATCACATCCTATTACAGAGACTAGAACATTTAATTGGCATTAACGGAACTGCATGAAGCTGGTTTAATTCCTATTTATCAGATCGATTTCACATTGATTCCAGTTTGTACATGTTAAGGATGAATCCATGCACACAAAAGTGAGACATGGAGGTTCTGTGCTTGGACCAATACCATTCACCTATACTTTCTCTAAGTAATATAATTAGGAAACACTGCATATAAATCCTCATTTTTATGCAGATGATACCCTGTTTTCATGCTCCATGTTTCTAACTTGTCACGCAGTAGACCCTAGGTTTATCTTGACATTCACTGCTACTGCTTTTATTATTATTAGTCTGTTATCATTTTTCATATTAAACCACTACTACCACTATTATCATTAGTCATATTTCTGTTATTATTATCATTGCTCATTTGCTTCTCTGTGTCTCTGTCTTCCCTCAATGCTTCCTTTTTTGTCTCTCAACCCAACTTGGTTAAGGCAGATGGCCGCCCACCCAGAGCATGCCTAAGGTTTTTTCCCGTTAAAGGGGAGTTTTTCCTTTTCCACTGTTGCCAAGTACTTGCTCATAGAGGAATGTTGGGTTTGTAAATTACAGAGGAGTCTAGACCTGCTCTATGTGAAAAGTGCCCTGAGATAACTTATGTTGTGATTTTGGGTTTTATAAATAAAACTGACTGGACTTCATTGAAGTTTTGAATGAGGAACCATGGAATTCTGTACATGCATTCATGGTCCCCAGAAAATCTTTAGGCATCCTTTGACTTTTCATCCAGCTGTTGCCATTTTTTGTTTCTAAAATGTCATGTCATTGTTGCAGTTTCTTTTGAATAAACACACCATTTAAAGATTTCTTTTATTTTTGCCATGGTAGCAGAATGGCTCTATGAATGGCAATGTCGGTCAGTTGGTCAGTCCACCACATTGGTGTAGACCAGAATGTCTTGACAACTATTTGAGCGATTGGCATGAAATTTGGTACCGACATCCAAGGTGCCAAGAGGATGAATTCGAATTACTTACCAGCAGGGAAAAATTCCTTTATCCAATGAAAAATATCTTAACAGCTATCAGATAGATTGGACCATCACTTTGCACAGGCATCAGCATGTTAGCATTAAATTGTGAGGATGTTAAGCACCACTCACAGAGTAGTAGTCTACTCTTGTAAACATGTTAAAAAACAATTATTCATAGTCGACAAAGGAAGCAGTCAAAGGCTGTAATTGAGAGAGAGTTTGTGTGTCATACTTGATTTCAAATGCAGCCCTTTCACCCCTAGAGTTGCCATACATCATGTACAAGTCGATGGATGTTAGCTGCAGAGGTGGCTCTTTTTATTTTCCCCCTTCAGCTGACAGATGAATGAATTTCCTTGTGTGCCTCTTGGAGGGTGCTTAGAAAAGGCTCTTAAAAATCTTCATGCTCATGTAGAGGAGGAGAGATTGCTTTGATGGAGGAGCTACAGTTTGAGTACTCTAGTGTGGATGAGCCTCTCCTCTGAAGTAGATATCTGTGGGCGCCGCTGGGCTGTCTTCCTATGGCAGGCATGCTGCCTTGCAGGAGCAGCTCACCGTGTCCCTCAGAAAAGGCCTGGTTGGGGGTCCTCATCAGCTGCTGCTGCTGCTGAGGGCTCTTTAAGATTGGCTGTATGGAATATGGCCTGATTTTGGAAGATGTTGCTCTGCACTCTATAAAAAGGGTAAGGAAGCTCATGAAAGCCATGTAGCACTATTACAGCCAGCCTTACACTCTTTTTTCTTATGTCCGTCCACCAACATTGCCAACATCAGATTGTCATAATTTGACCTGTGTTTTCTCTTAGAATCCTCAACAGATGATGTAAATTTGATTGCAGCACCAGTACATACCTTAAAACACTTTTCTTTATCTCAAATATATATTGTATCATATTAACAGAACAACATAATTGGAATGGAATAAAGAAAGCAATGGTTGATGGATGATGTGAATCAGTTGTTAGCATAGATTTTTGCACAATAAACAAAATGCTGTTCCATTGGGAGTCATATTCCAACGTCAAACCAATGCACTTCCTAGCACTCCGGGAGTTGCTCTAATACAACTAAGCAGTACAATAGTAGATTCTCACTTCTACTACTACTGGGATGACTCCAAACCAACTATTGGATGGGTTGCCATTCAATTTTATACAAATATTCCCCAGAGAAAGAATCCTATTTATTCTGGTGAGCCACTAACTTTTAGTCAAGCGCCAACATGAGGTTGACATTGGTAGTTTTTAGTGAATTGTCTCAACAGCTAGTGGATGGCGTGCCTAACATTTGCTTCATAAGTTCATGTTCCCCTAATACCAAATAACTGGCGATAACCTTTCCTCTAGCGCCATCATCAGGTCAGGTACTTTGTGTTTGTGCTAATTAGCAATTTGTAGCACTCTAACACACTAAAGTTAGATGGTAAATGTGGTCAACATTATACAAGTTCAGCCTCTGATTATTTGTTGTAGACTTTTTGTCTGGCTTTAATACTAAGCGAGCAAAACACTGATCAAACACATCAGTATGCGCATAGGTAAGCGATCACATCACCTTTGAGAATGAAAGGTGAGAATTCTGACTAATCCATTCAGTCTAATTGAAGTCTGTAGTAGTGCTTGTGTATACTGTAGTAAACAAGCACTGTTGATAGAATTGTTAATGTGGATTTTGCACTTTCTTAGTAACCTTTAGTCTACTGTGGAAATATATTTGTGCCTCAATTCTGAATATAAAATGCATACAATTCTCCAGATGGGTGAAATTGTGGTACACTGGTTGAATGAGCATGCAGGAAAGTGTGCAGTGTGCAAATGAGAGGAAGAGGCAAATGTCCAGTGGGTTGGGGGCACACAGAACAGTGAATTTGAAAGATCAAATTAAGAGAGGTTATTATTGTGTACTTATGTGGATAACATCAAAACATGTTTAAATGCAATGAGCACAGAATACATTTTGTTAGTTGTAATTAAATTATTTACATAATAATGATTCCCCACAGAAAATATTGTATGTTCAAGGCGAAAGATTTGCAACACTTGTTCACAGACACACATACACACTCTTCTTTTGTGCACAAAGGCACACTTATGCCAACACTCACATAAATCCCCACTGAACACATGTTCAATCCACCCATAGGCTCTATTATTATGCACTCTTATCCATATTTTGACATATACACACATAAAAGTAAGGACAAACAAAATAAAAGAATTAGAAAAAAATCTTATGCATAATCCAAGCACACAAAAAAAAACACCTAAGGGGGGAAAACAATGGGAAAGCTGTTTGCCGGCTTATCACAGTTCAAGCCTTGGGTTATCAAAGAGGTGAAACAAAGGGAAGTGGAGGGAAAAAAGTTGTGACTGTTGTTCAGAATTTTGTTTAGAAAATTGTCTGACCTAAACTCTGAGGGTTTATTGTGCTTATTATTTTGTTCTTAGAGCTTGTTCGCTCAGTAAAAAGAGATCAAAGTAAATACTAACAAAATATTGTAGCAAAGAGGTCTCTGTGGGAACCAACTAAGTGCCTGTGGTGGAACTTAGGTGCAAGTCAATGATCACTCAGTTTTCTCCTACAGCCCTCCCTCGCCATCCATTTCTGGCCCACTCTCTGGCTACATTTGTTAAAGTCTAACTCTTTTATCTGCTGAGATGTAACGTTCAGGTCTGGTCCATTTCGACTTTTGTGTTTTAAACCACTGAGCCCCTAAAGCATTAAATGTGGCTTTAGGTTTCCAAAGGTCAGCTTGCACTAAACAACTCTTAAGGAGTATGTGAAGTATTTTAAACTTGTCACCAAGGTTGTAGAGGAAGGTAAACACGTGTTACCCACCCCCTCAAATTGCTCAAATTATGTAGCTTAATAGTTAGCTGAGAAGTCTGTTAGCTGGAATGTAAACTAAGATAATAAGCCATTTGCATGGCATTGCAACTGTAATAAACACTATTGAAATTAAAGAACATGAAACTGAACTGTAGTAGTGCCAGGATATTTTGTTGGATGGAAAAAGTTAGTCTGGATCCCTGATACAGGGCCAGAAGAAACACAACATGTGGTCCAAGTATGGGCCAGATTCATTTTGGTACCTGGGCAACTTTATATTGGAAAATTGTGTGTTTGGCGACATTCAAACTGAAAACAACCTTTGATTGGGGTTGTGTTGGTTGGGGTTTGTTGTTTAAGGCACCAGTGAGACAATTGCTGTGTTCCATTGTCCTCGGAAGTTGGAAGTCAGAGTTGGGAACAACATCACACCAGAGTTTGAATTGTTCCAGTTTAGAAGTCAGAAAACTAGTTCCAGCCAGATTAGCCCATGAAAGCAATTCCAGTTGATAAAAATGCTTTTCAGTGTATTTTGTGCATACAAACAGTGTAGCAACATGTCCACAGATAGAACTTGGACAGTGCTTTGTGTGTACAACTGATTTAATGAGACACAAATAAGACATAACTTCTAATAAACCATATATTACTACAACTTTCACACTATCAGTGCACAGGGCTACCATCTTAGATTTTGAAGCCAGTGATGTTTGTCCAACCTTTCGAGTTGAAAATCCGACTTCAGGGAGTGTCCCAGTTGAAATTTCCAACTGGGAACTTGGAAATTCTGTCTTCTGAGTACTACTGGAATGCACCAATAGTCCAGATGGAGCTATAGTTTAAGGTGTTGACGGCTTATCAAAAACCAAATCACTGTTTGTACAGTGGTTTATAATACTCACAGAGTGGATGTTACAACCCTGGAAAGTTATCACAGCAGCAACTGCTTTACCTTTGGTCATTATGATCACATGGTACCCTCGTACGTAGTGCCTTTCTGAATGATGTCAGGCTGCATAGTATCAAAAGTTGAGCCTGGTTCAACTGTCTTGTTGGATGACCGATGTGGTATCATCCATTAATCTTCTTCTTGCCACAGGTATAAACAGAATCCTGAGAGTACTTTGTGTTGACTGATGTTTGTATGAAGGCCTACATCCATTCCTCAGACAGCACCAGGTGACATAAAAAATGTATCTGTATTTATCAAGGTCCAGATGAGCAGTTGCTGTCAGTTGACTCTGACGTTATAGTGACGTGCATGGCCAGAATGCTTTCCAGCTCACACCACTCGTGTTGTGTCCTTGATGTGGGGGAATAATCATAAATCAATACTTAATTCATCTCATCTCTGGAGAAAATGGTTCAGGTCTGACTACATCTGTCACTTTGTTCTCACAGAGGGGAAGAGTACAGCAGAGCAGAGATCTGTGTACTGCTGCTGGAGGGAAATAATGGAGGGGCTGGCGTGTAGATCATTACCTCTTATGCAGCCACCATATGTTCAGTGCATCTTGTTGTAAATATTGTGTCATTACCTTCAGACAGGAACAGGCGGCACACCTCCTCTTACAACTAATGTAATATATTTGTGTATCTCATTGGTAAGAAATTGGCCTAAGTTCTAAAACGGAACCAAAAACATATCAGCTTTATGCTATTCAAGTAGAAAATGTGAGACAGCATCTTTAAATTCACACCTCAAGATCAGAGAGATGTCTGCATTATTCATCTGTTACAACACCAAAATACGTGGCATATAATGAGCTGAATAAAATTCAGACGGTATGTGGGGTAAGCAGACTATTTTATTAAGAGGTTAAATAATGGTTGGCCAGCGTTGTATCATTGGTGTCCCTCTGGTGGTGTCTTGCAGCCTCTCTGCACACCTCTGTGGCTTTGGCTTGTGAGTTTAAACCACCTCCTCTGATGCACCTTGACACTGTGTGGATGCACTCTGTCTCTCTGCCCCCAAAACACACTCCAATCTTCATGCTAATCCTTTGGCCAGACACTCAGAAGATCCCCAGAGAGGATAACTCACACCCAGAAGCTGTGCATTGGAGAACAGTAATACACAGATAACACACACCACCTGCACTGACTGCTGTAGTTCATGTGACTTTCTCAGAAGAAATTAAAGCATCATTCACAAGGTTTTCATAATGAGTGCTGATTTCTTTTCTTAGGTAAAATCTCAGATTGAAATGCTTCTGCTTACATAGACGTTTTAACCTTAACCTAACCACTTGTACCATGGAGCTTTTCCTAACCTGTACTTGTACGAACCCATAGGGCAGGGATGTCCAAACCATAAAGGTTCATGTGGCTGCAGGTTCTCATTCCAACCAAGCAGGAGCACACCAAGTTTGACTCATTTAATCAATTGATCTCAGTCTTCACACAGTTAATTGGTCAAATCATGCGTGCTCTTTGGTTGGAACATAAACCTGCAGGCACACAGCCCTTTATGGAATAGTTTGGTAATGTCTGCCATAGGGCATACATACTCAGCCAGGCAGACTCTGGTCCAGATCAGGACCAAATAACATACAATTTTTTTTTTACCGCAACCAAACCCCCTACTGCTTTTGTTTACATTGTAAAGTTGGTACAAAAAACATAAGTTTTCTCTAATAAACATGAATTTAAGGATTACTGGACTGAAATACTGTATATGCATCTAGTTTGCACAAGAGCTGAACGAAACCATTGTTGTGCTTGAGTTGCAATAAAACATTGGTCATTATGAAGTATGGTAACACAAAACACCACTACAACACCAAACATGCATTTAATGAACAAAACAAACAAACAAACAAACAAACAAAAAAAAAAAACATATAAAGGTAACAACCACAAAACTGAACCAGTTGAAGTCTTTCAATGTCAGACTCCAGTGTATAATCTGTTGCTTGTGTGTCTACTGGTCTGCACATAGAAACATACCTTTCCGTCTTGCTAACTTGACTATAAATGGATTTTGTAAAATATTTGCTAAACAATTTCTTTGGAACATAATTTAAAATCTTTGGGCTTGGGGAGGATATCAAGTCATTCCAACTGGAATCACAAGTCACTTGTGTTAAAGTCAAAGCTGAGCTGGAAGTTTTTGTAACATCTAGTTCCTGAGTTTGTGCATATTTGGTTATTTCCTGTTTAAATTTTGTAATCACCTTTGTCTCTCGTTTCGGAGACCTCCAAAAAGAGGTTGGTCTGGGTCCGTTTGACTCCGCACCAAATGCTGACCTACCGGAAGCATTTCTAAAATAATCAAACTAGTGGTGTGAAAGCGCTCTAAAGTAACTACCAGGTTCCCAACAGGAGTCTGAGGAGGGCTGAAGGTGATTGTACATGGGTATTGGGTATGCCAGCAGAAACACACATTTCTGTATCTGTGTTTTATATCATGTGGAGCCTGTTTGTAGAGAAACCAAGTAAAAGTGTTTTTATGTAAACTTTTCACCCCACTGATTCTTAGCCCTTCAGATATAGAGCCACAGCATGTCAAGGCATTTCACGCCTGTTATCTCCGAAACTGCAGTTGGTTTTATCTCAAACCTGAGAAACACGGTCCAAAGCCTCGGGAAGGAGCTCTTATACTGCAAGGGGCTAAGCTGCTGCTAACGTTAGCAAGCCTAACAAGTGGCAGAAGAGAAACAATGTTGTATAAGAACGTTCTCTTGCCAATAACAATGGTCAGAGATAATAAGGCTTATAACTGTAATATTGATCGAACAGCAGGACTATGTCTATTCACTGACACCCCCTCACAGATACACACAAGAACTGAAAAGCTTTTTGTGGTGGATCTGCTTGCTGAGCTACAACAGACTTACCTGGTTGGTTAGCTGGACTCTACCTAAAAAGTAGAAGTACATAAAAACTTTAGATCAGTGTAGAGTGACTAAAGTTTGTCAAATTAACACATGAAACAAACATAAACCCCATGAATCCATAATGTTTCATACATTGTTTTTCACTGTTTGAGTGAGATAGCAGATAGTCGATACATGTTTTATTGTAGTTAGTGAAGATTGTGCAGTAGAAAAATACATACAAGTTCTGGACAGCTGTTTTATTATCTGATTATGTGATCATCAGATACTAGGGAAGGGGATTAGTAACACTGAAACCGTAACGTCTCAGCTGTAAAAGGTACTTATTACACTAATTTCCAGCTCTACAGTTTTATTTTTTGACTTTACTACAGTAGCTTCACATGATTTAAAAAAAAAAAAAAATCTTATACTGGCCCTTTTATGCAGCCTCTAACAGGAAGCATGGCCAGTATCAGAGTCATATTGAGATACTGCCAATGCAAACCCAGCATTTCCTTCTTTACTGGTGCATAATAAAAGCTTTTAAAATGACTAAATAATTGGAGACTAGGGAATGGGAGACTACACTGTAAGAAAAGATACACAATATCTACTCAATAAAAATGAGGCAACAGATTACAAGCAACATTATTAATTAAATTTCACCATGTTTAGTATTGAGTAAATATTAATGAGACCCTTAATATTGATATTAATATTAATCATTTAATATGAGTGTTATGAGTGTATTGTGAAGAATTTAAACTAAAACATGTTTTTTCATCGGTGGTGCAAAAAACCTGTCAAAAGTTGGAGACTTGGTTTGGCATGATACTGTTCCAAAACCTGATGATCCGGATATATCTTATTTTAAGGATCATATCTGGAGATATTTGATATACTTTATGTCACGTCAAACACTGAGCCAGCATTTGCCTCATATACTGTATATATAAGGTGTCCAGATACATCTAATGTTGAATACTTCATGATAGCTTGGTTCTGTTGAATTCTCTGGCTCCTCCGTAAAAGTCTACTTCATCTGCCAGCTGTTAAGCCAAAATAAGTAGCAAAAAACTGTGAGCAAGTCTGATAAATGACAGAGAGAAGAAACCATTGTTTTATTTATTTCCACAAGCCTGACACAGAGCATATGAGAATATGGTCAGTCATGGATGGACTCTGATGGGGTTATAAGGAGGTCATTCAGAGGTGAAAATGCCTTACAAGCCAGCGCAATAGGGTGGAATATTGATTATCAATATTATTTTATTAGCCTACCTTCGATTGAAAACAGGGAAGGCTGTATTATTATTATGTGGGTTGTGGCTAAATTGGCCTCTCTGCTTGACATCTGTAAAGGATGGAATGTGTATAAAAGTGTAAGTGAGGAACCATTTAAGTCTGTTTGGATTTTATGTTCAACCTCAGTAAGTTATGTATGTTCTTAGGTGCAGCAATCCTTCCTCCAGTGGGAGCACACTGTAAGAAATATGGCACAAAATCCAATTTTACTACATTAAACACATCACTAATTTCAGCCAAAAAAAAGACAATGTGGTGCTTGGTATGGCTGAGCAAAGTTGTGGATGGAATAAGAATTGTGGATTGTGTCCCCCATATTTTCTTTTGGGTAATGCTGGGGAGTTAACATGTCAAAGTCAGTATGATAAATATGATTTGACCAATGCTACCAGCTCACAAATCTTTCTTTCCCCTCTCTCTGTCTCTCTTTTATAGCCTTAGAACAGTAGAGGGTGAAGGTTGGGGAAAAGCTTCTCAGATGTGACATCTTGGCATATTTGAAGGGAATGGATGCCAGTCTCATGAGTGATGGGGAGAGTGACAAGGACAAAACTTGGTACAAATGTTCCCCACTTAAACCTTGGGCACCACGACTGATGAGGATTGTAATGTCCTGCCAGAAGGAATGGCACTGGGTGACAACAGGATGAAGAGACTGGATCCCCGCTCCACCCATCACTGTATTACGTCAGGGAGACTTTCTAATAGAAGAAGAGCTCCTGCATCCAGGAGTCTTTTTGAATGGCATATTCATAGATTTTAATGAAGGCGAAGGAATAGGTTTAATGTAAAGGATTTGGATAATTGAACATTTTGTTCAATTACCCCCCCCCCCCGACAGCTTCGAGCTGTGTGGTGTTGCAAAACTAGTTGCAAGTGATTATTTTTTTATTGTTCTAAATGATGGCATCTCATCCGGGGTGAGGGTGAATCTTTAAAGATTCACCAGTTTATATTACTGTTCAATATTAGTATTTCAGGTATTTTTTTTCACTTTAAAATCTGTGCAGTAACAATATCAAACTTTATTATCTACTCTACTCTAACTCTGTTTACTTTGTTTTTGTCTTTGTCTTGTTACTCCCCTCATCTCCTGTAGTTTTAAATTTGGGGAGTTAACATGGAGTTTGACAAGATTATCATCACTGCATGTCAACCTCATCCAGTGATAATGATGATGATGTTCTACCACCTGCGTTCAGCGTCTCTGTCCACAGAAGCTGCCATCTGTCAGCTGCAGGTTCTGGTGAGCTGAGGGACAGAGGCCAGACTGACTGACAGCAGAGTTTACTGAAGCAAAAGAGTTTGCATGTTGGCGCCATTGGAAGAAATTGACAATGTTTGTATGTATAGATACATGAGGCATATGATGATACATAGCAGAGAAATTGACCCCAGAAAACTTGAGTTGCAATACATTATCAATTTGATGATTGATTTATCATTGCTCCAAAACTCCTTTTAACAAGAAATATGCAGGACCCACAAGTCAATTCCACTCAATGTGTTTGCCTGCACAGATGTGGGTGTTTTAGCTAATGTGGGTGGAGCAGATTAAGATGAGGAGTTGGCTACAGATGTTTTACCTCCACACCACCAGATTTTTGTAGTCTTCAGCCCAAACCGACACTGGCAAATTATGAGATTTCACACGGCCCCCATCTGGAGCCACAAAACACTGTCTGGAACCTTTTTCACATAAACAGTTTTACTCCCTGACATCCAGAAAACAGACTTTTGATGTGTAAAGTGGAGATCTTCTTTAAGGTTAGGCTTAATATAGTAAGTGAACATTAATAGAAACTCCTGTCTCCTACATGAAAGTTGGATTCGAAAGTCGTCCACACCTCCACACCCTTTCCACCTCGCTACATAAAAGGCAAACTACTTCCTACTTTTGGTGTTGGATGTAAATTGCGAGGCGTGGAATCATCCAACACAGAAAAAGCAACAAGCAATGCAACACACATTGTCAGACATAAAAAAAGAATCAAGTGAATCTCCCCTGAATATTAACAGCATTGACCTAAACTGACGACACAGTTGATTTGTCACATTCTGACAGCTCATTCTGCCAGTTCTAATCATCTGTAGCTCTGTTTGTTCTGTCCTTGTCAGTGGATTTTATTGATCTTCGAAGGTAATTTCCTGTCAAGATTGCGAGTCATTGCCTCAACAAACACGCTGCTCTTTATCAGCTGCTCAGTTATTATCTGTCAATTATTGAATTTTGTAAAACCGTGTACATTAACAGACTTTGGATGACTTCTTCGACAGCTGAACTGAGAAAGAGATAGAAGTACATGCATGCTAATTGGTCGAACTTAGTCGCCTGAACCAATTGTAATTCAAACCACTGAGTCGGGGAACTTTTCCATTGTGATAATTAGTGTAAATGTGAAAGATGTACTGCACAGAAGCTGCCTTCACAAAGAACAAATTAATATTTGATGAAGCAATCTAAAGTTCCTCTCCTCTGCTGTTACGAGGAGCTGTTCTTCTCTCATGGAAGTTGCTTCATTACTGGCATGGTGCTTTGCCACTATGCAAAATTAATGACATCAAATACAGAGGCAGGGATATGGAACTCATAAAAACTGACAAATGTTTGAGCTGGGCTCATACGTCTCTCTGTGTGAAACTTATGAAATGAATGATGTAATATTAAGAAGAGTTTCAGAGGTGGTGAAAGCTTTGGGGAATGCCATTTCTAATCTGTGTTACATTTTATGATCTCCCATTCAAAGAGTGCAGATGACATCAATAATTTCCTTGTGTCAAGCGTCTCAAAACATGTCGAGATTCTCTGTGTTGAACGTTGAGCATAAACACAGTCACATCTCATCTTGTCTTATTCATAAACCTGCAGATATCAGATATCAGTAGTTGGGGGGAAATTAGGAGTGATTGAAGAGATAGTTGTGGGTTTGTATGAGAAAAAGCTGGATGACAAATGAATGAATGACCCATTTTCCAATCTAACCTCTGTGAGTCAGAGTTCCCTGATTGTCTCTGTACCTCCAGCACAATGTGGTCTGATTTCACTCCCCCACCACCCTGCCCCTCCTCTCTTATTTGTGCATGATGATTGAAAGGATAATGGAGAAAGAGACACCTGTAATCACAAATGATTTCTGGGACAGGAAATGAATTTGTGACAGGATTTATTCCTCTTGTCTGGTGTTTTGTACCACTGGGGGAATCTAAGACTTTCACCTCAGTTAACTGTGCTGGTGTACTGATATCAGACTTACTGCCACTGGCAAATAATTTGTGCTTGTTATTCAATATATTTAAATCTAATACTTTTCATGGCAGACTTACAAATATTCATAAGCTTGTCCTTGTCAGACAGGGGAAAAATATAGTTGGTGTTAAAACCTGCTATTAAAATCCCAGACAGAAGGCCTGGTCTTATAATAATTATAATTATAAGCAATATTCATGCATGCGTGGTATCTGACTAATATATCTTTCATGCATTTAAGTATGAAGAAGGGACAAAATGAAACTGAAGGTTCACTTGCTATCTTTGAAGATGAAGATGAAGATGAAACCTGAGTCAGTTCCTGTTGCTGAGATGAAACAATATGAGATGAAAGCTCTGAAAAAGATAGTGATTGAACCTTGACTTATTTTGCACATATTTATACATTTCATATAAATCAGATATTTATTGATTTACTTTACTCCTTTAGCACTACTCCTCTATTAACTCAGTTATAAATACATAGACAAAGGACTTTACATTGAGAACTAACATAAAATCCAGCAGATTGTTACTAATCTTGATTCACACATACATGTCCAAGGCTGCATTATTGAATTCAGGTAGAATTGTTGATTGTTTGTGTCTAGCTGATTAGCTCTGTTTTGGTCCACCACCAAATAACTAGTTCTTTAGCCGCTAATTGCTCCACTATTACTATTACCGGCTGGTCACTAACTTTAACATTAAGAAACATTATAAAGCTGAAGCGAACTGAGTTTGTCCCTGCAAGCAACGCCTTTGACATTATACATTATCATGTGATCAGTGGTTAATATAAAAATACTAATGATCTCCCATAATCCATAATCTGGAGTTTCCAATAAGAAGAACGTTTAGGAAACTTGTGAGGATTTAGTTCTAAAGTTTCAAAAGTATGAGTAAGTTTGTTTAGCCTGTCTCCTAATTAATTCCACATAAAACTAAATAGTTTCCCCAATTTCATTGTGGGCAAAAGTAATTACTGTCTGGATTATGCTCACAGGCAACATTTTTTCAAATGAATAAGGCTATATTTGTATAGCTATTACTCTGAGCTCTGGGTGGATGGTAGGCGTACAAGAAGAAGGATTATGGCAACAGAAACCAGAGTTTACATACCGGGTCCCACATGTATTCAGATTTAGGCAACAAAAGCACTTTGGTTAAGCTTAGTGAAAGATCATGGCGTGGCTTAAATGTTAATAATGTTGTGCTTCAAGTCACTGCAGACAATTTTCTATATTAAACAGAGACCAAGACCTTTCCCTAAACTTAACCTGCTGAAAGAGTATTAACATAACCATAAAAACTTACTGTAGTGTCCTCTTGTGGATACTGTACTGCAATATTAGATATTTTATTGGGGAGGGGGACCCACACTAGGCACAAGTCTAGGCACATTTAGCTCATCTGTCCAATTTTTGCAACTTGTCAAATATGTTAATTAACAAGATTTTGCAATTATGTTGAGAGAAAATTTCATTCAGCCAGTAATAAGTTTCTAGCAAACATATCAGCTGTTGCAATTTAGTTGTATATGAACATAATTTGTAGGAAACAGAGTTGGTAAGTGAAGTGAGAAAGTGGTTGAAATATAATGAGTTAATACTGTTCTTTCATGTTTAGGTGAACATTATATATAAGTTTGTATCCCACGAGAGAATCCAGGCAACTTCTTTTCTAAATCTTGTTCCAGCTTTGTGTTCTCTCTGCTCTGATTGGCTGTTTGTATCCCCACTTCTGCCAGATGTTCTATTTGTTGTAGTTGTTCTTATTGTTATGTGATGACCCTTATGCTTGACCTATCACGATCAGAAAGTACCTGGAACCTTATGGAGCATTTTAGCATCACCTCCTGACTGAAATCCATCATTGGTCCTTTAAAGTGACCAGAAAAGAGTGGAACCAAAACCAGAACATGTGACTGTAAGCCTTTGACTTGTCACAGGTGTTACTAATCACATTAACAATAGCTCTTTTCAAGCCTCAAGTCTCAGTAAGCCGTGACAGTAACAGTAATCTAGCATGTGCAGTATCAGGACCCGTAAAAAACTGAGGCAGCTAAATGGAATGCAGCCATCATTAATTTTATTATCCAGCCCTGTGCTTTTCTTCTGTGACATGTCAAAATGTCTTCTGCATGAAAAAGGTCACGAATGGTTATGAGTTACATTTTGAGGAATATAGTGGTGACATGAGGACACTGTTATTGTACAAGCAGAATTTCTTGGAAGATCAGACATATTGATCTGATCTACCCCATAATCTACCCACAATGTTGGAGAAACTGTGGTATGGTTGGGGATCATACTCATATTTTCTGGGACTGCCCCAAAATACAGACATTTTGGAAAGACATCAAGGAAGAAATGGAGAAAATGTTAGGAACTGACATCCCCTGTGGACCCACTGCTTTTCTCATTGGACAAAGCTTCTTAACCCTGGCTCACCATTGATCAGTGCAAAATAATGCTTATTTTGTTGATGATTGTGAGAGCCTGACCAATACTGGCTTTTTTGGGCTGATACCTATATTAGGAAATTTTAAAATTCTGATATTGATTTATCAGCTGATAATGTTAAATATATACAGAACATTTACATAAACACATGATATGTAATGAAGGCATGATATGCTATGATATTTAAAAATAAACTTAATTTTTACAAAATGACATCAGCGCACTGAAACTTCACTGGGAATTTAATATGTATATATTAAACTTTAATTAGGAAAAATGATTAAATATACATAACATGTGGCCTATATATCATTAGCAGATGATATATCTGATATATCTGTGATAGGCCAATATTAGTTGACCAATATATCGGTTGGGCTCTAGTCAATATACCCATTTACCTATATACTTGCAACTAACCTTTGCTTAGAAGGTCTTGCAGTGGTTTTGGGCTCATGTCTTGTATTTTAATTTCTGTCTTTACATGAAAAAAAAGTTATTTCTGAACCTCTGACAAACTCTGTGGCAGTGTTCGCATCACTGTGGTCATATGATACAAGAAGATGCAACTGGACTCCCGATAAACTGGAAGAACTCACATCACACACATCTGTCATCACTGCCTCATTTATTATCCCTGAAGCCACCCGGAGATCAAGCAATTACACCTTCGGGGCAGCGTCTTAACGCCCCCTAGATACTTCACCTCAACCTCAGTTGATTCATCAAGTGTCAACCTTTAACTCTTTATCAAATACAATAAGCTTACACTGAAGGGATATTTAATTAGTGTACGTGCTCCAGGGCTTTGCTTCCCAACACAAGTATGCATTGTCTTTCAGTCTGTTTACTCAGCTCGTGTTGAAATTGCCTCTTTACTATCTGTTTGTATATTTACTGAGTCATCACTTGTATTTTGAGGAGTGTTTAAGAAGCCTTGCCAGCTAATTGTAATAGCTACAATTAAAGCAGGGGGAGGGAATGAATTCACGCTACGGTTTCAGTAAACTCACAGCCTGTGTCACTGATGACATTGCCTTTGATAACTTTCTGAATCAGTGTATAATTACTCATTAAGCCAGCTAATTAGGACATAATCAAGTACTGGTGATTTAAATGTCAAAAAATGAAGGGCAGGGGGAAGAAATGATCATTTTATTCTTAAACATTTGGAGGAGTGACAGTTTTGAGGCACTGTGCTCTGCGACGTCAACACAGGCTGTATCAAGTCGAGATGCATGTGTGTGTGTGTGTCACAGTTACACAGACACACACACCCCCATCCTCTGTTCAGATGCGAGACAACAGATACAACACTGCCCCCTTCAGATCACATCTCATACTAGTTGACTGCAGGCAGTAAAGGAGCTCTCAAACATTCATTTGACTGGATGGTTTTGGTTGCATTAGAGTTTCTTTTTCAGTGTTTTTTTTCCACTTTGAAATGTTTGTCTTGCAGCAAAAAAGAAAAGAGAGAGAAAGCAGAGACTTTTGGGACACCCAATCCATCCAACTATTTCTATACTTGCTTATTTCTACAATGTAAACAAACTGTGAACAATGATAGTAGTCCACACATCAGATTTTACAAGTAAAGTATGAGGTGACCCAAATAATCTTTGTGACAGTTGAACATCTGATTAAAAACCTATTTTGAGTTTTATAAATACCTTGAAAACTGTTGCAAATATTGTTTAAAGACCTCACTGCTGACCCTCAGCTCTGACTCAAATGTGAATGACTCTATTACATATGACATACTGTAGGTTGGGCACTGATGTTGGGATGATAAGGTCTGGCTTGAAGTCAGTGTTCCAAGTCATCTAAAGGTCAAGTCAAGCCAGTTTGAGTTCTTCCACACCATATGGCTTTGTACATAGGGGTGATATCATGTTGAAAAAGGAAAGGGACATTTGCTTCAAAGTTGGAAAAGCACTATTATCTAAAATATAATTGTATGCTGTAGCTTTAAGATTCACATTAATTGGAAGTAACAGGTCTATTCCATGTAAAACAACACTAGACTAAAAAGAAACAAATGTAAATGGATACTGGTGTCTACAGACAATATGATAGAGTTCTGAAACTGAACTGTGGAAAAACCTACATCAACCTGACATATGTGCAGTGAATGAGTTAAGAGCTGAAACAACTAGTGAATCAATCAACTACTTAACGGAGTAATTTAACTAATTTGACTTTTCAAGCATAAATACCAACCTTCACCTGTTCCAGCGTCTTATAGCCAATGTGCAGTGTTGGTCAAAGCAAAATGAAGTCACTTTTGATTCAGTGAAACAGTGACTTTGTGCTTTTTTTGTACAGTCTGTGATTACTGGACTGAGAAAATAATCAGAAGATTAATTGAAAATGAGAATAAATTGGTTGCAATCCTACATTAATTTTCAAAGAAAATGAGTTCATTTCGAATACAGACTGAAGGTAAATCAGACTTGATCTGAAGTGTTGGAGTGTCTGATCAGACCCAAATAAAAAGAGAACACCAACACTGGCAGCAGCATGATGTTCCACCAATTAATATGAGAAACACATTTTCCTTCAAGTCTCTCTTTTAAAACAACTGTTATTACATGGTTTATAACACTCTGTAATGTATTTATATGCAGAAACAAAGACATTTTAAGCCTTTATTTACAATATTTGGCAGCATTTATAATTGGTTAATCATTACAGCTATGTTTTACTACATTGTCATTCATGATCTATTTGTACAGCAGTCTCATTCATGGGAGCCCACAGCAGGTATAGTTGTGGACATACAGTACCAGTCTTAGACATCCTTTCTACTTAAAGAGAATGAGAAGGTGTGTCCAGACATTTGACTGGTACTGTTTGTTAATAACCATATGAACTTACAAATACCTCATAGTGTATTTCTTTGTATGTTTGTATGCTGCTACAGATCTGCAAAGCATTTTTCATCCACTTTGTTTATCTACCATGATGTATTCTTTAGTGACGGACCCATCCACAGTACAGCAGGTGGCACTGGGGTCCCTCATATAACTAAGACAGACGTCATCACAGGGTTTGAGAGCCGCGCGAAGTAAATAGGACACATCTGGCTGACCTTTAAGGAACCAGTGTGAAGGATTTAGTGGCATCTAGGAGTCAAGTTTCAGATTGCAACCAAATAAATACCCCACCCCTCACCCTTACAACCCTTTCAAGCAGTAGAACCTACGATGGCCACAAAACTCACAAACTCTAGAGCCAGTTTTTGGTTTAGAAGATCTAGACTACTGCAGAAACATGGAGGCCTATGTGGAAGAGGATCCACTCCCTTTGTAGACATAAAAGGCTTTACCAAACTAACGCACAAAGGTTCATGTGGCTGCAGGTTTTCATTCCAAGTACACCAGGCTTGACTCATTTAATCAACTGATTTCAGTCAGACAGCTGATTGGTCAAATCATGTGTGTTATTTGGCAGGAACAAAAACCTGCAGAGACACGGCCCTTTATGAAATAGTTTAGATATGTCTGTTTTAAGGTAATGGAATAATATATGCCCTTTAATCTTACACACTGGTCCTTTAAGTGATGTCATGGGAATGTCTTCTCAATTGATGTTGAGCATCCCGTAAAGTTTTGTTTGAAGTACGTCATTTTCCACTTGAGCAATATCGTGTGAAAAACAAGAGCACGGGGAACAAACAGTGAGACCTACCGCACTGCTCTTAGCTAAATTGACACAGTGGTGATGATGGCTGATGCAGTGCAGTACCAGGGGACTGTTGGGGAGGGTCTACCACTGACATTTGACACCGTTACAGGTCTGCTCATCGTCTCCTTTGGCGTGGAATCTTATCTTTTACTTCTTTAGGAGGGGAAAGAACCTTGCCATTATGTAATGGGAAATGGCTTCACTGGATCATCAGTCTATAATCCTTCTAAGAAAAATGACGTGGAGTCAGCTGAAGCTTAGCCACACCTTCCAGGGTAAATGAAGGGATTCCTGCAAGGAGACACGTCCTTAGTCATGTTTGCAAGAAAGGTCACACACTGGGACAAACTGGGGTTAGGAAATGGGGTAAAGAGAGGGAGAAAAAGAAGCAGTCTTCCTGTTTCCAAGTGGGAGACACTTGTGGCCAAATCTGGGCAGGATGGGAGAAACGACACAAACAGAGCATGAACACGGGGTTTGGACCACGGCCCGAAAACGGAGACTAAATTGATAGTGTTTATGCTGGGGAATTCACTGCAGGGGAATTCTGAGGGGATGCAGGATGTGTGTTGATATGTATCAACATTTTTTCCTAAAGCATTCTTCACAGAGTGTTGGATCCATCTCCAGTGACGGCGTTGGAGAGCTAATCAAACGAGAACATGTAATGGTGACAGAAACTCCAACACAAAGGCAAAAAGTCCATTGTGATCACTTTGGCTAAAATTAGAGGATGTTGTATTTCATGTCTTGATTTATAGAGATGAAATGGATGATATTCTGGTGGGGAACAAATATCTGAAACATACATACTAAAATATAGAGATAGTTTAATCTCAAATATGATATTGTAGAGTTAGCTCACCCACATCACTACACTGATACAGTATCTAGTAATGCAGATAGATATGGGGGGTTCTCTATTTGAGATTCTGAGATATCGCATTCTACAGTTGTACTTTTGCCCTCAATACAATGGAGGTGAATTCAATTTGTTTGTGGTGATGCACAAAACTTAGCAGCAACTCTCTGAAAAAATGTCTCTGTTACTCTGGATAATCCACAGACCTCCCTGTGGAAGGTTTTCATTGGAGCTACAAAGTAGTCTCTATCAAAAGTGTTGACAGCAAAGTAACCAGGAGACTGTCACTAGACAGAAACATTGCTGAAGACTTTTCAAATGCCCTTTTCAATACTTCATCCTTTGTTTTGAGATAGAAGCAGAGGTGGATATCAGAAATCCTCTGCTGCATAAAATTAAAACTACTAAGATAGATGGCACTAAGGATAAGTAATGAATATGATGTAAATCTAACCGCAGCTGAGTAAATTCAGATGTCTGGTATGTATCAGAATCGAGTGACTCAGGTTGTGTGTTCCAGTCTTCCTTTTCACATCTCTTACTCATTCTAGTCACCATAACACCGTAGCAATACACACCCATTGTTTTGTATTTATTTTGATCAAAGTTCAGATCAAATCTGTTTTGGCTTTAGTTGAAGTTGCACTAATCAATATTTTTTTATATTTACAATGATCAAATTATTATGTTTAATATGAAGTGGGTTGAAGCGGTGACAAACCCATTGATAATTACCACCCAACTGTGTTTCACGCAGCTCTACGAAACATACGTTTCTTCAGCTCATCTTTGGTTTTGGTTGAGTTTCACAGCTCTGATATCTGCCATCTGCCCGACACCAAATGACAAAGTTAGTAACGTACTGGTAAACAACAGTAGCTTATAGCAGTTGAAGTGTCATATATTGCACTCAGGAGTTGGTGGAGACCAAAACAAAGTTCATAGGGGAATCAGGTTACCAGAAACACTCCACATGAATGTTACTGTTGCTCCGTGTCTGCTAGATACACGTTACTTGATGAGGCGATTCTATATATATTCTATATATATATAGTCAAATACAGTACAGTGCTTTGTTACAATGAGCAAACTCCCTATTCATAATACAACTTTTATGTACATACAGTATCTGAACCTTCAACACTTCCACCCTCATAAGCCACTTGAAAAAACTGATTACTGGTGTCCCATTAAATAACCACTGGGCACTGAAACCTTTAAAAAACACCAGTAGCTACTTCTAGCTCCTATTTGGCGCTGTCAATTTGAGATATTACTGTGTGCAGCTTTAATGTCTTGCCTCTGTGGAATGTTAAGGTAATAAAATAAAACCAAACTGAGTAAACTTGGCAAGGTAAAACACAGCCACCACCTTGTGCTTACAATAGCATCCAGACCTTTGGATGCATCCCTGCTGACACTGTGATTACAACTCTCTGATCCCTGTGTTTGACAGAGCTTCTGGTCTCTCTCATTGCTAAAAGCAACTCCAGGCAGATGCTCCACCATCGCTCTTAGCACTAAACCCACTGCCGCTCGCACACGCTCCCCACTCAGTGGAGTTCATTGGCCGTGGAGATGGAGGAGCATGGAATGGTTTTAATCATTAGCATGGAAGCGACTGCTGGGGCACGACACTCGCATGCTTATTTAAGCTAGCAGAGAGAGACTGTTTTATCTTAAGCAGAGCATGCCAACATGACTTCATCTAGGTCATGTTCAAAATGTGAGGAATCTGCTTATTTATTCAGACAGAAAATATGTATTTTTTTGTTTTCTGACATTAAAATGAATATGTTCACTGGTGTTGCAGTGAATTTGCTGTTAAAGTGGCAAAATATATCTGAAGCTGAGAAATGTATATTATGTAACATTGGCTTTAACTTCATACAGAACTCTTTAGATTGAACCTTTCATTAGGGCAAATCAGGCAACATCTCTGGACCCCAGACCCTGACATGGCCGGATATACCATACAGGCAATATGGGCATGTGCCCAGGGGCCCTTGAGCATAAAGGAGCCCTCCACAATGGGAGAAGATGCACTTTTTTTGACTTGGTCATCATTTTAATACAGAGATAATGGCAACACTTGCGGACAACCTCTCCTGGTGGAAATTCAAGTGAAAGTTGGATTGTCTTGATTCAGAAATTATTGGATGCAGCCCTTTCAATTGGGGGAGGAAGTATTAGATGCTGTACTCTGTCAAACACTTCCGTTGGAGTTTACAGCTGCCTTAAGATGAATAGATCTAAAGGCTTGTGGTGACTGAGCTTTTGCTGGAACAGTGTCCCTCGGGGTGTCTGGTTATCAAACTATGGAGGGTTTTAAATCTTATCTCAAGATCCACTTTTTCTCAAAGGCACTCTATTGATTTGCTCTCTTTGTACATTTGTCTTGTCTTGTCTTTTACTGAAATATTTAGTTTTGCATTGCTGTATGTACATATATTGCTGGTTTTGAAAAGTGCTATAAAAGTAAATTTTTACTTACTTAGGTTTGGCTGTGTACCAAATGCAAAGGAGGTAATTAGTGTAGCTTAGCATAAAGACTGGAAGAAGAGGGAAACAGCTAGCCTGGCTCTATCCAAAGTTTTATTTAAAAGAAAAAGTCAGTATCAGCAACCAGCATCTCTAAATTTTTCTAATGAACATTTTATATATTGTTTAGCAAGGCGATTTTATTTGTAGAGCACATTTCATTACAAGGAAACTGAATGTGCTTTACATTTACAAGCATATGCAATGCAGTGGTAGAAAAAAGAACGAAAAAGGAGAGTAATAGATAAATAATATTAGAAAGAAACAACACACAACCTACTGTATACACATGTGCACACACATACTCAAGCAAGATCCCACAGAGCAGCAGTCACACTTTGTAATAGGTTGAACTACAAATACACAAACGCACACCCACTCAAACAGGCCTGAAAAAACAGGAAGGTTAGTTCAATCAGTACACAAACAATAAATGTAAGAGGTCACTGTCAAACCACAACTTAACATTTTGACATTTCTGTGTATGTAATGTTAAGTGTATAGGGGGGGTCAATGGGGCACATGCTACATTTTATCCTCAGGGCATCCAAGTGGGTTCATCCAACCCTGAGCAGATCCATACCTTCGATTAGAGAACATGAATTATGAGACATAATTATAGTTCTAGCACACACCAAACCTCAGTGATCTCTGGCTCCAGATCACTTGATGTCTTATTTGTGTCTGTTTGACTGTGTCCTCCTTCAGAGTCGTGTAACGATGCGTCCTCACGCTCTGGTATGAGTGTTGTTATCTCTTCGCTCGGCTTTAAGAACAAACAAAAACCAAGCAACTCTCTGTGATGATGCAGCGGCCAAAAAATGCTCTGTAGAGTGTGTGTATACAGAGCTGCCACCAAGAGTAGATAAACGGTTGAAATATTAATTACTTGATCGCTATCTATCGGTTGGAGCAAAACAATGTCAAGCTAAAAGCGCGAAAGCACGCTAATGGAGGGAGAAGGAGACATACTTCAGAGGAACTGGAGATACACAAGGCAACAGGACGCATGATGAATCACGTGTGATTTTACATTGGAAATATGATTTTTCAACAAAGTATGAAGACTATTTAACTTAATGTTTCTTAATATTTCTTTCTTATCCAAACTAAACCTTTTCACCTGCTTGAACATGTCCTAGTTATACTTTCTCTACATAAACCATTCAGCAACTTTGCATGACCTCTTTCCTAAATATAAACTGCTGGGACCAATAAACATATTTGATTACAATCATTCCCAGTGCTAATAACTGATCATTAAGGCTATTGAACCTCTAAATGCCTTTTTAACCCAACTCATAGAAGCTGTAATTTAAACAAGTTCCTGCTTTATTCACACATTTGTTCATGCCTGACAATAAGCTGATCAAAAGTTATAGTGGAAAAGTTCTATCGTACAGTATATGTGACCATGTGAGGTTATTTAGGGGTCTTTGCCCTGTGTTTAGACTGTGGTGCTGAGTGTGTGTTTGGGAGAATGTAAATGAGTGATAAATCTTTGGAGCGCTGGTCTGACAAATCCTCCCGCTTCTCTGTTTTCCTCCAGCAGAGCTAATCTCTCTCTCCATCTCTTGCCGGCCTCCCAGGAAAACATGTCTATTAATAATGTGAATGTGCATCACATGTTATAGTGACATATTTAAAAAATACTTAAATTCGTACATTTTTTTCTAAACATAGAGAAAAATCTGATTAAACGTCTTGTACAGAAGAGGTAAATGATGAGGGGGGGGAAGGTGGTTGATTGATGTGTCGGGCGAGAGGCTTTTTTCATTCTGCTTCATCCGAGCCCGAGGACATATAGAGCAGTTGAAAAGGAATTAGAGGGTTGAGTCCTGTGTCACAGCCCTGTTAACCTCCTCAATGGTTGCTGTTATGTCCCGCTGCAGGACCCTGGCTACAATTGGAAAGTGCCTTCAGCCAGTTGGTTTGGAAAATGCTGTCCATAATTAAGAAAAAGAGGCAAAGTCGCTTGAGAAATTGTCCAAAACAGCCATTATTACACCCAAACTACTACCGTACCATACCGAAACTTGACAGCTGTTTACATCAACGTAGGAAAAGTCCTGACCGATCTGTATATTTTGATCTTCCTTATTCTTCCGACAGTATGCTTTATATTTACTTATCCTGAGTCGCTAATGAGTCAGACCAGGAAGTGTGGTGTCATGACTACCCGAGTCAAGGATATCTGTGTTTGCTTAGCCCTTTATCTCCATCAGCTCTTTGCACTGAAACTCGCAGGCTGTACAGTACATCCTTCTATATTAAGACAAAAACAGAGATGACAAATCATTGCCCAGTCGTACAAAGTGCTTTGTAATGTTTCTGTGGAGGAAACTGTGGCTCATGCACTAAGAATTTCAGTTAGTACATTTGGGAACACCTTGGAGCCCCATCACAGTACTTTGAAAGTGTATAAATATATTGTAACACGGAATCATCTGGTGTCTAAAAGCATGTTCAGCTCAAAATATAGTACTTATACTTTCAGTGCCAGTGTACGCCAACAGAAGTGCTTGCCGGCTGTTTGAAAAGTCTAAAGTTTCTGTGACTTTCCAAAACCGACAATCTGACATTGATGCCCTCTAGATGTAGTGATTGGCCAGGTGTATGAAGGTGAGAGGATCAGCAGGTTTAGAACTTCAACTTCAAGCTATCCTTTTTTATTCTTCCCCAACTATTTATTTCTCTTTTTTGTGTATACAAGTGAAGCACTATAATCCATCCACTTTACCTTTGAGTATAGCTGTTTGAAACAGCTATAAAGCTTTTGCTTTCCACAGTTTTGGACAACACATTGTACAAACTTTCTTTCTCTTCAAGCATATCTAGCTAGCAACATTAGCTTGCATACCAGTAACTAATGTCAAACCACTTTGAAGGATACAAAGCTACCATCTAATTAAGTATGTGACAAAATCAACAGGTTCTGTAAAATGTTTAAAAGTTTGGTGACTGTAATAAGCAGTTGTGTGACAAAGCTACTATATGATAGCTTACTACATTTTATTAGATTTACCGGTTCTTAATGTTCCTTCAAAAGTCAGAATTGTCAAGGTGGTGGTTACATATTTCACTAAGACCGCCACAGTTGAACTGTACACTAGATCAATGTGTCAATAACTCCCACTGAGCCACTGATGGTGGCAATACTATTTATTTACATTGATTTTAGTCTGAAATATTGCTATAGATGATAGATAGATAGATAGATAGATAGATAGATAGATAGATTGATTGGATGGATTGATGTCCTCTAACAGGACAAGTGGACTCAAACCATGCCTGCAAACTGTACGGGTCAAGCTGACCTGTACTGTTCTCTAGGTGAACGCCACATATGCCCACTTGTCAAGAATATGGTGAAGGATGATTCCTCTGATCATATCACCATTTTCTACATCTGTGTAGATCAGTGCCTATAATCTTTGCACCACTGAACTTTCAAATGTACATTCTTCTTGAGAAGAAGTCATGAGGGGTTTATGCACTGCAACCCTCCTACTGTATAATATCATTCTCTATGTAATTGCCAACAGCCTGCTCTTGCTGACAGTCTGATCAAGTCCTGCATTGACAATGCCAGTCACACCAATGCATCAAACGTGTGTTGTCGACCACAGTTTCCATGATGTATTTCCCTTAGATCTGAATGCAGATGTCACTGTAGTCACTGTTCCTATTGAAACCAAAATCACTTAGATCTTTTCCTCTCAGCTCAGCATTTTTATATTTGCCACACACTGCTTAACTGTACCATGTAGTGCAGCTGTGTGGAAGCATCTGCATTCATCATGTTTCTCCACTCATTTAATGTTTTTTTCTTTAATTTGTTGTTTCTCATATGTTAATATCTATCCATCTATCTATCTATCTATCTATCTATCTATCTATCTATCTATCTATCTATCTATCTATCTATCATCCATCCACCCACGCTCACACATATATATAATTATTTACCCATTTACCACTCGTATGGAGATTTTTCATCCTATGAAGATGGTTGTATATAATGTTTGCTGTGGCTCTGGAGGTGCTCTGTTGATATGAGATAATAAAACCTAATGAAATCATCAGAGTTTTCTCAATTTGGGAGGGTCCCCATTATGAACTGGGGGTAAAAAGATTAAAAGACGTGTATTCACCAGGTAAATATAGGATGCAACATTTTTTGAGCTTACAAGGAAATAAAAGACAGAAATCTCAACCTCTACCGACACATATTTTTTAAAGCTGTTTGTCATTAATTCTCCAACTTTATGAAAATGCAATACTAAATCGCTGGAGTATCCCTTTAAATATTTAAAAATCCTAATCCTTCCTTGTATTTTTCCTCTACGTTGCTGTTTGCTCAGAATCAGACAGAAAACAGTGATTTGCCCCTTGCACAACCTTGGCCCTCAGGGTCAAACAAGCACCTTGACGTGGTGCTGATGCTGTTATTTGGCTACAGAGCGATGCGATGCCTGGAGCTGTGTCTGGTGTTGACCCAGGCAGACCAGTGGACAGGATGTTCCTCAGCGTCCCCGGGCTCTGGGCTCTCGCCGTGGCCCTCAGCTTGTTTGTTTTTCCGGCTGAGAGCTGCCATTCCCCTCCCTTCCTCCCCCTCCACCATCACTCTGCCTCAGCAAGAATGTAAACACATGGAGGATACGTGCACATACTTTGTATGTGCTGTATATGTATTTGTACATTTACAAACAAATGTACACTGTGCATTTAGTAGTATTAAGTATTTTGTAGTATGTGCAACACGTCTGTGCTCTGTTTACAAAATGATAACGAATTTCTTGGTATCCTGCTGCACCTGCATGAAGGTTTGCTTCATTAATCCTACACTTTACTGATAGTAATATTAAAATGATGTAATTATTTGTCATTCCATGAATACTTAACAGGTTTGATCCAACCCTGATCGTACTATCCTGTATGCACAGATATTAAACATGTTTGGTGGTCTGGTTGCCATAGCCCGCTAATGCCTTTACAGCATATTAACACCAGGCTGCCTCTTTACCAAGAAATGTTTGTACTCTTCACCTGAAAAATGGTCAAAGCTCCAACTCCCAAACAGCAGGGCAGGCCTGCAGGCATCAGAGACCCAAACAGTTTATGCACCGGCACTGCAACCTGTTTAACCTTCCGCATAGCACCTGTCCTGTCCACTAAACACTTTCTAACCCATTTGCAGGAGATTATAAACAATTGCAGTGCTGTGTTTACCCAATATGTGTAAGAACACCAATCTCTATGCTAGCTGAAAGCTGACCCCCGCAGAGGTGGGGGGGCAGTGAGAAGATACATGCAAGCACATTAATGTGACTGACCTCTTTCAACTTTCACTTGAAACTCACTCCCTGAAATTTATGGCTATTTGTGTGGGCTCGGGTAAAAATTTATGTAACATTTCATAACAGAGAGTCAGTTTGATTGGTGGGAAAACAGAAGGTATTACATAATTATATTTCAGCTTCATGAACACTGTCACCTGATGTTTATGGTGGTGTAACCAGACCTTTAAAGGTAAAATCTAAATTCTCTAACACCATAAAAAAATTGCAATCTCACATGGAGTCCCATTTTTTAAATTATACTGATATCAATTTCCTCACCACCAAGAACCCCTCACAGACCAGAGAGCAGCACAGCCAGAAGATAAGTGGTATTTCTAACGTGTTGAGAATCTAGTTGGATAACTAGCTTTATTTATGAGTCCATATGTCGGGCCATAATTGAAAACAATGTTTCCAGCCCTCCGGTGGGGGTTGTCAAAACCATTTTCTAGGAAATAGTAGTTAATCAAGGTGTATCAGGCAGCATTTAATCTGAGAGTTACCCTCTGGAATGCTGTGAATATCAGTTACAGATGATACATATCCAGAGTGAACTATCTGAAGGTAGATTTTTCTATGTACTCTATTTCTAATGTAAAGCACTCTTCAGTAACCCCCCTGGGATGTCCATCGTTCATTCTGAGGCATTTGTAGATGGAGTTTAAGACTTGACATGTTTTCTCAACTAACAAAAAGTCTTCTTTTAAAAAAAGCTTAAAATTTAAAGCTGCACTGATTCATTTTTTCAATTAATTTGCAGTTCCTCTCACCGCTACAGATTTGTTTATTATCTTTACGGAAATTCTTTGGAGCAGATTTTAACGGCCAGGATTTGTCATTGTTTTAGTTGAGTCTCACAGCTCTCATCAAGCTCATCAAGACTCCAAATGAAAACCGATGTTGGTCAAAATCAGCTGGAAGTGTAAGTAGGCGTAACAAGCTAACTTCACATTGAGAACTTTATGCAGCGATAATGTGTCAAATATATGTGAACAGCTTGTTCCACTGGCCCAAAGTGGCCAGAAAAATGATGTAGGGTCTTTGGCTTTACTTTTATTCTGTTGTTTTGGTTGTGTGTTTATCTTTTATGACAATAATGTAATCTTAGAAATCTTGGGAACACACTAATGAATGAAATACTGTTTGGTATGAAACAAACAAGATGGGATTGGTGGGGTTGTCTACGTGCACTTCTCCAGTAGTCCAAAATTTTGTTGATGTTGTAGAGCACAAATGTTCAACTGTGCACATTTATCCTGATTAAGGTGAATCTGAGCATTGCCATTTGTGTACTCTTGCAATATCAGACAATCTGAGATATCCCTGCCAACTGAAGAGTATTGATTTCTAAATGCACGGTAGTTGTTTGAACGGCATGGAGAACCAACCTGCGCCCCTTACATTTTGTCAAGGACACATTTAAAGATTATTTTTGGGGGGTGCTTTTTTGCCTTTAATTTATACAGTAGCTGGCAGAGAGGTTGACAGGAAACAGGGAGAAAGGGGATAGGTCCCCTTGCAGGATTCAAACCAGGGACGCTGCAATTATGGCATGTGCGCTAGCTGCTCCACCACCAGGACGGTCCGTCAAGGACACATTTTACAGAGAATTGATGTTCTCTTGCCATTTATCGCTATATGAACTATTGCTCGCATGTCTCGATATGAAGGGCTGCACAAAACACTTTGGATTGGTTCTAAAACTCCAATTGTTTCCAGACAGTTTTAACAATGAACACTGGGAGAGCATTCCCCATACACGAGAAGCGTTTAGAGACTGACTTGTGAGTGTGGACGTAGCGTATATCGTAGAAGTGTATGAGACTGGACAGTTTTAGCTTCCAATAACTCAGTTTTATTCATTTGTGGATTCTGCCAGTAAGTTTTAAATGTGACAAACAGAGGTTATTACAGTCATAATTATGAGAACACACAGGCTTATTCCACAAAGCATGTGCCTGCTACTGCATCTTCTAACTTGAGAAGTTAAAAATCGACTCTGCAGCTGGTTAAATATTAAATGAGACAAATATTGCTTCTGCTCCTCATTCTTTTGTAATGACAAAACACTTTGTCCGGGCATGCTGCCAAACCATTTGCTCTTTTTACTACACTATCACTGAGGACTGCCTTTCTCAGACGGTATTCTTTATGGGTCGCAGGGTGCTGTAATGACTAGAAATAAAGAGTTGTGTCATTGTCTGTTGTAGAATAGCTACCTGACCTCCACACAGTATGTCGCTGTCTAGCCAAACATACTCAAGATGGCCTTGTGGATTGATGTGCATGTATCACAGCAAGTCCAATTGCAGTTTTGTTGTTTTCATGGTCACCTTATTGAATGATATGCATTTGGTAACAAGCAGTTAGCTTGTACTATGAACATACGATACTGTGACATGAAATCTTATGTAGAAAGAAATATATTCTCTTTACTTATAGTTTGCTACCATAGGCCTCAACTCAAAGATTTACAATTTCATTTACCAGATGCTTTTACCCTAAGTGACATACATTTGAGAATTGATACAACCCAAGCAGGGATCTAGTCAGGAGAGAAAAACACAAGTAAATCTAAGTTTGAGTCTGATGCAACAAAGGTGCAACATAGAGTGCATAGAAAGCAAAGGTGCCACCTTTATCATTATATGATTTTCATGTTCAATTCAGGCATATATTATACTGTTTCACTGCTGTGAAACTTTTAATCAAACAAAACAAAGCAGAAGTAGCTTTGTTAGCTAGTGCGACTGGATGTTGCTGTATGAGCAGCTAATGACTACCTATATAACTATATATATATATATATATATATATATATATATATATATATATATATATATATATATATATATATATATATACATATATATATATATATATATAGCTATAAACAGTACTTTAGCATGTTATCACCTCTTAAAGTTGCTAATGCAAATATGTTCGTAAAAAAAATGCTTATTTACAAATCCAGAAGACGCAGAGAAATATTTGCGTTTAGCTTTTTAACTCTGTTTTGCTTCTGATGAAAATTTCTGGCTCTTAACCTGCTAAACACTCCACTTTTTTCACATGAAACTTTTAATTAAACATGTAAAGCAGAATATAAAATAGTTTGCTAGTGCTACTGTATGTGATAGCATGTGAACAGCTAATGACTACCTGTATCATATATCAGCTATAAACACTACATTAGCATGATATCACCTCTTAAAGTTGCTATGGCAAACATTTTCATAAAAAGTTGCTTATTTAGCTACTAATCCAAAAGACAGAGAATCATTTGCATTCATTTAGATGTCATCTTTATAGACAGCTGACAAATATAATATTCTATTTTATACTTATTTTTAACTCTGTTTTGATCTCCTCCAACTTCTGTTGAAAATTTCCAACCAACCTACTGTGTTCACCAGATAGTTTCTAAACGTTATTTAGGCTCACAGAGAAAGAGCGCTGATGAATGCAACCTTCCTAACTGGTTAGACGTGGCATCTATTTGGGGGGAGGTTGAGACCATCAAAACCATTAGGGTTACAAATGGGCACACTGGAACTCACACATCGCCCCCTCAACAGCTTCTTCCCTTCCTCCCAAAAGCAAGTCAAGCTTTAAATGAGAATCCCATCATACCCAGCGCCCCGAGGACATGTCTGCTTTACCTGCCTGCAAACTGCTTTACTGCCCTTTAAATCTTCCTAAATTGCAATGGAATATTTTGATACATGTATTTTCTCTCTGCTCTGAGCTTCATCTTTACTGTCTCTTAGTTAGGCACACAACGCGGGGCATACAGCCCCGTCAAAGCTGTATATTGCCAGGCTTATGGAGAGGGGAAAAAATTTAATTTTACCGGTTCCTTCGTACATTACAGTCAGGAATAATGGCAAAGCTGGTGAACTATGTGGTCCTGAAACACAATAATATTCCATATATTTTCCCTGCAATGGATTCTGTCACATTCATACCACAAGGACATTTGAAAGCAACATCACCATGTAATAAAACACAATTACTATTCCACATGATGCATTGCTGTGGTTTGCTCCTTCACTTCAAAACAGAGAAGTATGTCTCTCCATTTCACCTGCCTCTTCTTATTGCATGTCGCTTTTGTCTTCTTATAATTGTGCCTTCATCCTCACCCTCTTTATTGAGTTACACTGAGAGGATTAATGTAGAGTTCAAGATAGTGATAATTATCTGTTGTTAGCTTTTCACTGCTCATTTAACTTTGAGACTTGTTTAAAACATTGTTTGTCCCTACACAATTCTACTGTAAAAGCTTACTGTTACTTAATGCTGCAGTAAATTATATTTATATCAAATAAATAAGTGTAATGTGAAATGTAGTAATGATTCCACAACTACCTCCACAACTGCAGCTCTACAAAGCTATTTAGCCTCTCTTAGCGCTCGTTTTTGGAAACCGAATAAAAAAGAGTTAAGAGGAGACTCCAAATGAATGTTGGTAAGACTGCTAAAATGTGTTAATATGCAACTGCAACATAACATAGCCTTAACAACTTCATAATATGATAATATGTCAGATGTGGTTTCAGCTTTTTTTGCCATCACTTTGTGGCAAAATAAAGTAATTAATGTAGCTTTTAAAAAATATTAAATTTAACATGTCTAATAATGGTTTTATTACTTTCATTGTGGTCACAAACATTGTCAATTTGTAAATATTTCAGTTTTATTCCATGCTAATAAACTTTGAAATCACAAAGATTTGCTCGTAATGTGGTGAGAAAGGCTCACACAGCAAGCAACATTGGCTCCCTGCTCTGCCTGTGTTTGGCTTCAGTCCTGTTAGTTTACACTAGCGCCCCATTAGTGTCAGACATCCTGGTGGATGCCCATTTACTGTAGGAGATAGCTAAACAGAAAGGAGGGGTCAGTGTTTTATCTTTTCTTTTCCTACAGTACAGGTGGTATCTGAGGGTGCGTGTATGTATTTCCAAAGATTTTAATGTACAGTATGTGCATATTTAAATATGCATATATACTCACCAGCAGTAAGTACATTAGAGCAAGTCAGTATGCCCATTTGTTCCTGCGTGATCTGTTTTCCTGGACAACAGAGTTAGTCCCGTTATGTAGCCGGCTCTCCTTCGCCTTATCTTGATTGGTTAGGGGAGGACGGGGTGGGAGAGGCGATCTGTCAGTGAGGATCCACAGGCCCTGGCTCAGTTGCACTCTGTCTATAGGGAGCACAGACAGATCCACCGCCTTCACAGCCTCAGAGTTCTTCATGGACTAGAAGAGTGGAACTGCAGACAAGGACTTCTACACCCAATTACTATGAATAATTAGGTGGTAACGTTCTTTTGACAGGTCAAAGATCAGTTTATTGAAAGGACCATGAAGTTGCTTGGCTTCTAAGAAACCGGCTGGAAAGATCAAGAACAACTTCAAGTAGCTTTAAGGAATATCAGAGAAACTGTGGGCTACCTACATCAGAAACTGGATACTTTACCTGCAGATCATCCTGTAAAATAACTCAATGTACTGAATAGACCTTCTTGGAGCTACTGTACCCGAGAAGTTCAAAGGAGGCATCAAGGAGAGCCTTGCTGAGGTGAAGAGAAGATGAGCGAGAGGCCTAGCAAGTCAGGTATGAGGTGGCAAACCAGCCAACAAACTACAAACCAACCGCTTTCAATGTAAACATACAGCACCATGTTGCCGACCTGGCACAAGAGGACCTGGGCCACAACAAGGGACACACATCTGCTCTTACTCCTCTTTGTCATCTTCAACCACCAGGTACTTTAATACCTCATACATCCATGTGCACACATAAGGTTTTAGTCTTAGATTATGTCTGTCTTGTGCTACTTAGTCTAAATCCTCCGAATTTTCTTCAATATTTTTTCCAACAAAACTTGGCCACACAAAAGCATCCTCAGTCCGATTTACTGTATAAGGCAAGATTGCCTTATACAGTAACATATTTCTCATGAAACACAGTAGACTGTGGAGAAATGAGAATCCAATTTTTAGTCGATTCTTTTAATCTTCAATTATTCTTTTTTCACAGTGAGTTTGGGCTACAGAAGATACTATTATTGCCTCAATAAATTAGTAAAACGTTAAGTGACAAAGGTTTTCTCAAAGAAATAAAAGAGTTAAAAGTAGAGGAACACTTAAAATACGAGACATATAAAACCTCAGAGACTTTTTGTAGTTTTAGTCCAGATTCACTTTCATCTCCAGCATTGTATAAAAATGAATTATCAGGGGAGATAAAGCTCTGTGGCTGGATTTAAAATAGGTTCAGTCCCATGGGAGACAACAGAGAGAGTAGTGAGACAGCAGCTCTTGTCTCTCCTTTATTGGCGATGCCGCTCTGGACGAGGTCTTGATAAGTCAAGCCTTGGTGAATTGAAACGTTGTCTGTCAGCCAGCTCACATGAGAAATCTTCACGACACAGGTGGTCTATATGCCACCAACCAGCCAAATGGACACGTAAAGGGTTGCAAAGTTCAGCTGCTTTCTCACTGGGGTGTGAAGGTCGTGAGTGTTTGGCCGAGATAGGAAGCCTACTGTCCTCAGCCCCGACACTGAGTGATAAAAGACAGACATGGACGACTGTGCTCTTCAGTTTGCTTCTCACACTGTCTAAAGGCTTATTTGTCTCAGTAATGACAGCATATTACGGAGGATTCATAATTTATGCCTGAGCATTAATTAACATGATTGCTGTCAAATGCAATAACCTTTCGTTCAGGACACACCCATACTCTGTCCATACCATTTAAACGAAGAATTAATAGAGAGGTGTGTTTGCGTTGCTGCAGGCACAACATTAATGCAGTGACTCAGGCTGATAAATTGCCTGCATGAATTACAGATTACACACAGGTGAGAATGTTCCCGCAGTAAGTGAAGGTGTGTCTGGTTAAATACTCCCACCAAGTGGATAAGTATAAATACTGCAACATCCACTGCACACTACAACACATGTAAAGAAAAGCTGCAGATAGTGTGTAACAGGTTTATGAGTAAAAGCACTGTAAATATTATCATAATCAGCAGTTTCATCATTAACTTAATTGTATATAAGTAGGATTTTCATTCTCAAGTCATAAATTGAATGATGTCACATACAGTACTGTTATTGCGCACTCATCATATCAAAATAGTTATATTAAGGAATTTGATAGCTTTGTTAGCTTATTTACATAATGTCCCTGCATCATTATAATCAGGCTGTTTTGTAGCCTTTTATGTATGTTTCTAATAAGTCACATGATATGCACAGATAAATAGATGACTGATATACTGTATATTTACTATCTGCTTTGATCTCAATAGCAAACACTGTAGCTAAAACTAATCATTAAATCAAGCTTAATTAGTAACTCCAGACAATATAACAAAATATTATTGATTAAACTGAGACAACTAATTGAATTGACAAATTGACAAATTGAATTCACTACTAATTCAGTTAGGTCAAAATGTTGAAGCTGTACCAGTCAATATTTTTATGTAAATAATTAATCAAATGACTAATTGAGTAATGTGAGAGATCCCACTGAGAATTATCACCTAACTGCAGTTCCCCTCAGTTCTATGATGCGTTTTACTGTCTTTTAGCTCATTGTTTTGGTTGTACGGCCAATAATTTAACTTTTTTGGGACTTGCATTTCCTCATTGCTAATAAAACTATGATACATTACCTATGCAGCGCCAAACAACAGACAGACAGTTCGTGACTGGTGAACATCGTGGAGAATCAAGTATAGAGCCACGTATTTCCCTCAGGAGCTAGTGAAGACCAAAACAGACCTGATAAGAAAGTTAATATTGGACTGAAATTCATCATGTGGCCAGATGAATGCTAATGTTGCTGTGTGTCTGCTGGATGATAAATAAGGCATATGTTGTGTTGTGTGGCTATATATCAAATGATCAGTGTTTGTAGGATGAATTTGAACTACCATCTCACTTTCTGACCACATTTCTGTCACATGGAAGGTAACAGGCTCAGTGCTCGAAAGTCTGATCGCTAAACGGACCGAATATTTGGACACCTGCAACAGTACTCTGGCAAAAAGTGCTCTCTCAAAAACTGGTGAGCCTCTTGCCGATTGTTCAAATACAAATTATTTCCATTGTTATCACCTTTGATAAATGTGAGACATTATTCTTGTTTTGTAGGAATCTACTGCAATGGAACATTTGACATGTTCGTGTGCTGGCCCCATTCATCTCCTGGGAACGTGTCGGTCCCCTGTCCTTCTTACTTACCGTGGATCAGCGAGGGTAATGCCATGTTTTAGCACTTGACTAACAACTAATTTATGGTATCGCTAATTGAGAGTAATTATAGCTTGAACCATTACTTGAATGTCCCTTTGTGCGCCTCAGACTTTCTTTGACACTACAACTGACAGACTGGTATAAGTGTTGAACAGTGCAGTTGAATGGCCTAATTATAAAGGTTAAATAGTCCTTTGTCATTTGGCACTGACCATGCCAGCTATCAATTATTGAGATTAATTTAATCTACTCTGCTATTACTGATTTGCTTTTAAAACTTTGCTAAATGATAGGCTAGTAATTGGAAAACTACCCAAGATCTCTAATGGGTTTAAGTATCAGAAATAATGTAAAGTGTGTTAGAAAAAAAAAATAAGAAACTGTGTTTAATCTGCCATTCCAAAATGAAAGTTTAAATATCACCATCCAATTTGGGATTTAGCCGTATAATAATGTAAAAACATCTTTCTAGTGCAGGTTAAAGTGATTACCCGCCCAGTCAGTCAGACTGTAATGACAGAAGAAACCATGCATATCAATGTGACTTTCAATTACCCACAGATGGCTCCAGGAGGGTGCATAGAGAATGTTTGGAAAATGGGACATGGCGACAGAAGGAGAACTCGTCAGAGCCCTGGAGGGATGATTCTGAGTGTCAGGAACACCATTACTTTAAAGCTGAGGTGAGGATGAAGAGGAGCTGAAAGGCTGGTATATACTGTCCCTTGGAGTAAATGACTTATGATACCTGTTCCACGAAAACCATCAGGGATTGTTCTCATGACGTTACTGCCCTAGAATGTCTGTCTTTATTAGTAACACTGAAGACATGTGCCCATTTCCTTGTGTGTATTCAGGAAGATAAAATACCTCGCCAGACAGCCCTCAGGCTCATCTCTGTCATTGGCTATTCCGTCTCCCTGTTCTCCCTCACGCTGGCCACTCTCCTGATGGGCATGTTGAGGTCAGTGGTTGTGGGTAGACAAGTATCTGATGGTCAAATAGCCTAATTTGTCAATTATGTGTGGAGAATTTAAAGGATAATTCTAGTTTATTACAACTTGGGTCTTATTTCCATAAATGTGGCCTTTTTTCTTACAGTTACAATCAGAGTACTTACTGCAACAAAGACTAACAGCTTGTAAACAAGCCAAGAATTTATTGAAATCATCGAAACCACTCTACTTGAAAGGAAAACCTAATGTGAATGCTGCTAATTATTTGAAGTTCACGTTTACTGTGATAGATATTTAAATTGGACAGTTTGGTAGAAGCAGAGTAGAGGTTTCTGGCACAACTTCACCTACTTTTAAGGTGCATGGAGAAGGGAAAAAGGACAAATCTCAATCAATACTTGTAGTATACCAAACAACGTTATTGTTAGACCAATGCATTTCATCATTGATGACCCTGATGAAGGCTGCAAACCAAAAAACATTGGTCTAGCAATGAAGTTGTTCTGTGTACTACAAGTGTTGTTGGAGCTTTGCTGTAATTAGACAGTTTGAGTAATAATTAATTATATAATAATTTTATCTGTTTGAATGGTGTTTCTTGTCATGTCATACTTCTTATTAAAGATGCCACACATTCCCAGATGAGAAGTACAATGTTGTTATTAATGACAATGGCCAAAAATACAATAAACCAGAATGAAAACTTAAACGATAAATGATATATGGCCTCAGTAAGCCTTCTACAGTGACACAGGAACTATGGAACTATGGATCAATGCCTTCCTCAAATTGCTTCTGTATCTGCTTACCAGGAAGCTCCACTGTACCCGGAACTACATTCACATGAATCTATTTGTGTCATTTATCCTGAGAGCCCTGGCTATCATCTCTAAGGAAATTATGTTACACATCATGTATTCTAACCTGCCCAAAGACGATCTTGGATGGAACTCCTACTCGAGCTCTACGGTATAGCCTACTCACCACTGCTCTATTATTCACATATTAGCAGATTGTTTGCTATTGCTTTTGATGTAGTGAATTTACACGACTAAATCAACCTAAACATATTCCTCAACAGACAATGGTCTTGTGCAAATTCTGCAAAGTGGCCATGGAGTACTTTGTGGCCTGTAACTACTTCTGGCTCTTGGTGGAGGCTGTTTTTCTCCACACGCTGCTCTTCACCGCTGTGCTGACCAAACGATGTCTGCTGAAGAAGTACATGCTGTTAGGATGGGGTATGTCAGGAATGATTTGTTTCTTTGTGAGTGTGTGTTTGTATGCATACTGAGGTTTTGGGAAATAGCCTGGTTCCAGACTAGAGGTGCACCTTGTCCCAATTCTCTGATTTCAGTGTCTTAAATGTGAATGTTTTCTTAAGTCCTGTTTGATAGTAAACTGGGTCGTGAACTATTTGGACAAAGAAAAAAGACACTCCATTTTGGGCTTTGGGAAGCAGTGATCAACATTTTTCACCATTTTATAGAACAACTACTCAATTAATTGAGAAAATAATTGACAGATTCATCGATAATTACATTAAAAATTAGTTACAGCCATATTCTAGACCTCTAAATGAATTATATTAAAATATAAATTATTTTTGATGTGTTCATTGATAGCTATTTCCTCTGGTTAAAGACATAATTAACCAATCAGAGCTTAATAGGGGGGGATTGAGAGTGACAAACAGAAAAATAACTTTCAGATCAGTATGTTTCTTTGTCAATATTAGAAAAGTGAGGCTGAGTCACTCCTAGCCTACTTTGATCTGCTTTTAAAAGTGCTTAAAATTGATTTGATGTGATGATATGATAGCTTATTCTTCTGCTCTATAGATCTCTTTCCTTGTCCAACAACTATTAAAACTATCATGAGTTATGATTATGAAACAACATATTTCTATAGATTATATTTCCATTTTAAAGGTTTTTATCTTCAGTTATAATGCTACTAATAATAGGTATTACTAATCAGTTATTAATCATACTGTTATTTCAATACCACAACCTACACTTCTTATTTTCAATAAATCAATATTTTGATTTGTGTTTCTGTATCTGGTGTTGTTAGTCTTTGTGTTGCGTTAGCTCTGGTGTGGTCCTGTAATGGTCCCTTGTGCATTTAATAAAATATCTCTAACATCACTTTTAATCTGATCATCAATATGATTTTGTCTTTTCATAGCTATCACACACAAACTGCTAAATGAAACCACCTATTGTTCATATGAATTCAATATATACTGTAGAACAGTCAAGAAAAAAAGGCCATTTAATTGTTTCAGCTACTTTTCCTCATGTTAACGTTGTAGTAAATAGAATATCTTTGTGCTTTTTAGACTGTTGGTTGCGCAAAAATGAGTAATGTAATAAAGACATCACCTTGGGTTATAGAAAACTGTTACAATTCACAGTTTTCAGATATTTTATCGATCAGCCGACTTTTCTATTGATCGAGAAAATAATCTGCAGATCAATCAATAATGAAAACAATTAACTAACTCTGCTTAGTGGTACTAGTATAGACTATAAATAAGATGTATGATTATTTTACAGTGAATTTATATTGTTTCATGTGCTATTGTTACTTTTCAGGAACACCTGTCTTGTTCGTGACACCCTGGACAGTAGTTAAGATTTTATATGAAAACACAGGGTGAGTGTTTGAATACATGCTAAAATATAATATACTAAAATGATATTATGTTTTTTCATTTGCATGACTTTTAAAAACATTTTATTCCCAAGATGCTGGTCAATTGTGAACAGAGGTTTCTGGTGGATCCTAAGGGGCCCCATTACTTTATCAGTGCTGGTAAGTGTAGTATCTGAACTCATTATTTTAAAGCCTTTCTAAGAACAACAGCACAGTTATTCAACTTGAAGTCTACATTAGTTACAGACACATCATGATGCTTGTGGGAGCTCCACGTTGAGTCATTTTCATTCTGATTTCATACCACGTTTAACGCTTCATGTCTTGTGGGGCCTTGTGATATTAAGGCTGTTGTATTTCGTAGCAGTCACAAGCATGACTGATCACTGATGTCTCAGTACACAAATTCACACTGACAGAGGGATTCTCAGATATGAGTTCATTCAATTGAGTCTTTGTCTTGATTTATGATGTGTTTTGCAGGTCATTTTCTTTATATTCATCAAGATTCTGATGCTACTGCTGTCCAAGCTGAAAGCGGATCAGGTGAAATTTACCGACTACAGATACAGGTATGTTTCTCTTCCTCTTCCTTTCTCTTCACTGATTTACAATATGTAACCAAATGGCAGAAAACAAGTTTGACTTTGAGCGTTATTTCCAAAGTAGCATCCGAAAAACAAGACAGGAGGTCTCTGGTTTAACATTTAAATGTTAATCACTCCCATGTACAGCACGAATTCAAATGTCACCCCTGTAAGCTTTGCCTCTTAACTCTTCCATAAATGTCACCAGAGGAGGGAATCTCATGCATACATTTACAAATCTCTGCCCTCGCTTCTATTTTGTCTTTTGCTATTTGAAATATGTGCCAGTATACATTTAACAGCCTTTTTTCTGGCTTGTTGTCTGGCTCATTAACTATAGCATCCACTGTATTTTGTTTGTCAGCTTGGCCAGAGCAACACTGGTACTGATTCCTCTGCTGGGAATCCATGAAGTGGTCTTCACCGTGCTGATAGATGAGTGCATGGAGGGCGACAGTCGTTATGCCAGGAACTTCATCAACCTCACCCTCAGCTCTTTCCAGGTCCGATCAATAATACTGATTATGTACCTGACAAAGGTTTGTTGTTGTTTGTTCTACATCCATATCTGACTTGATTTGTAATGTGTATCTTTTTTTTCAGGGCTTCTTGGTTGCTGTGCTGTACTGTTTTGCTAATGGAGAGGTATGTTTTTTTTCTGTCAGTATAGTGTAATAACTGTGATTTTCATGTATGACCATGTTGGAGAATCTGAATCAGTATCTCAGGAAAAGTGCATACAATGAATCAGAAGCTTAGGACTTGGTCTTATGTCACCTATTTGGAACTTTAAAGCAGCACTATATATATATATTTCTGATTTCCTAGTTGCAGCAAAAACAGTTAACCTGTTCAGTAAAAGCAGTCCTGTAACCCACTGTATGGTACCTGCTCAGCACCAAATGGCAGCAAAGGTTAGCAACTAGCAAGTAGCAGAGTGGAGAATTTAGTAGCTACAGAGGCAGATGGAAGCTAAAGCCAGAGCTAAACAATAGTTAACTCTGCATTATGGTCAGAAACACAACTTCAAAATTATTAGAATGTTACTTCTGTTCTGCTGGATGTGTAAATAGGCAATTGTTTGATAAAACCTTTGCCATAACAGCAACAGTGACAATTCTAAAATCTGTGGAAATGTAGGGATCAGCATATAAATGTAAGGAACATGTCCAGATCTATACCCATATATACCTATACATGTACATGTTTTGGTAAATTAGCCTGGTTAGAGCTCAGAATGTCCACCCATGTGTCTGATTTGTTCAGCCACTCATATAATGTGGTAGACTTTACAGGTTGGAGAAACAATCACCCAGTTAGAGCTTTGTAGGTGGTATTAAGAATGTCTACATCTTCTTCCTTGCTATGTTGCTACATCCAAAGTAATTTAGCCTCATTGCAACAAGCTTGGACATCGTCATTGCTGCACAGGTTGTTGCCAGCTGAGCTAGGCTGAATGGATCAAATAAAAGGAAACGGCAATTCAGGCTCAGTATAGCTTGAATTTATTTTGTGTTTGTCTGTATTTAGGTCCAAGCTGAACTGAAGAAGCGCTGGCAGCTTTTCCTGTTCACCAACCACTTCCAGGTCAGGAGCTGTTTCCGGGGAGCTCCCCTCAAGCACTTGTTTAAGTGCACTCGAGGGCACCGCCAACAGTGTTCTCGGCAGAGCGAGTCCTACGACGAGGGAGGCACCTCTGTGATACACCCACACTTGCTACAGGTGGCTGTACAAGGTGGAGGTGGAGCAAATAGACTGGGAGAGGTTAAAGGTCATGGGATGAGGGGCTGTGACGCAACAGGGCTTGACTTTCTCACTAGGAAGAGCCTGTCCAGTAGTGATGGGGAGATAACACTCGGGGAGACCATGGAGGAGATTCTGGAGGAAAGCGAGTTTTGATCCCTCTTTAGTGGAAGAGTTTTTTTACACCCTCAACAGAGGAGGGTTAACTTAAACTTCAAACAGTACATCATGCAACACAGCTACTGAGCCATTTTGGACTCTCCAGCTCGAAGTGTTCTCACACACATGAGCACCATCAGGACCGTGTGATATTGGTCAGTGGTGCAAATTCATGTGTCTAAGTTCACGAACTAGGCGCAAAAGATAGGTGTGGGTTTACTTTCACCCCTGATCCTGTGATTCCTCTGAAATGAACTGATTTCACCACAAAATCGACTGTTTTAAATGCTGGTATGAGCAGGACTGAAGGCCCAGCACAAGACACTGAAGCTGCCATGTGTAGTCCACTGTGTTTGCTGTACCTAAAGTTCCAATGACATGGTATCATTACTTTAAGATAATGTATTTCCTGCTTCATTACGACAGCAAGGAATTGATTGTAGGCATTAACCAACGGGTTGTTAGTTACTGAGAGAAAATCAATTTGATTTGACAGAATGGAGTAGATGACTTTATTAATTGGACCTTTTGGGTACACCAACTCGTAGCATGAGAGCACCACTGTCAATGCATTATTTTCCAGAAAGTCATATTTTTCCAGGAGGATTAAGCACCATTTTCATGGTATCTTAAACCAGAACTTGGAGACAACAGGGTAGATACGCATTGCACAGAAGAGGAGGTTTCAAGGCGGTGGAGTGGTGTCAAGAGGGGCCCATGGACAAGTTTTTGGCCCATTGCCCCCTAAAAGGTTAATCCAGTCATGCATACTGCCCATTGGTCATGGAATCTCCGAAACATCATCAATTTGGTGAGGTCTACTCCAAACTGGGGACGTTGAGAATATAAGACGTTTCTGAGAATTTTACATTAATTTACCAGAATATAGTTTACAACTTTTTGTAAATATGAATAAAATGTTTACTGTATATTTACCAAAGAATCTGAATTATAAATGGAAAGTTGAGGTATTTTCCACTATAAATTATATAATTATTTCTTTTTGCAAAAACCCAGGCCAGTCCTCTACAGTATAGGTTCTTTATTCAAAGGCTATAAACATGTATCTATGACAAGTGCTCTACAGTTACAGTATAAACATAGAATACATTCTTCTTGCAGTCATATGAAACACATTTTACATATTCGTACGTACAGTAAACCTCACAGTGAACCTCATACTATACAAATGCAGCAACAGTGTTAAGTATTTTTTTCACAGAGTTGTGTTTTATTTACCATGTAAAATATAACATCTTACTATGTCAGGCCAGTTATAAATATCCATATGGCACAACATCTGGATTGAACCATGCATATATAAATACAATGTATTTGTTGTCTGAATGTGAATAATGCAGAATGCAGAAGGCTCCATGTGCAGCAGGTTTTACAGCTTTTCCTGTTTTCTATTCTTATGAAGCTTCAAATGTATCGAAGGCGTTGTTGTGCAGTCAAAACTGTCACATGATTTGTACATGTAGTCTCACAACAATGTATGTGCACAAATAAAACAACAGATTGTCTTCTTGTGTCCCTCTTTCTCCGCATGGACCAACAACAGCAGCTAAACGTGCCAAATAGGTTAATTACACCCATTTTAAAAACACTGAATGAACTAAGCATAAATAAAACACATTTTTGAGTGGAAGGGGACTTTAAACTCCTCTGTATTGTTGGTTATCTTAAAACCTTAAAAATCAAAAGCATGGATATCACTTGGAGCGAGTGAAGAAAAATATGTTTTTGTTTTTGTTGGGTTTGGCTACTAAATTATATTACTCCCCACGCCCCTCTCTCCCACCCATCAGTACAGCTCATGAAATCTTTTGAATGTGTAGCACAACACAATCACTCACACAAAGTGTGTGTTTTTACCCTTTTCCCCCCATGTAAACTTATGGAAACAGAAAAGATAATTAACATAAAAGCAGATGAGCTAAAGGTATAAGTTAGAGGCTTAACCATGAAACAAAAAATCACTTAAATTTGGGACCTTTTCACACACTTTTTATGGATGATGTAATTATTAGAGGGTGGTGCAAATATGTAATCATTAATACATCATAACACATAATACACAAATTATAACTTTCTGGCCTATTCACTGGTGTCAGTGGTAATTATTTGACAAACTGTGTTCACATTGTCCTCTATATCACAGAAAAGGTGTTCTGGTGGACTCTAAAGTGAAAAAAGTAGCCTTAAAGAAGACGGTTGTTACAGGCTGAGAGCAATATTGAGCTTGATAGGTTTTGATATGCATCTGTGACATGTGAGGTGTATTTACGCCCAGATTTCAACCAATAGCCAGGCTGCATGAGTCACGGGGGCTGGAGCTCTTACAGCCATGCTTACAGCAGCCTATTTGATCCCCACTCTTTCCGGGCTCTCAGCAGATTATTGCCCGTGTCTATCAGCTGTTGACAATGGCTGGATCCTCTGCGGAGCGTATCGGATACATCACCCGGGTGCAGAGCTTCAGCGCCTGCCACCGACTCCACAGGTAGTCTAATCAGCTGATCATCCTCTTCCTACTATTCCTACAGCTGTCGTACACTGGCTGCGATCTGGTTGTAGTTTTTTTCATTTATGTGCATGGGAAAGTGTTAAATAACCAAAAGATAGATGAGCACCGATATGACAAACATGTCTGATCCGACATACAGTGCATGCAGAGCGGTGTGTATGTATCACTCATAGCCGCCTGTGTTGTGTGTTTAACTTAATGAAACCAATGACGTTAACGTTAGCATCATGGGATTTGTAGTTCGGCTGTATCCAAACACGTCTTATTGCAATGACTAATGCTACGTTCACGTGTTGTCGGTGATGTCGGAAAAGGGAGAATGAGCTACCATGGTTACCATTAGTCTGTCATTTTGTGTAATAAACAACCTGGGGTTAAAGATGAAGTAATGATACAGGCAGAAACGCTAAATAAATTGATATAAACCAATAGTCAGGCTGTATTATCGGTTTACATTTTACAGTGTTTTATTTGACATGTCAATATTTAAATGGATTGAGAGGATGTTGGCTTCATATTATGTAGCCTAATAATTTTGGGACTGGATTTAATCTTCCAGTGACCCATGTAAAACACTGCTGTAGATCATGCATGCACTAAATGGCAGTATGAATTTTCCTACTATCCTACATAAAGTTGATTTTTGTATTGTCAATATTGGTTTGATGGATAATCTATGGAAGTAGTTGTTTATGCTTTCATTGATTTGCTAAAAGACTCAAACAAACAAAAAACAATGATTACTATTTTAGTATTTTCAACTAATTCAACTAGTTGGTAATCAAACACACTTAAACTCTTGACAAGTTTTAGCTACCATTTTTAAACTTGGAAATCGTATTGTACCTGAAGGCAGCATGTGTCAATAAACCCTTTGGCACATTTTCCATGTGTGACTTGTTTAATAATGGCATGAAAACAAAAAGAGAGTCAGTGCAGCAGCTTTTAATCAAACACTTTTCTTCCTCTCCTGTCAAGCATTCACCTGAGCGATGAAGAGAATAAAAGAGTCTTTGGAAAATGCAACAATCCCAACGGCCACGGACACAACTACAAAGGTTTGTCACAATCTTTCATTCACCCTTGTTATTTTACATAATAATGTGATACTGAACCGCTGCTACTTCCATGTCTCTCATTCATTCAATGCTCTCATTTGTGTTCCACAGTGGAGGTAACAGTGCGTGGAAATGTAAGTATCTATCAGAAGACTCCAGGTCATAAGATACATTATCTTCAAGTGGAGTTGATGTTGTAGTCGTTGAAGACATTTTACTGAACAGGCTTCATCACTTCATCAGCTAGCTGTTATATTTGTTCTTTATTCTCTGAATTAGACATTTAGTGTCTGATATTTATGAAATGAATTAGTATAGTGGTTAGTATTCAGTTGAATTCAGTATTTACATTATAATGTTACTGATTCACAAAAATATAACTGAACATTTTAAAGGAGCAGTGTGTAGGATTTAATGGCATCTAGTGGTGAGGTTGCAGATTACAAACGACTAAATAAACCTCTTTTCACCTTCCCCCACCAAGCATGTACGAGAACTCATAGTGGCTTCAAAACACGTGAAAATCTTCTCTAGAGCCAGTGTTTGGTTTGTCCATTCTGGGCTACTGTAGAAACATAGCAGCCTCCATGGAGAGGACCTGCTCTCTATGTAGATATAAACGGTTCATTCTAAGGTAAGAAAAACACAATAATTCTTATTTAATGGGATTATACACTTATGGAAACATACTTATTTCATATTACATTTCTGCCACGTCTGTAAGATGCCACTAAATTCTTCGCACTCCAGATTTAAATGATAAACTAATATGAAAAAAAATATACTCACATCAACATGTTTTTAACCCTCCTCTTGTATATGCCCATAGATCGATCGTCACACTGGTATGGTTATGAACCTGACAGACTTGAAGAAGAACATTGAGGTAAGAAATTCAACAACATTAAGTTTTCTTAACCCTTGCATACTGTTCATATTTGGGCAATTTAAAGTATCCCCTCATAATTAGTCTGCATACATAATTTTGGACACTTGAATACCTCATCAGTCATTAATAAATTGGTGATTAATCCTTAATGAAGCTTTCAGATAGCAGAGTGAGTGTATTCTTTGGTTTGTACACTTTTTGTTGATGTAAAAAAACACATACATTTACAATCACTATAAAATGGTCCAACATTACAAACACAGGAGAACATACACAAGGATTTATATTGAATGGTGGTTTTTGAATAAATATGAGTCAGACACTCAACAAAAATGTGTGTCATCTGCATAAAAACAGCATTCTGGGTCACGTGGTACGTCATTGCATTTCTGGTTAAAACAAACGTTTTTAAGACGTTTTTTCATCTCTCAAATGTAAAAATGGATCAAATTAGTAACAATATGATAAATATGGTAAGGCTTAACCCAAAATCTCTCTCAGAACATAAATGCTTAGAAGCTTCATTGTTAGAAATAGAATATTGATGTAGAAATCCATTCATACACGTCATGAACAACACATAACACATAATTTCTTGTCAGATTTAGCAGTTCATTTGCACAGTATTTATATTTATGTACATCATATTATAATGTATATTTTTCTACCATGACTCCTCTATAGAATGCACACTGCTGGCAACAGTATGTACAAAGGATATCCTGTTGGTAGAACATATCTCTGTCCACAGGAAGTGATGAACTGAAGTTGTTAATGGCAGCAGCAAAGGGGGTTTCAATTGCTACACATCAGGGAGTTAGTGCTTTGTGTGGAGGAATATGGAATACTTATTCTGTCAATGCTGGAGGTGGTTGCATAGATTGTTTTTTTGTGATTTTGTTTTAGTTTTGACCCTCCGTCACATTGACAAGATATGTCATATCTAGCCAAATGGAGAATCTTTCTTTAGTCAAGTTTACATAATATCTGTACTCAAGCCCAGTCAATACTGGATTGTCAAGGTAATGCTGAAGTATTTGGATAACTTCATTTTTGATAGTTGAAATAGCGTGTCACTAATGACAATTTCTCTAATGATCCAGCTCTCATGCCACACATGAGAAGAGAAACACTGTGCAGACTGTCGGGTTGCATGCTTTCTGTTTCCTGCAGGCTTGCTGTCTGGAAGTGTCTGATTTGTGTGTCTCATGTGTTCCTCATTAAATCACAGGTCTGGCCAGATGTTTTGCAGTTTTGTTTGTCAGGCTTTGATGGAACACTAGCTAATTGTTTATCGTGCTACTGGATCCATGTGGACCACAAGCCTGGAAAGCACAACATGTTTGAATGTCACCCTGTTTGCTTAATAAAGAAGTGTTTTTACAGTTCATGCAAGTATTGTCAGAATGGAAGTATTAGCATTCCTAGATTTATTACCAAGTTTATTCAAAATGGCCAGTGTTGGTTTTCATTAGAGCTGCAACTAACAATTATTTACATTATTAAGTCATCTGTTAATAATTTTCTCAATCAATCAATTGTTGTTTGGTCTATAAAATGACAAAGAATGACTATCACTGTTTCCCAAAGCCCAAGATGCAACCTAAAATGTCTTCTTTTGCTCCAGTTGTATACAATCCAAAGATATTCAGTTTATTATCAGAGAGAACTAAACAGACCAGAAAACATTTAAGAAGGTGTAGTTAGAACCTTTTTAAGCATTTTTTTTACTTGAAATGATTCAATGACTCAAAACAATTATTCAACTATGAAAATGGTCGCTAATTGCTTTTCTGTGAATCATCTAATCCAGGCATGTCCAATCTTTTCCATTAAGGATCATGTGTCTGCAATTTTTTGTTCCAACCAATCAAGAGCACAAATGATTTGCCCAATCAATTGTCTGAAGACTCAGTTGATTAAATTAGTCAAGCCTGGTGTGCTCCTGCTGGGTTGGAATGAACACCTGTAGCCTCATGACCCTTAATGGAATAGTTTGGACATGCCTGGTCCAACCGGAACAACTAGCTTATGACTGCACTTAGTGTCCCACTGCTGTATTTGTGCTAGTTTTGCGCTTAATGTTTCAGCTGATTTACAATTAATTGATTGATTGATTGATTGATTGATTCCCTCCTGCAGGAAGTCATTATGGTTCCACTGGACCATAAAAACCTGGATAAGGACGTCCAGTACTTTAGCACTGTTGCCAGGTATGAATCTGCTCTCATAACAGTTACTACGAATTAGTCTGTGTGTGCATTTGTTTCACTGACTACTTGTGTCCGTTCATTAGCACAACTGAAAACGTGGCTGTTTACATATGGGACAACATGGTGAAGGCCCTCCCATCCGGCCTGCTGTACGAGATCAAGATTTACGAGACGGATAACAATATTGTTGTGTATCGAGGAGAGTAGAACATAGTACAAGTGCCATTTATGGCTGTTTACTTAACTTCACTGTTTGCCTACTGTGAACTCAGTCTCTGGTTAGTTACTGATGATGCAGGTTTATGAAGAATGAGAGATTATATTTTCAGGATGATAGTGTTTTACCTTACTCTTTTATACCAAATACTTTTTTCAGAAATTTAAATGTTCAGTCTTGTAGAGGTGTAAAACATTATTTAGTGATTCCCAACTAGTTGCCTCCTATAACCACAGTGTGCATTGATATGGAACATTGATGATTAAATATAATTTTAGTGGCAGAAATGTTTTTTCCTGACTATCATTTCAACTCTGAAAACAGTCATCAGAATTTGAGTGTATGAGACACAAGCATTGCTGTGATGGTGCTAAATAGTGACACCTAGTGGCAGAAAATCATACATCTCAACTTAAATGTGGTTATGTAGCAGTTTTGTCAGTGCTGACACTGTGTGAAGAAATTGTTTCTTACAATAAAAGCAAAGGGTGATTCTTGAAAATGAGTGAATTAATTATTTGTTGGACATTTTACAATTAAATTAATGCATATGAAGTTTAACGGAAGACCTCTATAAAACTTCATTACACACTATTTGTTATACTCCTATATATTGTTTGTGTTGAAACATGGTGAAAACATATCAAATAAATCCAGTAATTCAAAGGAGAAACAAGAATTGTATATAAGGCTTTAAAATAATATATTAAAACAGCTCAAATCATGCATAATGTCATAAACAGAGTATTTTTTTAAATGTTGAAAAAGGAACATTTATATAAGTTTCAGAACATTGTATTATATTATACATGTGAATTTATAGAACAGCTGTAGTGAGGAGCTGAAAATCCAGATGTTAAGGAGCTGAAAATGTGATTCCAAATGTTTAGTTCAAAGTGTGCTATACATGTTTAATGTTTAAACAATAAAATTGACTGATAATCATTATAAAAGTAGGGATAGTGTAAAATTTGGTCTGATATTACATTTGATGTCTGCACAATAAACCGAAGCTTCAGCCTACACACTTTCCAGAAAAAAAACATTTCAGCGCCACCGTTTTCTACTATGCTGTTTTGTTGGTCTTTATCTCAAATTGTTCTTCTTATTACTTACAATCTAAAATAAATTTCAAATGATCACAAGCTGTAGAACAGCTACTAAATAGACCTGAAAGTGAGCCTGCCAAATTTGTGGATGTGTTGCCACTGGAGGGCGACGTATTACTTCTAGGTAAACTCTACATTTGCATTAGTGATCCAGGCATTATTGACAAGAACTTCCCCTCCATATACAAATGACCTCAGACTTCCATGTTAAGTGAATAAGACCAGATAACTCATGTAGCAGCACTGACACAACATATAATGCTTCATTCTTTATCAGCGGTAATGTGCTCCTCCTCTAGAGATGTTTATGTCATTTTCCATATTTCCCAGCTGTTTCTACACATACATATTCCAGATCCATATGATTTATGGAGATAATTCTCACGGCTATGTAAAACTGTAGCAGAGCGTTCAGTAGCAGTAGGCAGGCACTCTGTCTCCCCCGACATAAGATAACAAATGCATTCTGATTCATTACCCAGGGTTCACTGTAGCAGACGTATAGCTCTGCTGCTGTCTCTGAGGGATTTGAAAAACTCCAGTGACGAATCACAATGTAAATACAACTCATCATCGAGTGTACGATGCATTAACTGAAGCAGTGTTATTGCTGATAGGTTAGCGTAGGCCATTTCTCAGCCTTACAATAATATGAACTTTGACCTTTTGGATGTGCATATTTTTTCACAAAATCATACCTGTATTTCAAGCAAAAGTTCAACATTTTAGGAAATGTACTTGTTGGTTTTCCTGCAGAAAGCTAGATGAGAAAATTGACACCATTCTCTGCACAAGGGTGGTCATAATCTTCTCATCTGACTCTCAGCAAGAAAGCATTGCCTGATAGACTGTAATGTGATCACTTTAATACTTTACTGAATAAAGTCCACAACATACATGAAATGTCAGTGGATGCACATACATGGCTGATAACAAGGGGGCTTGTTTTTTTCCTGAGTTTCGGCTGCCAACTCAAACCTTTAATTAATCAAATTCCATAAACTTGTGTCACGCACAGGCAGACAACCTGCCACCAACAAGCTGGAGCAAGACAGAGAAAGCAGGGATGCCACGTCTAAACTCTGACTCCAGATCAAAATCAGCCTTTTTGCTCCTTCGTCTCCTCTTCTGGCTCCAGCTCTGGTTGACTGATCCCAGGTCAGCAACAAGGTACCTTTTTTTATAGCAGTGTGTAGATACACAACAAATAAAACTCTATAATTACACTATAATAGAAGGACCTTGGATTACTGCAATTAACAGGTAAAAGCCAGTGTTTATCCTGCTGCTTCATGGAAGAGTATTTTCACTCCATCTTATGATCCTGAAATAACTTAGCTTTTATGTTCTGAGAGGAGAAACTCTGTACTCTACTGTTTTGTGTGTTTAGCCCGTAGCAAAGCAGATGGGTAAGATTACATCCTCTAATTGTCTTGGCAAATGTATCCACACATATAACTGTATCTCAAACACAAACATTACACTCTTACAGATTGTCAAAGCTGAGAGTCAAAGCTTTACATTATGTTTTGGTTATGCTGATAATTTCAAATGTGATAATTTTGTCTGTGGCTGTGCAGACAACCATGCATGGCTGACCACCCGACTGTGTCTCCCTACAACATTAGGTGGGTCTCTTAGAGACATGGCACAGTGCCAAACTAAATCCCGGCCAAAGATAAACTCTACAAGAACGTTAAGGGCGCAACATAGCAATTCCTCTTCAATCTGAAGAGCTCTCATAGACACAAGGGCTCTGTGAAAGGGTTTTGGAAAAGAATGACTTGATTGATATTTTGTTAGGTCATTAGTTGTTAAGGGGATAAGGATTTGGAAAAGACAAGCTGGGAAACTGTCAGCATTTTCTCTGTGCCACACCTACTTTTTCCCCAGTACTGACATAATGTTTAAATAGAAGCAGAGAGTGTTTACTTGTCAGATATGACTGAAAGATCCTAAAATCACAGTACATGACATGATATTGGTCTTATTTCATTTGAGTGGAAGCAGAGAGCACCATTTTTCTGAATGTATTGTTTGAAGCTGCATTAATTGATTTTCTGGCCACTTGGGGGCAGTGGAACAAGCTGCAAACACAACATTGACGTATTATAACCTTATAGAGTTGGTTCTGTTAAAGCTCAGATTAAATCCCTAACCAATTTTGAAATCGGGTTGCATCACACACATAAGAAGAAATTTAATAAATGTTCTCACACATGCACATGGCACATCACATACTACAGGATGTTATTAAGATTCTTAACCACCTCATGTGACCTCATGGGGACACAGATGTAAACAAAATGGAGTCAGACATGGTGCAAACATCTTGCTTTAGTAGTGCTTTGCAGTTAGATAAAACAAAAGCAGAAGCCTCAAGGGTCAAAATGTTTACCGTTGCTTGGCAATACTTCCTGCTCAGGAAGTAATGACGTAATCATCAAGATTTTAAATCATATATATCAAACATGTTTAAAATGATCAGAGAGGACCCAATGAGTCTGCAAGCAGTTCTAGATGGTTAAGACTGGATCTGTTAACCGTTCACATTACCAGATAATCTGGGCTGAACATTCGTACAGACCAGATATCTCCTCCAATTGTCGGAATAATTGCTTTTATTGCTAAATACTCCACTATGTTCACAAACTAGTCACTAATTTAACTGAATTCTGTTTAATGCTGAGAGAGACATATTTTGCGTTTAATATAAAAATATTTGATTTTTAAATAGACAATGATTATTCAATCGTCAGAGATGACAAAGTACATCAAAGAAACATCTAAAAATCACGGGGAAATCTCAGATTTTCCAGTTCTACTTAAACTATAGCTAATGTAAATGTAAATCTGTAAATATGACCTGCAGTGGCATGACACTGCCTGGCGGGACTCCATACTGTATATTCACTTTAAGTATAAATTGACTTTGACGTACAGCATGTTTTTCACAAGGACAAGGTCAAATTCTTGAGCTCGGCACTCATGCTGACATCCGCTCGACTTGGCGCTCTGGAAAACACAAGCCAGAAACCGCCTGTCATCTGATCCCCCGTCAGACAATAAGCCTGTAAAAAATCCACTGCCAGGCTGATTAAAAACTTAAATGACCTGTTCTCCTCATACCGCCGAGATGAAACAAGATAAATTACCCTTGCTGTCATTTTTCCAATGTTGCAAGGTAAACATATCATTTTGTGCATGATTTCCTCCTGCAGCAAGCCAGTGGATGCCGCAGATCTTTAGCAAGGAGATGACTAACTACCATTGACACAAGCAGGCAAAAAAGCAGGGAAATGAAAGGCTTTGTGTTAAGAATTAAGGACAACTTATTATTTGATGAATCCTTTCTGAGACCTGCTAATTCCACATGAATAATTTGATTTCACAGGGTTTAATAAAATACTGCTTCAGCTGGTTCTGCCTGGCTGCACAACTTACCCATGTGGCTGCTACAAAGTGATTTCATGATACTGTGGAACTTTTTTGTTGCATCCTTTCACCACAGCTCAACAGGGAAACACTATCCTGAGAAACACAAGGAAATTTCAGACTCAAAAGACTTAAAGTTTGGAGGATATCCATTTGATTTGACTTACTCAGAGAGCTGGAACCTCATACAGTATTATCTTCAGATAAAGTTTTAGATACATTTTTTCCCCAATGAGGCCTGTAGATTTTGTCAGCCATCACTTGTATTGTAAGTGCATTTGGAGGGTATCTTTCATTGGTCAATAAGAACAGGAGGAATGATTACCATGATCCAACAAAACCTCTATCAATGTTCACTTTGGCACCTGACTATTGTTTCAAGAAAGACTTGAAAAATCGTGAATCCGTCCAAAAAGTTGGAATTTGTGTAGTAAGAGCTTTAAAGCAGGTTTAGGTGTCAGTTTTGGAACATCATTCAAAAACATCTCCATGTAAACCATGTTTTAATAAAAATTTGTAGAAAATCTCCCAGTATTGTAAGATTATTCCTTATCATTATAATTATTCCTAAATTGTATAGAATATACAGTCATTTTTCTTGATACTAGTGCAGATCTTCTTAGATCGTCTTAGATACAATCACTCACACTTTCCAGAGCCTTCTCGAAACGAATGTATTTGTATTGGAATTTGCTTTTCAAGACTTGTTATCAGTGCATCATTCTATTTGGCTGTAATATGATTGACAGATTGTAAACCAAAGCAAATTACAGTACTTTTCAAAGGGATAGTAGAGGAAGTGACTCTACAGATGACATGTTTTAGTTGATGTGTGGGTCAGTCAGTCAGTTAATCAATCTCTTTGAAAGGCTGAAAGAACCTTGACAACTGGTTCATGGTTCCCCACACAAAGAATCCCAATGACAACTTTGGCAATCTCTTAACTTTTCCTCTAGCAACATAATCTGCTGAAAAATGTTAGTTGTCCATTACATTCCAAATGCCTGCAAAGCTAATCCCATCAGCCTCGAGTGTACTGTTTTTAGTGCTGATTAGTAAATGTTAGCATGCTATCACACTAAACTAAGATGGTGAGCATGGGAAACATGATATATTATTATTTTATCATGATATACTACCATTACTACTACTACTAATACTACTACTTCTACTACTACTACAACTACTACTGTTTTAAAAAAGGAAAATGATACAGAAAATAAAAATTGTAATAATTGAAAATATTAAAAATAGTACATAGTAAAAGTAGCTACTATAAGAGTGCTATAGTGACGGATAGAATTAAAAATTACTTTACTGTGAACCAGCAGCAGATGATCACAGTATTCTTGAAGGCAAATAGTTAACAAGGGAATTAGCCATGTAGCTTGTTTCTAGTCCATTAAGGGTTTAGTAAGTATACTAATGTTAGCATTTCACTCTGAGTGTGTAAGAACAGCCTCACAAGATCTACTGGCATGGCTGTAGACTTTACTGTGAAGGTTCATTACAATATTACTAGATTACATTATCAACAGTACTTAACTATGAATTTTATCAAGGGTGGAAAATTATTAAGCACTTTTACTTGAGTGCTGTTCTTAAGTTCTGTACTAAGTTCTGAGGTACATTCAAAGGACATCAGTATTATCTGCTATTTTATGCTTTACACTACATTTCAGCTGAAGACACTGTGTCTTTCTCAACCAATCAGTCACTCGATACTTATCAGTATCTGACAGCTGAAGTTATTAGTTTCTTTGTGCATTACATTTTCACATGACGTGTTATGGATCAATGCTGACAATAATGTGAAAATCAGTTAAAACTGGTTCTACTTCAGTTACAGCATACAAATGCTGCTCACGTGTCAATGCATCAGTAATAATTAACCAATAATATATTTTATAAACTTTTGAAATTCAGTTTGCTGATAATACTTACTATTACTGTTTATTTTACTTAAGTTTAATTTTGAATGCAGGACTGTTACTTGTAATACAATATTTTTTCACTGTAGTGTTTCCACATTTACAGTACATTAGAAAAGTACATAAATTCATGTTTTACCCATGAATTGTTTTGTCTTCCCAGACTTAACATTTGATATTTAAGAACTGGAAACATGAGGCAGTTATATTTCTGTGTAAAATTTGCGAACAATTTTCATTTTCCCTTTTTTAGCTATCAGAGAAAACCAGAAATCTCTAAACATTAGCACAAGTGACTTGACTTGGTCTCTTTCCTATAATCTCAAACAGACGTCAGTGATTTGGGATGTACTCATGTTCTTATTAATCGTGCTTGACATATTGTGGTTGCAAATTAGCCTGCTTAGGAGTATTATTTTCTTGCACAGGAATGTACTTTTTTTTTTAACTCGAGGTGTGTGTAACATGAGGTGAGGCTTGCAGTCTGTCTCGCTGTGTTGCACTGCTGTCAGTTGGTGGTGATGTGTGTCTGCGTGTGTGTGTGTGTATGAGTGTGATGTAGGGGGGACTGTTCAAGCTCGTTCGTGTTTTCTTTTTGCTCGTCGCCTCCCTCCCTCTCCTCAGGGTCAGGTAGCAGGCGTAACACACTTTCACACACACTTACACACCCTCTCTCTCCCTCTCTCTCTCTATCTCTTCGCTCTCTCTCTCCATAACACACACACACACACACACACATATACACTCCCACAGCCCCAAGACAGCACACACACACGCACATGATTCACTTCCTCCCCAGAGCCCGCTTGGGTGAAGACAGCATGGGCGGCTGTGAGCTGTGAGGATGGAGAAGAGAGTGTGTGTGATCCAGACTGACTTCCACCAATACAGAGCCACCATCAGCAGACCTCTGGTACATGTAAGAAACCTGCCTGTCCTCTTCTTTCTGTCATTCTATCTTGTTTCTCTCTCTCTTATTCTTCAGGTCTGTACGAGTGATTCCAGTCTGCTTCTGTCTGTCACTGTTCTCCAGCATTTTGCATTACTATAACAGACACTAGGGCTCCTCCTCACTGAAGGCCCACTCCTCTGAGAAAGAGGAGCTCCTCATTCAACAGGGGGCGTCAGAGTGCACGGGATCATGTGGTGACTGTGTGTTGGTACATGCAGTATGTGGGTCTGTTAAAGCTGTCAGTTTTCTATGTTTCTGGATAAGTCCAATTCTTATACTTCCAGCTAATTGTAAATCAGTTTTATAGGGTTGCAAATATGTTATGGTACTCTGTCTCTCTCCTTCTCCCCCCACACACACACCCATACACACACATACACACACATTGCAAAAGAATGCAAACACAGACAAGCATCAGACAGGCTGAAAACACTAAAACAGTAAATTTTATCTGCTTGCAGACAGATTTGAGGTACAGCTGAGAGGAGGGTCACACACTGACCTCACAGACTAATAAATATCTACAAGTCATATGGTCCATTGCCCATAAGGCTACAACTGTGTAAACACACTGATTTTTAAAAAGTTTTTAGAAATGTTTTTCCATTTCAATTAGCTTCCTTATCTCTTGTTTACCTGGAGATTCTAGTGTCACATGATGATCTAAACACTTTTAGATTGATTGTGAGTTTCCATTCTCTTTGGAATAGCCGAAGACCAAAACAACAACGCCAACAATAAATGTAATACTAGCTTTTCCTGATTTCTGCTATATCTTTTGCAGTCTTGTTCAGCTGATTAAGTCTGGTTAGTTGTGATGGAGACGAAGTCCATAACGGAGCAGAAAAAGTACGATCAGGTGTTATAATGTGGGATGTAATTTAAATGGACCATGAGTTAAGTTTTTTTTTACATTTTGGGTTGAGCTGTTTTCAGATGTCTTTATAACCTGACAAGAATATCAAGGCGAACCTGCTGTATATGAGAAGAAACATTTGCATCATGTACATTTTTGGTAGGAAATACATTTACAGTCACCGGTCTCTTCATTAGGTACACCTATGCACCTATACAGCTCTGCTATAAATTCTATTTTGCCATGTGTACCTAATAAAGAGGCCAGTGAGTGTATATGGGCAGCAAAGTTTGAGGCACTAAGTAAGTGAGGATGCTTTCAAAAATAATGCCATTAATTATTTTCATTTATCTGTTAACTTCATTCAAAGATGAGGAAAGGGCAAAGAAATCAATATTTTGTTGTGAGCAGCGTTGCCTTTAAAACAGCAGCCATTCTCCTTGGTGCACCTGCACATAGTTTTTTTTTAGGTACTTGGCACCTAGGTACTTGCATCTTGGAGAAGTCGCCACAGTACTTCTTCTGTGGATTTTGGCGTCTCAGCTGCGTCTGTCTCGTCATGTAATCCCAGACTGACTCCATGATGCTAAGATCAGGGCTCTATTGGGGCCAAACCATCTGTTGAAGGACTCCTTGCTCTTGTTGCTTGAAGATAGTTCTTTATGACTCTGGCTGGATGTTTGGGCTCATTGTCGTGCTGCAGGAGCCAATCAGACACCTTTCTAATGGTGCAGCATTATGGGAGCATTAAACTATAGTTAGCTTGTTTTAATATTATTGGATAATATTTTATATATTGTGGCTAAAACTAGACAGCTGTGATATAAAAGTGAATTTCATAGCAGGACAGCCAGGTAGTATTGTCTGTTTGTTCCAATCATCTGTAGCTCCAATTCGAAGGAGCACCATTTCCTCTACTTTCTTCTTACTTTCTGTTCATTGTAGATTGAGGCAATTGTCCTGTCTGAATATTGGAGTGGACAAAAGGGACAAGGAGTTCCATGCTTACCTTCAGTTGCATTTGTACAGTGTGGTGTAGCATGGAAGTTGTTTAGTGTCAGTTAACACAATGTACAAGATTATTAAAAACACCTCTTGTGCATGGAGCTAGTATATTGAAAGGAATCTAAGGTTACCTGAAATGGCCATCATAGTTGAAAACAAGATAAACCTCATTCTTCCACCCAAAGTTTGCTCATATATTGGTACTTTTGCTAATCTTTGTTGAGTTTTGTACCATACTGATTTATTTCACCTCTTTACTCAAATGGATCAACTCCTCACAACATTTAGACATATGCAACACATGACAGAGTTCGGAACCACTATGTTAAAAAAGAATAACCTCCATTGCAGTCATACATGACTTATATCATGTATTTCATAGACCAGTATTCAGTGACAAAGCACTGTGTAGTTTAACTCACTGCTGTAGAGTGCATTTTGGCTTGCCAGGGTTTACTCTAGCCTATCTAACTCATACCTTTGTGTCATTTCCAGCATTTGATGTTGATGGAATAAAAAATGCATTTGCAGTTATTTTGTAGTTCATCTTAAAAAAGGCTGAGTTGCACACATTTTTTTTAAATTAATGACTAAATAATTACCTTTGTGAGATGAATGTGAAGGAGATTAAGAACTTTCTATGCCATCACTTAGAGGTAAATGTTAGTACAGTGGAGCAGTAATAACAGTAACAAGATTGGCTAACCAACACACACTGCAGCATTAAACAACTTCGGTAAAGAGGTAAAGAGAATAACTGAGTGCTCAGTCTGTGTCTTTTCCCTGGAGCTAACAGTTCCACTCCTGGAGATGTAATAAATAACACAGCGGAGCACCCCACCCCCTGCTCAGTTTGTTACTGTCATACAGGCAGGAGAGTGTAAGATGCTTTCAAATTTATAGATTAATGAATAGACTTAACTTTTACAATAACACTGCTTTGGACCATTTATCTTAATTGCCAGTATGTGTGAAAATAGTGCCCCCTTTTCTATTCATTAAATTGAGAATCAATTCTGAATTGAATCGGCATCCAAGTATCATGATAGTATCGAATTAGCAAACAAGTATATTGTTCCAAGCCTATAAAATAAACACTGTATTTGTCATCTTTTGTTCATCTTTTTGTTCCATCTTGGTATAAAATTTAAATCCCTAGGGACAGTTTTGTCTATTAAATCTATCAGATGTTTTTTTTTTGTTTTCATTTAAGCGCACAACACTGTAATGGAGCACATGCAAACTGTGCACGCTGCACTGCACACATTCTTCACCCGTTGCCACCTTTGTCTAGAAAAAATCCTGGGAAAAACCTGCTTCGTATCTATCTATAACAGATGTATGACCTTCTCTCCATAGCAGACCATGATGGCTCTTTCAGTAGTCTAGTCTGATCTCTTGTTCTTGTCTTCCTCTGTATTTTCACACCAGTACACATATGCAGCACGCACGTATGCACACACACACACACACACACACACACACACACACACACACACACACACACACACACACACACAGGTGGGTCAACCAACAGAGACATGGAAAGTTACATGGTTTCCTCCTTTGATGATACTCCATGTGGGTCATCTTAACAGTTAAAAGGAGAATACTTTGTACCTTTGTGTGTGTTTCCTCTTCCGATAGATGTGAAAGGAGCTAGATTGAAAGGAATCCTGGTGATTTCTAGATAATGTCATGTTTATGTCTATCCAATTCAATACAACCAAAGTCAGTGTTGTCTACTGTTGTCCAACAATGTCAGGTAATTCAATCAGCCCTATCACAGCAATACCCGGTACTCAAGAGAAGAAAAATCCTCCACTGCTTTTATAATGTCAACAGTTATCTCTCCAATGTAATTACCTGCCAACAATCATGTCATTGATATGATTTATGAGCTGGTATTATTGTACTGGACCTGCAGCCAGTCGACCACATGAGTGTTGGTGAACTGCGAGGTGCTTCGATGATCAAAGGCTGATTATGCGTTCCTCCGTGACCTGCATCCAGAGTTCAGCCAGAGGCCACACAGTCCATTCACCTGGAAACACTTTTCAGTTATACAGTACACAAACTGCTGTTTTGCAAAAATGCAGAACAGCACCTGAACAGAAACAAGAACACAACAGTTTGATGTGAGAGTCAAAGTGTTTGATGTGAAGTACCAGACTTCAGTTCTGAGTCAGTGCTTACAGGTCAACCTGCAAGACCTCTCAGCAGTAAAAGCAGCAGTTTAGAACCGGAGATGAAGAGATGCTAATGAAAATATTAACTCCTACAACCTTGACAGTTTTGTGACCTGCTGTGGACTTGCTTTTGCCACTTTAAATTATACTGTTTTTGAAGCTGCTGTTTGTGTCTCTTGAACTTTGAGCCCAACAGCAATGACCCTTACAATATGTTTCCGTCCAATGGGGCTCTGGCAAGAAGCAGGAGTTATGATACTGACAAAGAAGAATGGGAGAACAGTTAATTTAGAGCATTGCTAAACTTCAAACTTTGTATAACCCTACTCTCTGGTTATATAATGTAAAGCATTACTGAAAACAAGAGTGCCAGGTGAGAAAATATATGTTGTGGTTCTTAATATTACATTTTACATGTAGTCCATAGCGTCCTAGTTAGCAGCTGTCTATGCTTAGCCTACGTGCTCTTTATTCTATACACTACCTCCAAAAAAAGTATTAGCTCTTGCACATTTGATTTGAAAACTCAAGTCAAGTGCCATAATAAATTTAATGTGAATCCCCAGTTATGGATGATTATAAAGGCACATCATTTAGAATAAATCTACAAAATCTAAACAGAAACATTTGGTGTTCTACAGCCTTTTGAGAATATAAAGGTTATTGTTGGTTGTTTAGCTAACAGGTGATAGGTACAGGTGTTATAGCCCGATTGTACCAACATTTTAGAGTGAAATCATTTCATTTCAGTGGAATTATCAAGATCAGTGAAGGGATTAATTATCATAGCCTGTTAGTTTAGCTCAACTTTTATATTAGTTCATTTTTAATGGGATGTAAACTGCCCAACAAAAGCAGCACTGTTTGTAGGGACAGGAGTTTATGTCTATGAAGAAGATCAATGTTAACTTATTGTCTAGTTAGCAACAGAACTAGCTTTCTAACTGAAAGCTGCAAGCTAGCTGGGAGAGCCATTGAGATTGGAATTCACTGAAAAGCAGTGGGATCCATGCTAATGCATCATTGTCTTGAAGTGGTGAATGTCTGCAGGTCTACACTATGGATGTATAAAGAGAATTGAATACAGCATTGAAGGTGGGGCCCCGTTGATTCCCAAGAAAATTGCTCAGTGCCGCATGAAGCCAAGAAGCCACTTACTTAAAACATACTGCACATGCTTTATGGGCCACATGGTCCCATGGAACTCCTCCTGAATAGCTCCTTCGTGTACAGAATCTGCAGTCTACTTAATATGAATGTGTGGGTTTGGATGTTTGTAAGAAACAATCCAGTTCCATAAGTGTCTAAAATTTTTCTTAATTTAACTTTGATTTAACATGATTTGGGGAACAACCAATCATTCAGTATTAGAACATTCAATTACCCACCAAATCCCCTACCAACCCCACACATTTGAGCATTCTAAGTTTGACAAATGCAGCATTTAGTGCTTTTGTATTGGATTATATTACATTGTACATGCTGTTCTATTTTCCTGGTCACTGAGACTATATTGAGCATCACCTACTCTGTTATCCAAGCTTGCCAGTAAACCAACTTGTACTGGAAAATCTCTCCCTCTATAAGTCTTCAATGAGGTTTAACTAAACCAATAAGAGGATTTCTTCCTCCACAGCAGCTCTGCCTCCAAATCAAACTACAATCTGCAAGCACTTTGTTGTTGCATGGCTTTGAAGCAGGGTCCAGACTTTGCAAGGCTGTTGTATTAACATCACATTTTCATTTTATTTGTTGAAAAGTAGTTTGGGCTTGTTGAAAGTTAAATGTTTGAGTAGTGTGTTGACTTGGATAATGTGCATTGGATGTGAGGCTTTAGCCAGTAGCATCTGAACCTTGCTGCAGGTGTGAATCAGAGTTGAGATGGTGAACAGCTGTTCAAATAAAGAAAGGAATCATGGGATTAATATCCCAGTCACCTCCACTCAGACAAGGAATGTTTGGAATCAGAAGAAGAGGGGGAATACTTGGGAAATTGTTGCATTGTGTAGGAAAAATCTGAAAAAGGGGGTCACTAGAAACTGTTTTCACAGTGCCACGAATCAGATGGAAAGTTGTAAAGTTTGTTTTACTGGGAGGAGAGGTGCAGTGTGTCTGGTTTGATCGAACAAACATCTCTGAGCTTCAAGTCAAAACACGAAAACTTCTGCAAAAGTGTAACTCACTGTTCATCATACAAAGACAAATTGTGCTGCAACAAAGAGAGCATTTAATTTTGGTTTGCTGGAGCATTTTCAACAATAGTGCCAGCTTAAGAGACTGAGCCCTGTGATCATGTTAAAGGTGAACCATTGATGTGTCGCATTTATCTCCCTCTGCTTATTTGGCATGGCTGTGCAGATTGATCTTGAGTGCGATGCTAAATCCTGCACTGACAGGTAAATATATTGTGTGTTAAACTGACTCTAGGCAAAGGAAGTTCAGGTGTGTCAGCAGGTATATCCTCTTGGTGGTTAAAACACACAAATGTTCTAAATCTTGTTTGGACAACATGGCAATTACCTGTGCACACTTAAGAAAGATGATAGCACATTTCCCTGTCTAATTTCCAGCTGACAAACTGTACAATGTGTCAGTTTTGAGAGGTAAACTCACAGTCGGGGGTTCAGAGAGATGAGCTAATGACAGCTCTTTTACAAAGATACTGCGCTCAAGCAGCAACAGGTTTTTCTGTGTGTGAGTGTGAGTGTGTGTGTGCGTGTGCGTGTGTGTGTGTGTGTGTTCGGTCTGTCTTTCTGTAACACAGTTTTCCCTTTTAAAACTCTTCTTCTTCAGATCTCACAGTGGAAAATCAGCTCACATCTGTTTTTCCAGGGAAGGAAACTACTTTTTTTTGCTTTGGAAGCCAAAGTGACTTGTAGAATCTTGTTTGGTGTGGATAGAAAATAAAAGAAGACTGATTGACTCTGGCATGAAGTGTAAATACACAAATTGCTCTCTGCTAAACACATTAGTTGTTGTGGAAGGTGTCTTCAGGTCGAGGTCATCTGCTATGTGTGATGCATTAATTTCAGGTGTTCATTGACATTCAAAGACTTTGTATAAGAACACCCTTCTGATATTAATACCTACCTATTATACAAATAACATTATTCTTCCTAATCAATACATTATCTGTTTTTATGCCGATGACACCATTTTCTCACCTTCAGTCTTACTCACCTTCAGTCTGTCTGCGATGCTTTTAAAATATCCTTTCTTAATAATACACTTGTTTTAAATGCAGATAAGACCAACCACATGGTATGCTCTACATCTACCCGTGTCTCTCTGTCATTAAAACTATAATTATTACCCATATCACTTTTACTGACTTTTGGCTTGACAGGAAACAAGACTTTCTGTATAAAATATAACATGCATTAACTGATGGACACTATCAACAGAAACAAGCTGTACACACAACATTGACATATTATTGCAATATAAGGTTCATATGACTGACATGTTAGCAAACAGTGGCTGTGTGTTTCTGGCCACCAAATGAATGTGACAATCTCATTTTAGCTCTGTTTTTGGTCTCCACCAGCTATTTAGAAAAATATATATCTCTTTAGCTGCTAAATGCTCCACTGTGTTCATTGACAGCTGCTTGTTGCAGCTGGAAACAACACTGAGACTGAATCATAGCAGTAAAAAGTTGTGAGCCATAAACCAAGACAGTGTGCTGAAAGATGCTAAAATGCTCTGTACATCTGATGGAAACTGCAGAGTTGAGACATAATTCTCTGCTGGTTCATCATCATGTGCAAATCACACATTAGTCATGTGATCCAATATAAAAATACTGATTAGAGCAGCTTAAAGGGGAATTTATCTTTTCTAAACTGTAAGACTATTGTTCAGAATAATTCTGTGCTGTCATGTTGCACACTTCTGTTAGAAGGACTAATTTAAGTTATGCACCATTTTAAATGGATGAACTGCAAACTGCCCTTAGATGAGATTCTTTAATTCCTCTTTAGCTTTACTATTATTGTGATTGTCTGGCTATGAATTCTTCTTGCTCTAATTTATGTGTTGAAAAAGAGATGTTGACCTTTACCAACTCATGACTCCAAATACTACAACATTTAAAAAACATGGTGACTCATTTGATGCACAGGTTAATGTTTTATGCTTCTATACTCCACAGAAACAAAGCAATGAAATCACCATCAGTTGTCTTGAATATTATCATGGAGAGACCAGGCAGATTTTATTCTCATGTTGAGCTGAATTCCTGTTTAAAAGTTTAGATTTGGTTTCTGTCACAGCATGTACAGAACATTATTGTGTTTACATCAGTCTGTCAGGGGCTGGCAGACGTCTGTTTAGCCTGTGAGTCTGGTACGATGAGGTCTGGTCGACCGTTGAGGTGCCGCTGAAAGGGAGTAGGGACTCGGACCAGTTCTATCCTGTAATAAAGTGCAGCCTGTGCAAATACCATCAACATCTTTACAATACAGCCCAAATCTGCTGGCTGAAGTCTACCTCTGATCTTTAGCCTCTGTACCATGTAGTGATCAGGCCTGTATGAAATTCGCAGCTCATAGTGTTTGTTTTAACTGGCTGGAGGTACCAGAGAGGTGGTGTTAACTGCCCAGGGAGTGCTTTTGATTTCATAAAGCATCAAACTGACTTTCAAACTATGCACAGTGTTGAAATGTTTTTGAATTATTTGTCTTGTCCTTTTTGACAAACCACAGTCATCTGGTGTTAACTATAGGGTTTATGTTATAATAAACCATGAACATAATCCAGCCAAGGTCTGATATTACAGGAACTCTACCTGGAGTTTTGCAAGAAAGCACTGAAAAAGGTTAGGGGTCTGTTTTTGCATTCCACTTTGCATTTTGCTTTGTCACATGCATGTATATATATATATATATATACATATGTACAGTACTGTGCAAAAGTCTTAGGCCGCCACCATCATACAAACAGAAAATACAGGAAATATGTACACAAAACTGAACATGAATTAATTATTAAATATTATTATTAATTGTGGCTCCATTCCATTTAGATTTAAGAGAGCCAGGTTCCTACTATTGCTCAAGTGTAAGGGGAGGTCTGAATACTTACACACTTTAACCTATACAAGTTTCCTTTTCGATTTTTTAATACTGCATACACATTTCCTGTATTTTATAGCTGTATTCTAATTAAGCGACTGAGAAATAATTATATGTGATCATTATAGCATTGCTAAAACAATAAATCTAATGATGGCCTAAGACTTGTCAGAAAGGACTGTGTGTCTTCGGCCCCCATTATCTGTCAAATTCAGTTAAAAATCTGACATCATCTTTTTCAGGTGGCACACCTCAGAGTCCCTCATCACTTTGCTTATAGTCTGCAGATATACAGTACTGTGCAAAAGTCTTACTTGTTTTAGCAATGATTTAATGACCATATATAATTATGTGTCACTTTAATAGAATACAACCAGAAAATACAGGAAATGTGTGTGCAGTATTAAAAAAACAGAGTGGCAAGTATTTAGTATCTCCTCCCTTCACACTTGAGCAATAGTAGAGACCTGGCTCTCTTAAACCTACATGGAATGGAACCTTAATTAATAATAATAATTAATAATTCATGTTACATTTTGTGTACATAGTTCCTGTATTTTCTGTCTGTATGATGATGGTGGCCGAAGACTTTTGCACAGTACTGTGCAGTATAGTGGTGTTTTTAGGTAGGGCAACAACTACTGTACTGCATAGATGCACAACCAGAAAATTACATGATTTTACAATTTGACGTAACGCTTCCTATCCCTCCTGAAATATTACTGTTTTGGCTCTAATAAAGCAGAACTACAGGATTAGATAAAATATGACAATGTCAATAGAAAAATAAATAGAAAAGCTGTTTGTAGGCTGATGAATAGCAGTAGGAGGTGGAGGGGAGGGTCATACTGGGGAATGCATGATATAGTAAATGCAGGAAGGAGAGCAAAAGATAACTGGAGGAAGAAGGGGAACAGAGGTAGAGGCCCGCATGAGTAAATGCAATTAAGTGTGTCGCTATTCACAGAATGAAACAGTTCAGCAGGAGTGAGTTTGGCATTGAGCCTTTGATTTTCCATAAAATGCAGCCATGGCCATTTGGCCTGATGGAATCCCATTATAACAGGAATAGTGGGTTTATAAGAACTAGGAAGATAAATTATATTTTTTTCATTCAACAATGAAAAAATTATTAAAGTTCACTTGAAGAGAAGGAAAGCATGATGGTTCTTCCTCTGGGTAAACTGTTCAGTGACTGGTGTTAGAATCTTGTAGCTGCTGTTTGTATGTGCTGGTATTTGGGTAATGTTAGCTCAACCAAGCAAGAACACCTTTACCACACTGTCCAGATGACTCCTGCTGCTTTATGTTTGGTAAAGATGCTTGAAAACCTCTTGACTAGGTGCCATCCCCTTCAATAACACACACAGAAAGCGAAAAGCACTTTCTTGGACAAGCTAGCAGTAAGCCATTTCTTCCTGGATACCACTCCACATTGAGTCCCTGTTTATTTTTTGTCTGTGGTTTGGTACTGTAGCTGGTGTGCACTGAGGAGTTCTTCACTTTGCTTTGTTCACAATAGCAGTTGTTTTCCAGAAGAAATACAACTTTTGCTAACCGCTAACTACAAGCGAATGATTTCAAATCACTGAATAAAAATGGCTAATCAAAAAGCATCTGGGCAACAACAAATCATTCTCACTTAGCACCTGCTTTTTAGGCTTTAGGTGCTTGTTTCGTTGTTTCCTCGTACTCAAAGCATTTGATGTTATGAGAGTGCGGCTATCCCCACATAGCGGCTTCTGGAATCCAATGTAATTATATACTACATAATTATACCATTTTAAAACTATCAAGCCACTGACCTCAAATTTAAAAAATAATGATAAATAACAGCAACAACTGAGTATTTTGTCATTCGTTAAAACGGAATGAAAGTAGCCTATATATAGAATAAGCAATTCATTTTTAAATTACTCAGTCACCAAAAACACTTTTTTTGCAACAAATGAGCCCAAATTACACCTCATATATATAATTATTATAAAGTTTAGATTTTTGTTTAGTTAATGTTATTATTTGTATGGTAACTATAAATGACCCTGAATGAGGTCAATGGCAGCCAATGTGTACAGTTTGTGTTACTAGATCAGTTTTGGGGGGGGTAAATCTGCTAGGTCACTTTATGGCACACATAGTAACTGTAGAAGAGCTAGTGGTTTGCTCAGTAAGCATAAAATGACCCATGTTTCCAGCAGCATGAATTGCTATCAGCCACTGTGTCTTTCTACATGAATTTCTAATGTATGACTTTACAGCTGCAAGATCAATATTTTATACTAGCAATGAATCAAATGACATGAAAGGAAAGAATTAGCACTCAACCCAGCAGTTTCCCTCTGCCTTACAGAGCTTTTTTAGCTCATTGTTTTACAGGATGCAACTTTATTGTTTTGGTTAAGTCTCACAGCTCTCATCAGTGTAATTCCTAGCCACAGCAAGTAGCGGATATACCTACTGTATGCTAAATTGCTCAGCACCAAACAGCAGGCAAGGTTAGCAACTAGCATGGTGAACATGGTGGAGCTAGCTAGCTGCTAAAACATCAGATATTTCCCTTAAGAGTTGGAAAAGACCAAACCAGAACAGAGAGCACAACTGCTATGTTTGTAAGTTGTTGTGCTACCTCGAAGTGACCGAAAAAATGTATGCAGCTTTAAGTGTTATGACTTGTCAGATTGTCATCATTTTGAGAGATGCTACTACTTCTAAAACACAACAAGCATGAGATATATGGGGGGTTACTGGTAAATATATCAATTTGACATTGATATAACTATGTTGAAGTACCACATGTTGCGCCTTTAATGTGGCCTGTGGTTGCAAATATCTGCCCATAATTCAATGCTGACAGAGAGAAATATTAGATAGATTTAGCATGTTTTATTGTAAGGGGACCAGCAGGAAGTCAATCCAGAGAGAGGGGAGGAAATGTGGGCACATGTGCGTCTCTTCATATATGCATGCGGATGTCTTGCAGAGGACAAAGCACATCAGCAGAGGCAGAGTGGGTACATGTGTGTCAGATGTTGATGGAGGAGAGAGAGGCTACAGTTCAAACTCCAGACAGTGAAGTGAAGTGAGTGCGACTCAGTCAGACAGACAAACAGACAGCAACAGCCAGCCAAGCTGAAATATCAGGCTTTCCCCCTGTGTGTATGTGTGTGAAGTTCTGCATGTGTGTGTGTGAGCGTACACTCCAGGTCGGGTCTCTGTCGTTGCAGCAGCACATTCACACACACAGGAGACAGGGATGAGGGAGAGAGAGGAGCTGAGGAGAGCCATAGAGCAGAGTGACCGACTCCTCTCAAAGGTCCGCGAGCTAGAGGAACAGAACACTCAGCTTAACAAGGAAAAGAATGAAGTGGCCACTAAATACCGAGCTGTAAGTCTGCTGCTCTGCTCTGATGCATCTCCCTCTTGCTTCTCCTTCTCTCTTTCATTTAAAAAAAAAAGTTCTTCCTCTTTTGTTTCACCAACTTGATATTTTAGAGCTCACATGATTTGTGATTAGGTCTGAATTTCTGCTCGATAAGGGATTTTGAACGTGGTCATTATACCAACCCCGGGTGGATGAAATTAAGTGGATAATGATACCCTAGCAAAGGGAAGAGAGATGCAGCCACTATGGCAGTCACTGAGCTCAAGCTTGTTTTCATGCCTCCTTTCTCTCTGTGGGTTTTTACTGCTGTGTTGACCATTTTCCAGCTGATCATTTTATTGAGAGAGCATGTACAGAGTGTGTTTTTACTGAGACTGCTGTCACAGTGCTCTGAGGCACCATGCTGTTTCCTGGCCTGAGGCTCGCTGTATGACTGATTGGTTTACTGCGAGAAGGACTGTTTGAGTGGCACATCCCCTTGCGTTGCCACAAATATTTTATTGTGAGAAATACAACCAGCATTCTCATGTAAAAGTACTCACGCCATAAATACATGTAATTTAATCAGTCTGCCACTTACTTTTGAGAGCAATGGCAAAACAGTACATTATGATGAGAACTTAAAGGACCAATGTTTAGATTTATGGTGGTCAAAAATGGAATGTAATATTCATAAGTATCTTTTAATTACTGTATAATAACCTGAAAATAAGAGTTGTTGTGTTTTCTAGAATGAGCCCTTTATATCTACATGAGACCAGGTATTTGTCCATTAAGCCTGCCATGTTGCACTGCCATGTTTCTACAGTAGCCCAGCATGGACAAACCAAACACTGGTTCTAGAGAGGGACTTTCATGTTTTTTCATGAGTTTTGCAACATCTCTCAGTTCTCCTACATGCTTGAAATTGGAGGTGTATTCAGTTGGTTGCAATCTGCCACATCGCTGTTAGATGCCACTAAATCGTACACATTGGTCCTTTAAAGCTGCGCTTACTAATATTTTTATGTTAACAATAAATTAAATGACTACGAGTAATACGAAAGGAGTTGATGGTATTGACCAACCTACAGAGAATTATCACCCAGCTTTGCAGTTCCCTTGAGTTCCACAGAGCTTCCGAACATCTTTCAGAGTTTTGGTTTTACAACCTGCAACTTTACTGTTTTGGTTAACTCTCACGGCTCTCGTCAAAATTGTTTCCTGCAGCAGCAGGCAACGAATTTAGTGAAAAAGTTCTTATAAACCCACTGTTCTCTACCTGGCTGCCACCAAATAGCAGACAGACCATGCTAGCATCCAGCTGCATTTAGCAGCTGACAAGCCAGATCAACCAAAACTGAGTTACAATTAATGCAATATATTGCTAAGATTGTTAATGTTTTAAGCTTTTTCCCCACTGACCCCAAGTAGACTGAAAGTACTGTTCTGACTGCTGCTTATCACTTAAAATAAAGTTAGCTAAAAACTACAGGTAAAGTGTTCTGGGATGCCTTTTTAAAAATGATATATTTGTGACCTGGTTTAAAAGATGTATGTCCTCAGTGGGAACCAATGGAAAGTTCCACTTACTAGCTTTCAGAGCATTCAACTGGATTGCACAGCCTTCATTCACTAGAACCCTAGCCAGAAAGTTGTTACCTAAGCTAGCTCCATTAGCTGAATGAAGACCCTGAGTTGTGTTTAAAAGCTCTAAAAGGTAGTAAGTTGACCGTTTGGCTTACATTAGTTCGTAACATACTTTTCCCAAAGGTCAAGAATGAGCTTTCATGCTCCAAAAGTAAAAAAATATGTTTCAATATTGAACCATCAATAAACAATTCCATCTAATCATACAACCTATAGTTACAGCGCCTGTCTAACCAGCTTACTTCTGTGTTGTTCTAACAGAGAAAAGCAATGAAATCTTTGCTAAATGAAACCAGGGAGATCCTTTTTTTCTAAAATTAAATAGTCTCTTGGTGTGTACACTTTACTGTTCCTTGGAAGTGAAGAATTAAAACTCAGAAGTAAATACTTTTAATGGCGGTGAGTGAATGCTTCATTCAGAGACTCATTGAAATGCTTGTTGATGTAGTTATCTTTGGTATAGAGACAGACAGACCAAATAGATTAGTAAGCACTGGCAAGCTGTGATCAGTTTAGTGACATCATGCTACTGTATGATTTCCGATTTCAATTTTCACACTGTAACCTCCCACAGTTGCATATAGTGCAGCTTTGCCATAACTTCAACTTTGATGCCAGCACCGTCCTGTTTGAGTTGCACTACCCTTTTTTCAAACGTGGCTGGATGTCAGATATGGGAGTGAAGCTCTCCTGGAGGCAGGGATTTAGTGTGAGAGTGTGGAGCGGCACTGCCATTGCCAATGTTTGTGGAAAGCGCTCCAGGGTTGCCCACAGAATTCAGTCATTACTGTTGCTGAGTGCCTTAACAGACTCTTCACATGGCTTTGATGGAACACATCGTAAACCGCCTTGAAGAGTTGGACTGCAGTTTTTGTCACTGTTTTTTTACTGCTGTCTGGATATGACAATCTCATATGTCACTGTTGATCATTGTCTGTATGTGTCTTGAATACTGTAACCTTTAGCTATCATCTGCTCAGTTTGTAAATCAGTTTGATTTAATCTGAAAAACTTGAACTAAATTCGGCCTCAAAAAGTGGAAATCTGGGTTCAAGTGGGTTTAAAATCCCTGCTAGTCTGTTTTTCCTCTGGAGTCCATAATCTTCCAAGTCCTTCTTTTATTAAGTCTTTTATTCACGTATTAAGTCTATAGCCTCTCACTCTTTTTTTTACATCACCTTTGACAGACAGAAATAACTTTTTTTATTGATATCTCCAGGTGTGTTCTGGCTCCAACTGTGTCTTTTCTTCACTACAAAGATTAGCCAACCATAAATAATGAAGTTAATCTGTAGAGGAGACAGATCAGCCAACATAATTCATACCTTGGAGCCTTTCTGATTTGACTGCAGAGGGAAATATGACCCCTTGTCAGAGCTATTTAGTGCTGCTGCTGCTGCTGCTGCTGCCTGTAGGAAGCCTTCCAGTTTTCCAGGGGGAAGTTTGTCCCTCTCCTCATTATCCCATTGTTTGCTGAAGCTGGAGGGACACCTCATCCATCTTTCATCAGGAGTATGATGAATTCCTGCTTCTTAATCAACCTGAATGAACAACTATCTGGTTTAAGCGACTGAATTTTTTGAAGTGCTTTTGAAATTCTTGAAAAGTAATTGATTTCTAAGAAAACCAAAAAAAAGAGAAAGAAGACTTTTTTCCACATTATTTTTCTCAGTATTTTATTGATATTAGGATATTGCAATCCGATACAGGCTATGAAGGCCTACTTTTTTCTCTTTTTTTTTTAAAGCTGCTTTTTAGGTTTGTATGTGTCTGATTCAGTGGAAGCATCTTCATGAGTCCCATTGTATAATTCAAGAAGAATAGGTTTATAATTAGCATGATGCAACAAGACGAGGATCTACAGCCATGCTAGCAGCACTGTTAGACTAAGGCACAGTGGTGCTTTGAGCTAAATGCTAATTTTAGCATGCTCACAATGACAATGCTAACACTCTTATATGCTTAACAGGTTTTATGCTTCTATTTGGCTGGAATGCACCATTAGTTCAGAATGTTAGCATGTTAACATTTGCTAATTAGCATTGTAGCACAGAATTAGTAGCACTAGCAAAGCAAAGTTAATTCTGATGGGAATTTCAGTAGTTTTGTGAGTTTGGTCATTAGCCAAAGTTTTGACCTAATGATTGCGCTAGATTAAAGCAACAAATGTCAACCTCATGGTAATGCTGCAAGAACAGTCAACCGATCAATGAAATCAGTAGCTAGGATTCATCCTCTGGGAATCATGATTGTTTTAAAAAAAGTTAATGGCTATCTGATAGTTGTTGAAACCAAAAATGTAAACCTGATGGTAGCGCTGGAAGAAATATCCAATGTTTCTATCTGGACTAAAGATGTCGATTGACTGACAGAAGAACATTACCATCTTTAAAGCCACGTTGCTAGTGTGGCTTCAAGTGCCATGAACAGAAGACCCATCATAAGCAGAAACAGGAAAAAGATGTGACAGTACCACTCACACTGTAATTGAAAACATCTAGAGAAAAGTGCAAGAACACAAATGAAAACACAGACTATAAAATCCAAGTGTTTATGATGTAAATGTGGGATTACCACTCCAAGGTGGGGGTGGAGACAAAAGGTTTTTCTTTGCTTCTGCCATAGTTCCCACTCTTTGGTATAAATGGATATAAATTGAGTAAAGTCCAATGTTTACCCCTCAATTACTGCTAATGGGAAATAAATGTGGAGCATTCCTGTTGAGCTATCCAGATGCCCCAGTTCTGCATGTGGAAAAACTTTCAGTCTGGACTGGCTCTGAAATTTCTGGGGCCCACGGCAAACTGTGGGACAAAAGACTGGCAGGGAAAATGAATGAGAGTGGAGAGAGGAGGGTGAAGAGAGGCAAGGGAATTGAAGACTGACATGATGCTCAAGGGCAAGTGGGAAGGAAGAAAATGAATGTATGAACAAATTGGTGAGGGGAGATAAACTTTGAGGTGAGTTTTGGCTGAAAGTCCAGGCCGAGAAATAATATTAGAGATGTCAGATGGACTGCTTGAGTAATAAGATGTTACTTAAGACAATATCTGAGGTTTCAGTTCTCCAAACCTTTTATTTTCTACTTTCTAAGAAAGCTTCTTTTTAGGTGAGTAATACCACAGATTGTATATTATTTAGCATCTAATTTTACGTTTTTCTCTGGGGGCAGTAATGTAGGTTGATCAGTCATTAACCCAGACTGAAATATCTCAACAAATATCAGATGGGTTTCCATGAAAGGATAAATCCAAATTATTTGGAGTCCTCCTGAACTTTCCTCTGGTGCTACCATAAGTTGACATTTTTTGTTTTGAGTGAAATGTCTTGATAACTATACAGATATTGAGAGCTCCACATATTCCAACTTTGTTAATCCTGAATTATTTAGCACCACTAGCATGTTGAAGATTTAGTTTATGTAGTGAAATCTATCAACATTTACTGGATGGATTGGCACACAGTTTAGTACCAATGTTCATACTCCCAAGAGGATTAATACTCATGGCCATGTTGATCCAGTGGCAGTTTGTGGCAAAAGGCAAAGAAAGGCAATTGCTTAAGCGGTGCATGGAGAAGGGAGAAAACTGCTTAGTGCCACCCTTTCCCCACTTCTTCACAGAGTCATTATCTGTATACAGACATAAAACAGAGACTCCTAGATTCAATGCCCCTTGCATTTTAGATGAATAGTAGAGTCTCCAATGTTTGTCCAGGATAAAAAATCCATGAATTCCAGAGAAAAGGATGCTTCTTATATTTCCACAGTGATTTTCATACTGGTCATTAAAAGATCCCTTCAGAATGCACTCACAATGGAAGTGATGGGGGACAAAATCCACAGTCCTCCTCCTGTGTAAAAATGTATCTAAAAGTTGATCTGAAGCTCATATTAAGCTTCAGCCATCCAAATGAGTCAAATCAAGTAGCTATCTTTCAACGTTAGAGTCATTTTAGTGCCAAAGTCCCTCTTTTTGTTACTATACACCCACCACAGCTCAACAGAGAAACACTGTCTGAGGAAACTCAAAGGGGGAATTTGATGCTAAAAAGACTGGAACTGTGTCAGATATCCACTTGATATGACTAACTCAGACTGCTGACGCCTCATATAAACTTCAGCTTTAAAATGCATTTTTTGCACGAATGACTGTGGACACTGTTGATTTTAGCCCCCATCAATTACATTGAAAGCGCATTTGAATGGGATCTTTTAACAGCCAGTATGAACGGGAGGAATGATAACAGTGATGAAAAACCTCTTTTACTTTTCATGTAGACACCTGACTGTTGTTTTAAGAGCATGTGAACCTGTCCTTTACTTGTAATAACTTTGGTGACTTTTACATCAAATGCATCATTAGCTTGAAAGTTCACTTGTGCAATATATCGGACCCAATAATGGTATTTATTGTATGACTAAATACCTGTCTTGTATCAAGGCTGAACCTAAATACAGACACCTAACAAACAGCTAAGGTGTAAAACAAGTATTTTATTGTTGAAACAAGCAGCGATGGCGAGATGGTGGTTTGGCTGGTGTTTGGGCTGAGATGAGAGGAAAAAATCTAAGAGGAGGCTTTACAAAGACAATTGCAAGGATGTAAGCTGGCTGGTGGACTTGGCAGCCAGATGGGTTAGGCAGGCATAAGGGTAATTCTGGAGATAGGGAGAATAGGTTTAAGGGAAGCTGGCAAATCGATGATTGAGCACTAAAAGCATGGCTGACCAACCAACCAACCAACCAACCGTGAATGTCACAATGATCCAATAGGAATTGGCTGTCGGTGTAGGTTTCTCCTAAGGAAGTGGTGGTGGCTTGATCAGGCAGGTCTGCTGTGCAAAGACAGAGGTAGAAGGGAATGAACAGACTGAAAAGATAGATAGATAAGATAAAACTGAAACACACCAAGCACACACCACTCATACTAAAAAGCCTGAAATGAACAAAAACACACTCACAACAGGCAATCAGGTGTCACATAGAAGGTGTATAGACAATACCTGCCAAACTGATGACTTCTCCATCATTTGTACTTTAGGGCTCGTTTTCAAATTGTAGGATGTTGGAGAACATGCTATAAATTATACCGGCTAAACATCAGCATGTTAGCATTGTTATAGTTAGCACTTTAGCATACCTCACAGATCTGCTGGTGTAACTGTTGACTTTAGTGTTGTTTTTTTGTGATAACTATCTTACGTTAAAAGCATCCAGCAGCTCAGCCCGCAACATCCTTTTCCCCTGGGTGTTATCACTCATCTTGTCTTAGGATGATAACAAGGCAGCTGACAAATGCCAGGTTTTCTACCTCATGAAGCCATCAGTTTAGTTGAGCTTAGTTTAGTTTATTATCCGAGGTTTCCACTGGTGGACTCAAGCTAATAGGATCCCCATTAGCCACTAAGCAATAGCTATTCTTCTTGGGGTCAACATAAACTTGAAGTTTGAACTCTTAGACATTGGGAATACGGAGTGCATTTGGCCAGCATTCAAACAGTCATAGATCATCTGTGTATCCAGAGGACTTGCCACAGTAACTGTGTCCTTAGAGTACCTGATAACTCTGTAATCAGTATCAACTGCAATTCAGATCTCTAGATGAATGAATCAATGAATGAAATTTAAGAATAGCAGAGTAAACAAGAAACTGGCTCTCCTTCATAGCATTTCTTCATTTCTTTGTTCCAGGCCTGAGTTGGTACAACAATAAAAACCTGATATGCTTTGGAGTTATTTGTATATCTGATTCTTTGGCAGCTGTCTAGTCAGATATGAGAGTGTTGGTGTTGGACATGAGTGGTGTCTGAAGAGACAGCTGTGGAGAGTTCAGTGTCTCTGGCTTCTCCAGCTCAAGTGGGAGTTACATGAACAGATCTCTCTGTGCTTCCTCCCCGCACAAGAACCCAGACCACATTGTCAAAATAAAACAATCTGAATTCTCAGAAATCCTGCTTTAACATGTGTTTTTTTGGTGTCTGGATGTCGTCCACGGCTCAGTGGCATTGGCAGAGTGCTTATCCTTCCTCATATAACTGTGTCCACTTTTGGGCAGTTTTAGATTCAGTGTTATTGCAGCTTTATGTAAGATGGAAAGGTCATCTATGGTCACATTTCTACAATATGAATGTGAATCATAATGTTACAGACAATACAATAATACAATACAATACAATACAATACAATACATATTCATACAATAAATATGCAGGAATTTGTTTTGATGGCAGGAGCAGTTGTACTAAATCTAGTATGCTTTTAACATACCTCCATTTAAAATGCTCTTATTTTTACATGACATTACATTACATGTAAGAATACATACAATACACAGTATTTATGGTACACTTACTTGTAAATTGCCTTTTGTGTTACTTTAAATGGTTACACACTGCATTTGTTGTTCACAAAAAATATTCTTAATTCAAATTTCACTTACTTTTTCCTGAGGTTTCAACTGCATCTCACAGTGATGCCATACTTAGGTAAAGATAAACCAATAAGTATACTTATAACATAAGACATTTAAGACGACATATAAGTATATAATATAATATTATAAGTATACTTATAACAGGTGTATAGTGTCCTATACATGCATGTTCTAGTACTGAAGGTGCCAGTTATCTATGAATCATTAAATACCCCTTTCTTACTATACCTTTATTGCAAGGGTCTAGTTTCTCCTGGGATTACTGAAGTTCACCACTATCTTCATCATCACCTCAGCCCGCAACCATAATACTTGATGTTAACTCTAGATAGGGAAATGCTTAGTCTTTGTGGGGCTTGGTGGTTTCATTCAAGAAAAACTTCCACACTTGAATCTTAAGCACAATATGCCCCATTGTTCTTGCTCATATGAATGCTCTGGCATTGTGGGGGACCATGTGGGCGTAGACGTACAAGACATTTATGTCAATTATAATGTAGACTGAGGGCACAAAAGGCATTTTTTACTCTGGAATCCTGCCCTTGTTTTCGTGTCTTTCTGCGGAGTGGTTTTGATGATGTAGCTGAGGGCTGGATATTCTGAGGCAGAACGGCAGATCGTTAAAGGGCTTTTTCCTGACCTGATATCCTACACCAAACACCAACCTTGTGGGACACCCCTGGATCCCCCGAGACTGTGGACAGGCACCTGTTTCTAGGGGAGGAGACTACAGTGGGGAAAGAAGACTGGAGAGGTGGTCTTTATTGTGAATCACAGTCTAAGACTGGACAGAGTACTGGCTACCTGCATTGGGTTACGAGCAGCAGCCGGCTGTGGGCATGTTGGAAGAATGTACGGAGGAATGTTTGGATTTTAGTAGTGTACACCAGCACAGCCTACTATAAAAAGTAGATGAATGGTTGATTGAGAGGAGTGAGAGAGGGGGAAAAAACCATAGGCTGACAAAGAGGATTGAGAAAGAAAGAAAGAAAGAAAGAGATTGGCAGATTAAGTAGTGTGAGGAAGGAAAAGAAAGGTGAGCAGAGCTGGGAAAGTACAGACTGGAGCACCATCTGTGAGTGAATTACTACTGTCCCTGTTCTCCCTGCTGAAACCCACCTGGAACAAGAACAGCTGTATGCCAAGCAAAAGAAGAGAAGCAAAAAAAGAGAGAAAGAAGCAATCACACCTCTTTGCAGGAGCGCGGAAGCACTGTCAGAACCAAGGTGGGCAAGTTGCTACATTGACATACAGGTGAAGTGCACACAGCAAGGCTGCATACTGACTGGAGGAAGGGATCTAGATAATGTCTGTAAGGCGCATCCAGCACTGCCACTCCCTCTCTGTTGACTCTGAAGAAGCCAATGGGAACCATGTGGAACCTGGACCAGAACCAGAACCAGAAGAACTGGATTGGGATAGCTTTAGCACCATGCTGGAGCACAGATTAGCAGCTGTGGGTAAATTTTGATGGTTTGTACATAAATTATGTGTGGATTATTGTGGAGTTTACATATATCTTGATATTTTGACTTGTAATAGGTGCACGTGTAGTACAGATGTTGCTAATTAACGTTCCACTGTTATATAAAAATGTACCAGTAAGCAGAACCCTAATACTGAAACAGCTAAAAGGAAGTCATATATAATTACTTTTACTATTTACACGTGTGCCTTTCCTGCTGTGACATGTACAAATGTATTCTTTGAAAAAGGCCTATGTATGGAGCCAAAATGCGAAAGGTTTTATCATGTTAGCTAAAAGTATTTAATATCTGGTCAAAATATGAATGGTAAGGACTTTTTGTTTCATTACTATATGGCACAAAACCAGCAGGTTGTAAAAACCTAGTTAACTGTAAAATAATGTGACAATTAGTATTACCAGGATAATTAGACTCTTCAACCTAGAAAGATTCAACCCTACGTTCACATTCCTGCTTAGACTTTGTTTAGTTTGTCCCCTGAAAATGATTTGGCTACTACATCTTAAAGGTGCACTGTGCAGGATTTGTCGGTTGGTGTTTGTAAACACACCATTCAAAACTAGCCCATCCTCCCCAGATCAACAAGCTAGCTAAGAGCAGAGAGAAAGAGATTGAAGAAAGGGTGACGCTGGCGAGAAGAAAGCTGTGAATGAGATAAATAAAACATTTTTGGTTTATTTCAGAACACAAATAAACACACCCACACCTCCACACAACCCTACGTGAAGGTGCCTCATTATCAGATTTTGTGTTAATCCAGAGCTTAATCTTGTCCGCTGTGGCCTCTCTGCTCTGTGGATGTAGCTTAGCCCAACCTCGGTCAAACAGACATACAGGCCTGCTGCTCTTTATACATCCATGATACACAGACAGAGAGTAGAGCGGAGCAGAGGAGAGAGACAGATTTAACCTGCTACGAGTTAGCAGATAAGTAGCTAAGTAAAGGACATTCTGCTAAACAATGAAAACATAGTACAAAAACAAAACGTAAACGCAATGTTCAACAATACTTTGTAGGGCGTGGTAATAAAATGTCTTTTCAATTGCTACACTTACAGTTTTTTCACTATTTACAATAAAAAGTATACCTATATCACAAAACAAACTAATTTAGTATGTGTTCAGGCAATGCTAACGCTAAGAGAGAAGTTTTCTCATACTGTGTTTTTTCAGTACAAATAATGATAGCTTGTCTTATAAGCTATAGCTAGCCTTTGGCTACCCTTTGACTGTCATGAACCTTTTCAGTCATTGTTTGACTCTTCTCAATCAAGCAGGACTTAAAATTTCTGCCTCTAGAGCAGTCCTACATCCTACATAGTGTTTGTACAACGCTAACCTGTGTGCATTTGTGTGTGTGTGTGTGTGTGTGTGTGTGTGTGTGTGTGTGTGTGTGTGTGTGTGTGTGCGTTTGTGTGTGTGTTTGAGAGATGGATGCACGTGCAAGGAACGTATGTGCAGACACTTGTGCTCTGTGTATACATGTCCTTTGTGTGTTGAAACTGTTATCGATCTTGTCTTGTCATACCTGCTAACACCTGTTCAGCCACCACTAGGTCAAAGTGTTAAAGGTGCAAACAGCTTAGCACAAGGAATAAAATGATGTGATGATAGTCAGAAGAGGCAGGGAGAGAGAGCAAACCAAGGACTTTTATGGAAATAAATGCAGATGGAAATGTGGTCGCCTGATCTTTTCACAAATGCCCAGATATTTGGGTATGCTATTGGCTCGTTCCAGATGCCTTGCCCATGATGCCTGGTCCATAAGAAAGTAACAGAACCCAGAGCAGACTCTGACTATAAGATCTCCTCTCTCCTGTTATGGGTTGCTGTTGACTAAGAGATCTGGTGTTTGGTACAACTTGCTTATCACGCCAGCACTGTGCGTCATTGTGTTGCCTTTTCAGCTGTACTATATTAAGGAAACAATCTAGACTAACAAAGGAAAGGGTTCTTCTGACTGGAGGGAGGAAAGTCGCATTTTAAGGCATAATCTGCGGTAAGACCCTCTGAACTAATATTCTTTCTTTCCTTCAGCTCCTATTATTCATTTAATCCCATCTAATTTACTTTTAATCACTCAGTGTCTGTTCTCTGTTTTTCTTATCACATTGGACCTCACCCCTTTTCTTTCTTTTAACTCATTTAACTAGTTAACCTGCTTACCAAAACCACAGTATGGGTCAATGCATGTTACTGCTGAGTCATCTAAATGAAACGCAATGTGATTACTGTAGCAATTTTAATCGTTTAAAAAGCATAAAAGAAAAATGTTTTGGGGAAAAAACTAAAGGGGTTAGGGTTAATTTCTAATTAATTGTACATTGAAAATATTAAAGAATTCATTACAGAATTTATCCCTTCAGTGTCTGATAAAACTAAACATGAATGAAGGTACCAGGATCCACAGAATCAATGCAACACAAAGTTATACAAAGGTCATAATGTTGTGTTAAATACAGCAGTACAGCTGGATAAAGAAAAATAAATGATAGTATGTCTTGCATCAAATGTATTCCAGCCAATCTCAAGTTTGATATATATGGTGCATGAAGATGAAAAAATAGTGGAAAAAAAGAAATATCTTTGTTTGCAAACCTCCAGGAGCAAGAGAGCGCCCAGGCATCGGAGCAACGCTGCGTCCAGCTGGAGAAGTCCCGGCGTGAGCTGGAACGGCAGCTATCAGGCCTGTCAGACCGTCTGGAGGAGGAGGAGGCCTGTTCCAACCAGCTAGGCCTCCACAGGGACAGGCTGGAGACCGAGTGCGGCAACCTCAGACGAGACCTGGAGGAACTGGAGAGCGCCCTTACTGCGGCTGAACGGGATAAACAGGTAGAGCATTATGGGATCTTCATCACAGGATGGAGGTGGAGACTGATTGATGGCTGCTACAGTGATAGCACAGACAGAATGTTACATGTCAGAGTACATTAAAAACCACAGACAGCAGGTTTATTCTTTATTATACTATATTATACCGGAATTTCAACATAGTGTTAAAGTCAAACTAAACTACAACTATACTATAGTTATTGTGCATATTCTTCCACTTTTCAAAAGGGGATGAAACCATTTTGGTTTACATTAGTGGAAACAGCATCTAAGTATCAAACCTCCGGGTGGGCATTTCATAGCATCAGTTGATTGACATCTGATAATATCCAACTTCCACTGGAGCATGAGTAGCCCTTAATATCCCGCAAACTTTTATATGAGACATTTATTTCCCCTATTTCAACTATCCCAGATTGCATTGGCTATGTGCTGCTTTTTAACATTTAACATATGTGATATATTGTATTCTACTCAGCAAGTGGAAGCACTTTCTAAATAAAAGCTAGTCAGGCTAGCTTGCTAACGCTGGCACTGATTCCCTCTTGAAGTTGTTTCAACACCTGCTGAGTTGCTGGCCGCTCCTGCACATTTAGCGTCCATTGTTTTAAAGGACGAGCTGTCTCTCATAATGGGTCCAAGTTGTTGTGATGGAAAATTACCAAACTGTCCAAACTCACAATGGTGGGTTAGCTTTTTGTACATATCATGGATGTAGCACTTAACTCTTAAATACTGTTTGGGTCACATTTGACCCATTTTGACATTTGGCATCTGTAAAAACACCCCAAATGTCTATTACCCTCCCCTAAAGTGGCCTTAATGCACAGAAATTAAAATATTTTAAAATGTTATACATTTCTACAATAAACCCCACACTTCCATAAAGTTCCTAAAATACATTTCCATCATTATTGCTGTGTTATATTTTCATGTCTTAGGTCAAATAGGACATGATATTGTGTGAAGGTGTTTTTTCTCCAAAAATGAGTGGGTGTAAAAGCGTAGTGTAGTGTAGTGTATCAGTAACAAGTAACATGATAATTAAAAATGTTTCCGTTAGCTACTGTAGGTTATACAGTTTTGACCCAATTACCACACAACAAAAACAATTGCAAGTTTAGTCCATTTGTGTACAATCTGTAACCCTAACACTCACCAAGATGAGTGGGTTTTTTACTCAAACATTATAGAACAGCTATCTGTCTCACTTTAACCTATTTCTGTGATATAAATCTCAGGTCACATTTCTTACTGAATCCTACTTGAACTCTTATCGGAGAAGAAGTTTTTTCTCTGTTGTTATGAAGAGCCGTCTCCTCTGTGTAGACACTGGCTAAGGCTGCTCTAACATCTCCATTACAGCCCCTCACCAAAACCCCTTTATCTGTCTCACTGAGGTGTATTATAGGATTAAGATGCTATCTTTGTTCAAGAATGCCACAAGAATGTACTGTACTTACATCACTGTGTGTCTCAATGGAAAGAAAACGGTGTAGGATGGTGTTGATTCAGCCACTACAAATTTACCCTGATTAATTCAATCTGATTTTAGAGCTTGTTTTTTAAACACATCCTCTATTTATTATGAGGGTTTCTTTGGCTGATCTCCTCTTGTGTGGTAAAGATAATGTAAGAGAGAACTGTGAGAGGACTCCAGCACAGTGAATGCAACAAGACCGGGCTTGTTTTATAGCAGAGTTGACACAGAGCTTTGAAAAAAAAAATGATGTAAGGATGTCTAATGTTTGTGGTATGTTTTCATATCAGTTATTATGATTGGACATGATGTGTTTGAACGAAAGGAGCAAAAGTTTTAAGCTGAATTCAATCATCTGTCTGTTCTGAAATTTACCCCATATGGATATTTGTGACCCTTTTCTAAAGAACAGGCATACAAATTGACACCACCACCATATATCCCAGTCTGCTGGCTCACATTTACAGTCCAATGCCTCGACGCATTCTGAACTTTCACACTTGTCTCATTAGGTCTCCATGTCTTCAATAGGAACCAGGAATCCGCATGCAAATCGAAAAGCTTTGATGTCCACAAGAAAGAGGCAAATTCATGACATCTGTTTCTGTCATGACAGGAGATAATTGTTTTACGGTGCGGCTGCAAAGTCCAAGCCTTCAGAATGAAACTGTTTTCACAAGCCATGGTGGATGGCTGGATAGACACAAAATCTAGCATGTGCAGGAGAATGATACTTTGCAGAAAGTCAGTTATCTAATATGATGACTTTATCTTTTTCTTTTTCTCTCTCTAGTCATCGGACAGCGAGGTGAGGAGGCTGTCAGATCATCTCTTTCAGAAGGACGAGGCGGTGCAGAAGCTCAGAAAAGAGAAAGAACATCTGGTGGAGCTCAGTGAGGTGAGAGTACAGTGAGCGTTGTAAAGGTTCATGATATACAGGATATGCAATGTACAGTATTAAATGGCCACTCCAGTGATTTAGTATTTCACTGAAGTAAAGTTGGGGAACTTGCCAGAGATAGGGTTGAAAAAACAATGGTCAAATACTGGATCCTACATTACCCATTATAGAAAACGATAACATATTTTACCCAGCAGAGCATTTACCCACACATATATATTTCTTACTACTGTGTGTGCAATATGTGTTACGACGAGCAATGTGCATGTGTTTTATCATGGGTGTGCATGTGTTTTATCATGGGTGTGCATGTGTTTTATCATGGGGATGAGTGCAATATTTTGTTATGTACAATGTGTTGTTGTGATTGAAACAGCTGGTGCTCTTTTGTTCATATATAGTTTGTTTTACTGTAACTGTGGAGCTAGCCTTTGAGTCCAAGACAAATTTCCCTACAGTGACATTAAAGTATTGCGTATCGTATCATATCGTTTCCAGTTTATAAAACAGACTGTTTTGTAGTCTCTGAGCCCGAACTGAGGTAGCCCTGATAATCCAGCAAGTTATCCAAGATTAAGTCGTACTCCCCATTGTGAGTAAACTAGCCTTCTTTTGTAAAAATGGTGGTTTAAATGAAGCATTAGTTGATCGGTTGTTGATGGTCACAGTAACCAGCAGTATGAAGAAATTATAATAAGCTTGATAAAGACAATCCCAACTCAAGGTCCATTTACTAATTCTGGGGCTTTCAACCGTATCACATGGTCTTCATGTGTAAAAATTGTGGAATTTCCCTTTAAATTAAGCTTAGCTTGATCCACTGTTGACGATCACCGTAATCGAAACAATCAGCAGTATAAAGAAATTACAATTCCCGAAGACAATCCCAACTCAAGGTCCCCTTACCCATTTGTTACGGAGCTTTCAACCATACCACATGGTCTTCATCTCTAAATGGAGTTTGCTCAGTGGTTCTGTTGACCTGTAAGCTCCTTAAAACTTCTCTGTGGACTCAAATTAAGGTTAAAACTCAAACTTCACACACTGTGCTTGACTTTGAAGTTGCACATAATATGCCATTTAATACTGCAAGTAAAAGTCTTAAATCTTAAGACTTAAACTTAAATTTATTCTAGTTCCAATTAATCCACAAACTTGCAGATGAAACCCATGCTATATCCTAGAAGCTCTAGGAAAAGCTAGTGAGTGGACTTTGAGTTGGGGATTGTACTGTCAAACTAGTTCCAAATTCTTATATTTACACTCATCCCTCCTTCAAATTCCTTATCGTTTCAATGTCTGAAGTCAGGTAAGATAAAGATTCATGTCAGGCTTTGTGTAGGCTGCGTAAACTACACACATACTTAAATGATATGTCATGCTTTTTGGCTTTATCGATGATTGTTTATTAGCGTAATGGATAGCCTCGCTACATTTATCAGACTACAGAGTTGATGCCTCGCTCGCTGCTCGACTGGGGCCGAAACATCATTTTATGAAAACAGAACCATATGGCCTGTGGAGCTGCCAAAAGTGGCACTCATGATAAATGTGCTCCCCATCAGACACACTGTGAACTGTGCTTTCTAAAGTGGAGCAGATGCTTTGAAATCGAAAGAAATCTTAACCCTCGACAACCTCATCGTAAGCTATGGCAGCTATAAGAGGCCCTTGTTGGCTAATTTCTCCCAGATGTTTCAACCAACAGTAGCAGTCGGTGTCGTTGTGTAATCTGTGGGAACAATTTAGCATCAAGCTTCATTATCTTCCTATTATTTGTTGAACATGTCTCAGATTATGGATTTAGTTTGGAATACAAAGAGAAAAATAGGGGGAAGATGGATCATCTTGACATTATAAGAGGTCTTACAGCTGTTGCAGTGAGTTTAGGCGCAGAGTCACTGTTTGGTTTAGTGTTGCAACACTTTTGGACCGAAAGACAGAGATAAAACAACCGATCCGTCAGATAAAACCAAATGACTCCTTATCTTTCCCAACCTCAATGTGGCAGACAGATGGATGTGAGGCAGTGTGATGAAGGATGATGAAGTGATTTTAAGGACATATATGAAGCACAGGCTTAGACATCTTGTTTTACCCCAGCAGCAGGCCATCGAGGACCTGCAGAGCGAAGAGGAGAAGGTGAACCTGCTGACCAAACAGAACACCAAGCTACAGATGCAAGCTGAAGAGGTAACCACATATTTGGTTTATCTATTGTTCATAATTATAATATGAAGTATTTCTTCTTCTATTTGAACCTTAAATCTATCAAATAAAGTCTAATTATTGTATTGATAAACTGATGTGTTGGTCAAACCCTGGAAACCAACAGAAGCACACATGAAATACTGTAGTAATGTTTAAATCATGGAAACTCAAGGTTATTTGACTTAATTGTAACCCTGTTTGCCAGTGAGTGTGAAAACATGTAATTTCATGCATAAAAATTGCCCCAAAAAGGCCAATCTAATGAATATGGTCAACAGTCGATATAAAAGATATCGATTACAGGCACTAAATATTTCACTATTGGCAAATATAGTCAGTCTGTAGCCTTCAAAACCTCAGAAAACATCTGACCCCGATCTTGAACCTATGGTTATCACCATATCTTATGTCTTTGGCCTTTCCGGTGACGTCACTGACGTTCAGTTGGAGTACCAGCTGGATCAGGAACGCCGTCAGCGTGGTGAGCTAGAAAAGAGCAGGAGGAAGCTGGAAGGTGATAGCAGATCCACTCAGGAGAGTCTTGGAGAGATGGAGAAGATGAGGAATGGGCTAGAAGACCTCATCAAAAGGTTGGTCAAAGGTTCATTTGCTAGTAATGCTTTTATGCTTTTAAAGATTATTGGTCAAAATGTCAAATCGGTTTTTTGCCCCTTTTCTTTTAGTTTGTTTTTCTTATTAATGATAACAGATTGGTTTTGTAAATATGAGCATGTTATGATGCAGTTTATTGAAGTTCAGATCAAATTCTGTAGAATTCTCTGTAACATGTAATAAAGTCTTAAAGGACGGGTCTAGTAACTAACTACAAGTATACATTTATGCCAACTATGATGTAGACTATAAAGGTTTAAAACCCAAGAGAAAAAACATGGTGAAAGAATTCTACCCCCACTTTAACTCATGTGACAACGTCTGTCAGTAGCTCTTCCAACCGCCCTGATCATATCATATTAACCCCGGGGAAGAAGACACACTGATGGATTTCTTGACATTTTGATATGATGCTGCTGTCCTGAGGCAGAGCAGCTTGGACCCTGGGAGGCTGTAATATATGTTATATAGCTGCTCCGCGGTCCAGTTGTCTCGTCTTTGAGGTGAATGCCCCCACAGGCACTCGCTGACACCCCAACATGTTGCAATCTGTCTTCAGTAATATGAGAGCAAATGGAATAATTCACTGTGGTTTACCTTGCAGCAATAATCAACTGAAGACAAGAAGCAACTGCCATAAAACACACACACACACACACACACACACACACACACACACACACACACAAATAACTGAACAATATGATGTGCATTATGAAGATAAAATCTGCTGTCTTTGGCATCAGTTGTTACATGACCCTCTTTCACTGTGATCACTAATAAAGTGAGTCACTCACCTGGTTGCTAAGATGCTGTGTTTTTCAAACTGTCTATAACGGGAGCAAATATAAAAACTGTCACTCACCTCAACTCCTTCAATTCTATGAAACTACATTGTAGAGTATCTGCAGGTCTTGAAAAACACTGAATTTACTGAATATGCCTCAGGAGGAATTTAATTTAATTGAGAAAGGTCTTCCTCAGACTTGTAGCAAGACACTGTCATTGCTGCTAGTAGCTCGAAGCTAATTTGCTCAAGACAAGTGTCAAGTTAAGCAAAAGTTTAAATTAACTTAGAAATCCCCTCCAGACATGTAGAAAGACATATAACAATGTTTTTCCACCCAAAAAAGTATCATTCCATTAAATTACAGCCACTTATTAAAAATTCCCGAATCTTTAACAGCTGGATACAAGATGTCTCCTTCTACATTATAAAGTCTGTTCTCAGTGTTTGTGCACTGGAGGCTTCGAGTTTCCACATTAACTTACTTCAAAACTAGTGATGTCACAAATCCTGCTTGTAGGCATAATTTAAAATGACCTTTTCAATGAGCACAGAGAAACTTTCTACTGTCAGCGGATAAATGTGAATACAAACTCCGCACATACGTCATACATTCCTGTACTGTGCTGTATTACACCGCAACAGCACTTTCTGACCCAAACAGCTGATCTAAGGCGTAATACAGTACATGACATGCGTAGGAATACGGAAGTTCTGTGGTTGAGAAAATGTAGTGCCAAAGGAAACCACTGTCTGACAGCAAGGTAAAGTGCTTAAAATATTCCAAATATAGCATTCACTTCAAATAAGCCTTTTTTAAAAGAAGTGGTTAAAATTGGGGGCTGCAACAGGAAATACACTGAGTATTACATACAAGTATCACCTAAAACCCCACTTGAAAAATATGTGAATTATCTCTTTAATGGGTTACATGGTAGCTACTATACAGTTATATCCTGTGAAGACTGTTCGAGCTGTGATTGGTCAATTTGGACTGTTAGCTCCTACAAGTTTGTGATGTGCCAACAGAGATTGACTGTGAGGGATATAACTGTGAGTTATATTACATTCATCTAGTGTGGTGGTGTATCAAGGGGAAATCTGACAGTAAACTATAAATCTAAATCTGTGCCTTTAGGTATTTATAGTGGGACTGCCATTAACCCTTTGTGTGAAGTATAAATCCAGTTCAAACTTGTATTCATTAAACTATGGTTGTGCACAAAGTATTAATTTGGATTTCAAATTGGGCTTGTTGAAATTGTGTGAAGAAAAAGTGATGATTTTTGACCTGTGTGGATTTGTTTGGGTAATATAATTTTAGCTCATAATCATGCCTTTTCTCTCTGAAGGAAGGACCTGGAGATCACCAGTACCAGCTCCAAGCTAGAAGCAGAGGAGGCCCTCAACATCGGGCTGCAGAGGAAGAGCAAAGAGCTGCAGGTCAGACTGCTGATTGTACAGTATACATGATATTCATCGGGTGTGTATATGTCTCTGTGATGGTATTTGGGGTATGGCGAAGACTTTGCATCAGCAAAATGGCAATACTGTATACTAAAGAAGGAGAGTGCAAATATGGTGTCAAGGATGAGTGAAATTGAATATTAGACCAGGTTACTAATTCCATGTTGTGCTGGGATAGAAAATGAGAATTTCTGCCACATGGGATATACACAATTTTCAAGTTTTTTTTTTTTGGCCAAGTTGAAACATTTTCAACTCATGTGGATGCATCTTTGTGTCAGTTCGTGCTGTCCTGTGTGAATTCACATGTAATCTCATTTTCCATTGACTATCTATGTAATCATGCCACCTCTAACATCAGCTTTGAGTTAGTTTATACCCATACTGAATACAAAACAATACAAAAATAGTTCATTTAGAAAGAACTTTAATACAAGGTCAGCACGTTCATTATTGGTCTAAGGGATTGCTTGGTAGTCAGGTCTGGTACGTGCCTTCCATCTGCATTCTCTAATTTGAGAGATGCAGTGAAAAATTTCAAAGGCCTGCGCAATTATGCATGTCTCATCCAATACGGGTTCCTTGATGAAATCTTGCTCAGCCTGCAGCTGGCTTTCAGGGTTAATCAATGCAGATCATCAACAGCACAGGAGGAGTGATAGTTACATGTGAGGATATACAGGACACATTCCAGGAAAAGCCATTAAAGTAACACTGTCAATAAGTTTTGGGGGTTTCAGTTTTAATTTGAAACCAAGAACAGTAACTGATAAGTAAAACCGTATAATAGGCTATTTAATTGGAATGACAACCTGCAGCGTTTATGTGGAACCTCCAGCACATGACTAGAGGTTGGTTTTCTATAAGGTCATGCAGGAAACTCAGCTGTAGCTCACAGAACAGCAGAAAGATGCATTCCTGCCTTTCAACAGAGCTGCTGGGCTCTGCTCTGTGATTGGAGCAGTCACTCCACAGCTCCATGCCTGTCACGAGATGGTTAAAACATACCACCTCCATCCAAACTGATAACCATCTGCTGCGTCCCTCCTCCGATGGTGTGACTAGGAGCAGATGCTGGAGTCAGCAGCAGTTCTCTCTTATTTTAAGACTCAAACATTCAGTTCTGTTTCTCATTTTGAAGTTTACACGTCAGAGGATGTGTTGATGTTGGAATAAACGACTTAATGTTTCATTTATGTGCTTCATCTGATTGATATCTATATCGCAGCTGGTATTATCCTTTGTCTACAATGGCATCAGTTCACGAATAGATTGAATCATCGTGGCATTGTGCTAACTACAACAGTTGCTTCCGGGTAGACAACTGGCAGTTGATTGAATTGCGGATATATGTGCAAACTTGTTTCTTTCTGTTGTCATTTTCAGCTGTAACTGTAACATCTAAAGAAACAGTAGATTGACCTATCAGATGTTTCTGCTGTTATTTTATCTACTCTGTTGCTTTGCTAGCATCTTTGATCAATCAAACCTACCTGATGACATCTCACCGCTGGTCGGACCAACTCTACCTACCATGCTTACTTATGATAAGTTTTTATTACTTCTACTACTTACTGCTTATACTTACTTATACTTATTTACATAGGCTTCTTTTTTACTTTTTTACATGCTTCAATTTGTTTTGCTCAGTGTCATTAAATTATCCATACGATCGAATGAATGAATCACTTTTCTCGGCTCAAGGAAAGTTTTACAAATATAAAACCACAAATCAGGGGGATTTTTTTGCTGCGAAACCATTAGTGCATGTTGCAGCAAGGCAGAGCAGAGGCACCATATCCAGCACTTATAGTATATCCATGTTCAAAACACAAGTACACAAACCAATGGGTGATGACCAACTGGAAGTCACATCCATTTTTTGTATTCAGTATATGCTTACACTTTTATTACCGTTTGTCCTCCTGGGTCAAAATGGACCTGGTCTGGTTTGACTGTTTATAAAGCATATGGTATAAATTATTACCCAATTCTGTGTTAGACCTTTTTAGCCTTTTTAACTTCATTTCAACTTATTGCCACATGTTTTACACGTTATTTTTTTGGAAATTATGGTAAAAAGGCCTCATTTAAAGAAACTATACCTCGTTTTTAGTTAATTCCTGTTGTCAAAATTGACCCAAAGACAACATGAAAGTTAAAAAGGATGTGGTGTGATGCTGAAGATGCTGATAGTACAATACTGTATACAACAAATAGCTAGAATGATATCATTTCTTAACATGTGGTGTGTTATGTGGTTGTAACTTTATTGTCCATTTACTTATTAATTCATTTCTGATGATGTCAATTGTTGATGAAGTCCAGCAGTTGGAAACTTTTTTATGGTGGTAAGGTAGTGTTTTGCTGAATGTGGAAGAACTAAAAACTCCAGTTGTGATGATTTTACTTAACTCCGGAGCCCTATAAAATTGATTTATGCTTGGTTGCTCAACACTCCAAACAGTATTTCTCAACAAGAGATTGTGTTGCCTCTCCTTTATCCTTCGGTGATGGAACGTTATCACATAGTGAACCTGTCCTAGCCGATATAGATTCCTCTCATGTCAGACGTTTGGACTTGTAAGAGCAGGAAAAACACAGGTGTAACTAATAACAATATCAATGGATCTGTTCCATTTAGATGTGCCAATAAATCCTGTCAGGGAGCCAGCGTACCAGGGCACTGACAGTGAAACACAAACAGAAATAGGCAGAACGAAAGCATACAGATTTATGTGAATGATATAGATATGACTGATAGTATGATTTTACATCTTCTGCTAATCTCATTTAAAGAGGTTGCAAGGATTATCATGGCAACAAACTATCCAGTTGTTGGCAGTGTGAGCAACCCTTTCAAAATGTAGGTACATTTGATAATTTTCCATACAAAATGTCTTTATTTCTAGACAGCTCTAAACCATCCAAGTATATATCAAGCCTGATATGAACAACCTCAGCTGTTGAGTCTGTTGAGCTGTTGGTGTGGACATGTAAAAGCGTGTACTCAAGAAACAAAAAAATAATAATAAACAAAATGTTTTGTATGTTCAGATTTCAATGAGATTATATTGTCACTGCAAATTACTTAAACAAACCTACAGTTAAGCTAGCTATTGACTCAGTTGACTCCTTGCTAAACATCTCTAAGATACAGTGCTAAACCTCTTAGGCTTTACATAGCAGCACTGCATGTTTCCAATTACAGTGGAGCATTTACCATTTGAAATGTATGCTAATATTTGACACAAGAGTTCCTTGAGTTCATATAGAAGTAGACAAACAAAGGCTTCTTAGTCAGTGACCATTGATTTTGAGGGTAGCGTATTTTTGATAGCTAGCTAGAAGAACGTTAGCTCAATGGGTTGGTTGAAAACCCTTTCAACGACTGACTTTTTATTACTGTTTAACATCTGATGCGTACAAATATGATAACCCCACAGAAGGCTACATACATAAATACACAGATATATGGATACTGCGAATTCAGCAGCATGTAATGATACAAAAAAATGGAAAACATGGAAATCAAGGAGCAGCAATGTTTTTGAAATGGAGGGCTGAATATACCTAGTGTACAGTATCATAAGAAAACATGTCATTTGGACAAGTGGTTACAGATTTTTGTGTTACATACATAGGCTATCTTGAAACAATATATTTATGTATTGGACACCAAATCTAATACAGAGCAGGACTAGCTGCTAACGTGCCTCTTAACTCTAGTAGTTGTCTTCTACACAGTTGATGTGTCAGTCTTGAACAATGCTTTTTCTAACACAAACTATAACCTCATATAAATAAATATTGTTAGCTATTGCAATGTTTGGTCTTGGAAGTAAAGCTCAGTTACTACTAGTACAGTAGTTAGCCAGTCATGCAGCTCCTGTAAGAGCATGTGTTTTTGATTTGGGAAACATAAATCAGAAAAGACAAGACCCTCCAAACAGTTTGGATACTGAGTCTCATTCTTACCAGAGCCTCTGTTACACCACTTCTGCATGTGGAGAAACCCACAGCTTCATGGAGTTATCAGTGACCATGACTGGTATACTGGTTAGAACCACTGAGGCCTAAACAGTGGAACAAAAGAGTGCCACTGACTGAATCTTAAATTGCCACAAGACTAAGGAAAAATCCACATTGGCCACAGTGATTATTAAGAAGTCATTTTTGGGAAATGCATGTGGAAAATCACCACAGCAATGACCGGCCAACCACTAAAGACATTGCCATTTAAAAGGCCATCTTTGGGATTTTTGAAAGGCCTTAATAATTGAGATTAAGACAGCATTATTTATTTAGATTATATTGGTTTTAACGCTCTATTTACTGTGTCTTCCTCTGAGCAGAAGAAGTTTATTCTGAGGCTTTTCTTGTGTATCTTACTGTGTCATCCAGTTAGAATCAAGCAAGTCTGAGAGCTTTTATCTGTGTCACTGGTGCATGTAGCAGATAAAGTGTTTTGTAAAGCTTCTGAGTGCGACAAAGAGCGAGAGAAGGATTCAGAAAGAGAAAGAGATAGAGAGACATTGGGAGATTGTGATTCCAAAGTTTCAGGTGTTACCCCCTCACTCTGATGATGCCTCTGGGAACCTGATGTTTCGTCCAGAGGTTCGCCGAGGGAAAAATAAATAGCCTCTTTGTCTCTGATCGGAGGAGTGAAAGGCGATCCGTGCATCTTTGAGGGTGGACATGTTTTCACATTTACTGTAGCTTTGGCATTCTCCCTATCTCACAATGAGGCCTTTATATGTGTGTGTACACATGTTTGTGTGTATGCGTGTGTGTGTGTATGTGTCCTCCTACTGATGAAAATGCAGGTGGACGAGCAGGCCAGCTGAGTGGACGGACCAATTTGTCTGCCACCCACTCAAGTCTGGTTTTTGACGTAAAGGTCACATGAATATGTCTACAAACTTTAATCAAAGAGATAGCTTTGTCCATCTTGTGATGAAGCCGCCTCTCCCTCTCTAGTGTACTGCAATTCAAAGCAGTTTGCTCAAAGGGAGTGTTTAGAGGGTCACAGGCCTGCAATCCTCATGGTTACTTTCTTACAACTGCCCCATACTCTTAGTGGTTTTATTACATGGCCATAAAGCTGTTATGGACTACAAGTGTGCTGTAAAGGGTCATCAGGTTCTGAAAAGATAAAGTTCAGTCTCACCCTGCTGGCTGTTTGGTTTATTCCAGATGTTTGACTGGAGGTGTTACAGATTTTGTCTAGTGATATAAACATCCCTTTCCAGAAACAGTTAGAAAACATATTTACACATTCAGCACACACATATCACATTAGCATTCATTTGGAGTAGAGGCTTTCAACATTGAATCTTATAAATGAACTTACTGTACTGTATCACCATGGTCACCAAACAGATCAGTAGCTTTTAACAGTGGAGCGCCCCTCACTGAGAGTACTGTTGTCAGCTCAGTGATGTTACACAGTATGTTAGTTCCTCATTAAAAGCGTATTAAAAGACAGTGGAAGCCACAGCTATAACCTTATAAACAGCAATTTTACAAGCCTAGTTTTGCACTGAAGTCAAGGAAACAGGTTGAAGCAAAAACAGAATGAAACATCTACTGAACTGGTAACATGATAAAACATATAATGGTAGCAGTAGTATAACAATAATAATGATAATACTAATAATAATAATTATTATTATAACTTTATTTGTATGGCAAGAAATGCAGGTCATTGTGCTTTACAACAAATAAATTGCATACACCAAATGCTTTATATTAAAAGGATAAAACATAAAAACATGTAAAAAAAATAAGAAAAAAAAAATACTGTAAGATGGAAAATAAACATTGTAATGATAGGAAAATAGTAAAGACAGTAAATAGTAACATTTAAGTAGCTACAACATAGAATAAATAGAATATATAAAATAAAGTAAAATTCAATATGTTAAGTGAATAATTAAACAAAATTGTCCAACCAGTGAACAAACTACAACAGACAATGAATGAACTATACTGCACAAGTGATTCGAATCCTCATTTGGACTCTTTCTAACCATCCGACAAGTTGCCAGTTGTGGCTGGAAACATTGTTGATGTCGTATATTGAACTGAAACCAAAACAATGGGCTGAAAGATATTAAAACACTCCACATAGCTGAGGGGAAATGTAGAGTATAGTGATGAATCTGTAGATTTATTACCACGAGCAACCACTTTTATATTACTCATAATCATTTTTCCACTATTAATATGAAAACATTGATTAGTGCAGCTTTTTTCAAGTTTTGCATGTTTTTACTTCCACTGGATCCCCACAGGGCTGTGTTCTGTCCTCTCTTTTATTTGTGCTACATACTAATGAATGTTGGAGTAAAAATGCATCTTGTTTCATCCTTAAGTACACGGATGACAGATATAGTTAGTCTTCCTCATGGTTCTGAACAAAACCATGGCCCAGTACTGGATGAATTCGTTGACTGGTGTGACCTCCTGATAAATGTGGCTAAAACCAAGGAGATGTTTGTGGATTTTCGGAGGAGCCCCCCTCTTGCACCCTGTGTGATTAATGGAGAGTCGGTGATGTCAGTGCAGCACTATAAATATCTGGGTACTGTCCTGGATGATAAGCTGAAGTTTGATGCAAATTCTGATGGCCTATATAAAAAGGTTAACCAGCGCTTGTTTTGTTTTTTTAAGGAAGTTGCACAGTTTTAATGTTTTATTCTGCTTTTATTGAATCTGTTCTATGTTTTAATGTAATTTGCTGGTTTGGTAATCTTAGTCTTCAAAATAAGAAGAAACTGGAAAAGCTGGTCGGACTGTGTTGTAAGATTACTGGTGTTAGCCTAAAAAAATCTTCAACAGCTACATGAAGAGAAGCTCATATTTAAGGCTCGGCTCATTGTGTCTGAACCACTGCACCCTTTACATACTGAGTTTCAGCTGCTTCCCTCAGGGCGAAGGTTTAGCTTTCCCAAATGCTGCACTAACAGGTATAGATATTCCTTTGTTCCATCTGCTATAGCTGGTCTTAATGGGCACTGATTGCCAGGTCAAGTTGCTCTGTCTTGAATGTTGTTGGGTGTTCTGTGGGATGTATGCTGTACATTTATGCCATTTTAGTGTTGTCATTGTTTGTGTATTCATTGACTACTGGCTGTAAACCAAATAGCACTACAGGGACATCAAAGTTTTACCTTACCTTACCTTACCTTACCTTACATGTGCTTCAGAAAATATCAATTTTTAAAACACAATCTAGTATATGCAGACTAGAGAAGTGTCTGTACTTGCTCGCAAGAGAAAGCTTTTTCTTCCTTCAGGTCAACTCAAGCAGGAGGTTAAAATATTTGCTTGATAGCTTTCACACTGCAGTGAAAACTTATGAAGTGGAACTTTGTCATTTGTTTATCTCTTTCTTAAATACTACTCTACAGTAAAAAAAAAAAAAAAAAAAAAAAAAAAAAATATCCCCCTCATAAGTTACAAGAAATTGTTCAATATTTTGGAAATATGCTTATTCACCTCCTTGCAGAGGTTGAGATTAAAAGAGTGACAATCTCTGTGAGCCAGGGCGTGGTTAGCCTAGCTTAGCATAAAAACTGGAATCAGGAAGAAACAGCTGGAATTCTTGGATAACCATTCATCAAGAAATAGTTACAGTAACTTCCCTTAAAACCACAAATTGTTGTTTTTATATTCGTGTTTGTGAGTACAGATCAAACGAGATACAACGTGATAATTAGTGAGTCAGGCTAGCTATTTCACACTGCTTCCGCAGACACTAAAGTGGTATGGATCTTGATCTTATGGAAGTTGACCTATTCCTTTAATTCAGTATAAACATGTTCTCACACACATTGAACCCTTCACATTGAGCATTAGCTACTTACTTGAGTGGTGTGTTAGCTAAATTGTAAAATGGCCTGGAATGGGAACAAGTTATTCTCTAATGAGAGAAGACAATCCCAGACAACATCAGCCACAGTAAAGGTCCACGCCCTGATTTGGTTTGTGTGCCAAATACTTTCTGCAATTGACTAACTGTCCTCACAACTTTCAGCTGGTGTTAAAATATGTTATGCATATTTCTCAGAATGGTGATGTCAGTCGATTGGACCACAAAGTGTTTCCAAACTGAAATATCTCAACAACTATATGATGGATTGCCATTAAATTTGTTACAGATACTCATGGTCCCCAGAGGATGAAGCATAATCTTGGTGATGCTCTGACTTTTTCATTGGTGCCCCCTGCAGGTTGACATTTCTGTTTTTCAGTGAGACATGTCAACAACTATTGGATAAATTAATATAAAATTTGGTCCAATTGTTGCAATAACTTTTGTTATCTCCTGACTTTTCATCTCGCCATCATAACTTTGTCCAGATACGTGCAAAACTAGTAACATTCCCATCAGTCTCAGCTGTACTTTGTGTTTCATGCTAATTGGACAATGTTAACATGCTTAGTGACTCAACTGACTTGGTGAACATTGTAAAAATCATGCCTGATTATATTTAGCATATTAGTATGGTTATTGTGAACATGATGATGTTAGAGTGCCACTTTGCCTAAGTACAATCGCACAGAGCTGCTAGCAAGACTGTCGACCAGTACTGTGTCTCAAATCACATACTTCTGTAGTACACTGTGTACGCTATGTACTTAATTGTGCAGTGTGCAAATTTCAACAAATCAAACACGTCCATTGCGCACTTACCGGAAATGATGGTTAGCTAGTAACCACGCTAGCATGAGTAAGCTAGCGTTTGCAAGCTAGCATTACCATTTGCATTATCATTTGTGGTACTAAATCATTACAGACTGCTAAATTAACCCAATAAATCTACTGATGACTTATATGTGACAACAGTATAGTGGTGCTTAGTACAAAAAGTACAAAATGTATAATGCGTTTTTATAATGCAGCAATGTTCACTGTAGTTACAACGTCCTTGGCCGCCATTTCCAGTCTTATTTAAAGGCCACGGGTGATGGTTAAAGCTTATCTAGCATATTAAAATGTCTTTATCTCTCTTGTAAAACACGCACATGTGCTGAGCAGGCATCACGTCATTTCCGATACCGCTGATTTAACCTGCGTCATCACCTACATCGCAAGGCTTTGACCAGGTCAAACGGACATGTCGTCACCTGGCGATCTCTCCAGCCAATCAAACAATCATGATTTGCCGCTGGAAGTCGTACACTGCCATCTGAAGGCATTTAAAAGAACAAAGCAGATTCCAGCATTGATGCAGGGACCTGAATTATGCGAGCATGTGTGGACAGTATGGTGGACTTGCATCAGCAGGGGGTCTGAAAAACCTCAGCTGGTGCAGAGGCAGGGCTCGCAATGTTTGGCTCTTGTTTTTCCCCCCCCTATGACCGACTGGGGAGATCTCACAGGATATAACTGCCCACGCCGCTGCCTATCCCCTCTGATAAAAACTAGGAGACATCAGCTTTGAGGCCACATCTGATTGTAATTTATCGACAATTATGATGGTTTTTAGAGTGCAGACGGGGGGAAAAGAAAGCTAAAACTTTAAGCACATACAATTATGGAGATCAAACCCGCCAACCATTCTCGGCAATGATGGGCAAATTTTGTTATTTCCCTCACATTGCTCCGTTAGCGCTCCAGAGAAGAAAAGTCGGTGCGGGATAATTTAAAGTAAATTTCATTTAGAAAAGTGCACAAGTGTTTATAAAATCAATACATAAACTCTTCCTGCCATAGATAAATAGTCCAAATTGCATTTGCCCATGCAGTCTAGCTCTCCACACTGTTAGTACACTATGTTTTCTACAATTGTATTAGAGCCACAATATTTATTTTGAGGCTGGTTTGAGGCTGTGGAAAGCAGAAATTTAACAAGAAACAGATATGTGAGTGGATAACAGTGTGTGTGTGTGTGTGTGTGTGTGTGTGTGTGTGAGAGAGAGAGAGAGAGAAAGGGAGAAAGAGGCTGTGCATGCATAAGGGGGTGTGGACAGTAAAATGCCTTAGGGGATCAACAGTGTTTCTGTATGTGTGTGTGTGTGTGTGTGTGTGTGTGTGTGTGTGTGTGTGTATGTGTGTGGCTGAATGTGTGTGTGTGTGTGTGTGAGAGAGTGTGTGTGTGGGGGGGACACTCAGTCAGTCAGTCAGTCAGTTGGGCTGCTGCTGCCTCACCATGGCTGTTCTCTCTGCAGAGGTCCTGCGCTGGCATGTGAGTCATTTTATTCCCTTCTTTCAGTTTAAGCTTAACCTTTAAAAAAAAAAGTTGAGAAAAGCAGCTGATTATTTTATGTTATTTTTTATGGATGTCTGAATTTTTAAGATAAGTATTCTCATTAAGTCCTCTTTCATTGATAATGAATCAAATATAGCACTACTGCAAGATAATTCATTGCCCATATGTGCTTATTTTACCCTAACTTGTCTTTCTGGGGAGCTTTGAGTGCCATGTAGCTGCTGAATGACTTTCACCACATCAGTGAGTGTAGGTGTTGTTGGCTGTGAATGGCCCTGGGCTGCACGCCATGTCAGACACACTTCCTGACACAGATAGAGACACAGATAGAAGCTGGAGATAGCGCCACAACATGACACAACTTGGTGGGATGCAGCCATGTTGAGAAAGCAGCAATAAATTTTTATTAGCGGTACAAAACGCGGCTTTGGCATGAGATGAGTGGAGAGAGGAGGCTAACAGAAAATGTGCTGCGGTTGATTTAGTTATGTTTCATCACAATGATTGATTTGAGTGTCTTAGCAGAGGCCAATTAAAATAATATTTAGAGGATGTGGTCACACTTCAGGTGCAGCTTTGTATGTGTCACACAAGTGGTTATAAAAATATTGTTATTATTATAGGAAGTTTTTACACCCTTTACTTGATTCAATGTAGCAACATCAAAATATCCATTACAAGCCAAAATCCTGGATTGAAAATTATTTCAAAAAGGCGCCTATGAGTGTTGTATACTGTTATAGATTGTTATTTGATCACTATTACAAATGTATTCATGTGTAAGTAGCATGTAACTAGAGCTAAATTGCATTAGATGGGGCTAAATTGAACTACTTTACATGCTGTTGGGTCTTTTAATATGTAACACTGCATCATATTTTGTAAGATGTTATGTTTTGTATGTAAAATCTTAATTAGCATCTTAACTTTTACTTTATTGCTGTATTTGAGTAAATGTCATTAGTTACATTACCAGAACTTTTATTTATAGTTCAGCATCAGTGTCTTTTTGTTCACTATGGGAAATAATATTGTATTTTTCAGTTTGGTTTCTGCCTTACAAACATGTTAACATTTTATCATAATGCCACTAGTCAGCTTTCATAAGCAGTGAATAAACAAGTACTGAATTGCTTACGAAGCATTATAACGTAGTTATAAGCAGCTAGGACACTTATCAAGTGTTTTAAATGTTGGTTATAAACATTTAGTACACCTCCTATTAAACATCTTTAAGGTGTATAAACTGTTAATAACACGTTAATAACACCTTGGGAAATAAAATGAAATGTTTTAGTTTAGTCAGTTTCTGCTTTACAACCATGTTATTAACATTTTATCATAACCCCACTATTCAGCATTTACAAGCAGTTAATAAACAAGTAATGGATTGTTTATCAAACATTATAAAGTAGTTACAAGCAGCTATAAGTGCATTTATTAAACCTTTATCGAACTTTATATAACATGCATTAAAGACAGTATAGCAGAATAACAATGTCATAAATTGATGACATAAACACATTTTTAAACAATTTAAATGCACGTTTGAATGATATCAACATGTAGAAATATGTAAAATTTAATTATTTAATATTTTATTTAACTTTTTATGTCACGTATACAACTTTTATGACTGTATTTAAGCAGCAAGGTCTTTTTACAGGAGTGTCCAGGCAAAGATAGCAGCATCACTTACAACATAAAACATAGTTCATACTGATAATGAATGAGTTATGATCATTATGAGCAGATTATGATAACTCCTGCATTGTAAATTCAGATTGTGATGCTGCTTCTGGAAAACATCAGCCAGGAATTTCAAACCCAAAAAGGAAAACCAAAAAACATAAAACAGTTTCTTTGAATGTCAGGAAAACGCCGTTGATGCTTTTTTGTCTCGCTGACCAGACATAGCAAACCAGCCCTGGGTCAGAATACAGATAATGACGGTGGCTACAGACATTCTTTCTCTAAATTGCTACCTGAGGAAAAAGCCAGAGGCGTTGTCAAATCCCCTGGGGTAAAAGCAGAGCGCATGAAGCGGGCCTCACCACACAAGAGCTGCCCTGAAATAGCAAACAATGTGCGGAGATGACGCCCCGTGTGTTCTCTGTCTGAATGATATAGGCACTGTGAAAACCAGAGGGTAACAGCTCCACCTCCGATGTTCTGCTCGTATTTTATATTTCAGTGACTGTTATTTTTCTTCTTCTTTCCGAATCCATCTCATCGTGAACCCTTACCCTCTCTTGTCTCTCTTCCAGGCGCGCATCGAAGAGCTGGAGGAGGAGCTGGAGGCAGAGCGGGCCATGAGAGCGAAGGTATGGTATATATACACATCTATAAGTCACTGTGTAACATAAAGACACTCTTCTCTCCTCTCCCTAAACAAAGAGCAGATGAGCTTTAAAATATGTGTCAGGCTGCAGGGTTAGATAAGAAGATGCCAGCAGCTGTGGAATGAGCTCTGCTGTCTGTGGTGTTGAGAGCTGTTTGTGGGACTGTGAGGAACATAAAAAAATTTAAAAAGAAAGGCGAAAAAAAAAAGTTTTTTGCTGATGTGTTGGCAGCCGGTGGGGTACGTGTGTCGGTGCTGCTGCGCCTCTGGTCACCCCAAACCATCTGCACCTGTGATAATAAACTCAAGGGGGGAGAGACCTTGTGTTTCTGATTAACATACAGGGTAACCCCAGAGGCGTAGAGGGAGCCCCAACATCCTTTTTCCTCTTTATTTCTTATTTTTTCCCAATCTTTCACTCTCTACACACACACATACACACCCATACACATACACTAGTGCACCTTCTGTTTCTTGTAATCCCCCTCGCCCTGCTCCTTGAAGCAAATCGGAAGAACGGGACCTTCCTTTTCACCACAGAAGACAGATTCTTGATAACATAAAAGCTTTTTCAGACAGCATCCCTGGTTTATATGACGCTAATCTCTCAAGGTGGGCACTTTAAGTGCTTGTTGTTTCAGACAAGACGCTCTTAAAGCATGTGTGTGTGTGTGTGTGTGTGTGTGTGTGTGTGTGTGTGTGTATTTAAGTTGTAGAATCTGGTCGCCCCTCTTAAAAAGACTGAGAGTTTCCATGTTACAGTAGGTAAAGGCAGAAATGTGAAGGTACATATTTCACCCAGAGTGTTGAATAGAGTGACAGCGGGCCTGAGGGCGTGTTTTGAACACTTCTCCCCACTCTGGGTGGTATTTCTGATGGTACCCCCCCTTCTCCTTCCCCTTCCCCCCCTCCTCGCTTCACCCCCCAAAAAGCCACAGAGCGGTGAAAGAGGCAAGCAGTGACATGCGGGTCTTTATCTGTTCGGCAGCCTGCGTCTTCAGAGGAGCTCAAATACGACATACCTCTGCAGCAGACAGGCTGGCTATTGTTAGGCTCAGCTCCTCAGGTCGTGCACAGGAGATATCATCTGCAGATAGAGGCTGACAGACAGCGCTATTTTCCGAAGGATCTTCTCCCAAATGGAATGCCAGCCGGTTCACACACACATAGACACACACAGATGCACACATGTACAGTAGAGTCTCTCACTCTCTAAGGAACACACACACAACAAGCAAACACACTAATAGTGATAAAAAAGGATGTGATCTGTAAGAAAACACAGTTATGACATCAGTTTTGACAAGATGGGAAAGTCTCTGAAACACTCAGTTATTACCAAAAAGTTTCCATTTAAACTCAAACTAAAGAGAGATTTTATGGAAAAGTTTGATATAACACACTTTTAACATGATACGGTCTTGTTGATAGTTGATACTCAGGTTAGCATTAGCAAAGTATTGCCTGTTTACACAACCACGTTAGCATTCATGTGGAGTTGTTTGCTGTTTGGTGAAGAACAAGTGGTGTAAAGTGGGTTCATCACACTGAAAACAGCTGCCTGTTGCTGCTGGAAACAAGGCTAATGATGAGACTGGTGAGACTCAATCAAAACAGTGAAGACAATGAGTTAAAAAATGCTAAAACAGTCAGTAGAGTTGAGGGAACTGCAGATAGTCACAAATCTCTGTGGGTATGTCACTATGAGCGACCTTTTTCACATAACACATAGTCATTTGATCCATTGTTAATACAAAAATATTGATTAGTCTCTCAACTCAAAAACAACCACAGCTGAAACAAAGTGCTGTACATAAATAGATAAAACAACACAGGAACATAAAACAATTAACAGGAAATAAATACTAAAATAATTGTTTATTGTTTTTAAAACGAATTAAAAACAATAAAACAATAAAAACAAACAAACAAACAAACAAACCATAAAACACTAAAACAGGAGCAGAGTCTCATGCATGGTTAGAATCCAAGGAATAAAAATGGGTTTTAAAACGAGTTTTAAAAATGGGCATTGAGGACGCTTGTCTAATATTTAAAGGAAGCTCGTTCCATAATTTAGGAGCAGCTACAGAAAAGGCTCTATCCCCTCTGAGCTTCCACTTTGACCTTGGTACCTCCAGGAGCAGCAGATCAGCAGTCCTGCTATAACAATCCATTAAGTGACTGATCACAAAGTCAAAATGTTGTCATTAAAGGGTTAGTTCATCGAAATGAATGAAAAACTAGCCATGCATATAGCTGTAATTTCATTGGCACCTCTGAGATTTCTGCCTCCAACAGAATACAGTGGATGAGTATCCAGGAACATTGTATTGGTTACTCTGATTACAGATTTCATTGCCCAAACAACTGTATCTGCAGTTAGATACCACTAAACATGTGACTTTTTTTGCTCATGATTAGGGTGAAACAACCCTTTAACTACTCAACCCTTATGTTACCTGAATACCACTTATACAGTACCAAACCTTGACTTTTTGAGACCTTGTTAAGAGTTCTTTCTCTACATATTTTAGTGGTACACAGAGGAAGACTGAACTCAAATAGACTTATGTATTCTTGTGTGTAATTTTCATACAAAATGAACTTTCAGTTTTAGTAATTGTGTCAATTAGTAATTTTATTAAAATGATGCCTTCTTTAAGTTATGGGCTTCATCTAAACCAATTGTTTGGATGTGACAGTACACATTTACTGTTGGTCACCAGCATTAAATTAAAATGTTAGTTCCATAATGAACTCTGTTGTAGTGTAGATATGTTCAAGAAAGGACCTCCATCATACAGGAAGCTGAGGACATGCACAGACTGACAGGATACAAGAAAGCATGTGTGCACATACTGGACACACTCTCCATCTACTACTCCACTACTCCACTACTCCATCACACTCTTGTACAAACCAAGATGAATCTCCCTTCTACCTCCACCGGGCAACTTTAGGGTGCGCTGACCCTCCATTAGCAAGTAAATGGGAGTGAGTGGGGTCGGGTGGTGCTGATCCGGAGGAGCTGTTGACTCAGTCAGTAGTGCGGAGGAGAGCGTTGAGTGAACCCCTCACACACAGCCAGGTTGTAGACACAGAGGGTGGGGCTGGGGGCAGAGGGCTAGAAGGAGGAGGAGGCCCCCAATGAGTATCATCTGTTTTCCCTTGTTGTGCCTGAGGTGCGTTGACGGTTGTGGCTCATTGATGCTATCAGGGAGGCCTGACTGCAGCTTTTTACAGACCAGTCTCAACATCTACGGCTGTCTTTAAGGCAGCTGTAAAAGATCGGTGTAAAAACAACGAGTGCTTTTAACTCCAGGGCGCTGGCTGTTTGTGTGTGTAATGGCCCCGACATTATAAATTCTCCCCATGTGTGCTGTTCTCTGTTTGAGCGTGAGAAGGAGTTTATCACTCATACATCATACCATTTTTGCAGCTTTACATATTTGTTTTGAATTTCTATGCAACACATGTATTTTGTATTTCTTTTGATGTAGCTTATGAAGTTTTACATGTGTTTTATATGATATCAGGTTCCATTAAATTGATGGAGACAGTGTTGATTTTGAGGGTGATTGCCTGTAGCTATTTCTATCTTTACAGTGTGGATAGCCAGTATTATATTACAATAAAATCATACATATATTAAAAACAATCCCAGGTGTATTTTATCCATGAAGTATTAAATATATACAGTATATAAAACGCTCACTATAAATCCATGAAAGTAGGTACAGAATTAATAATAGTGATAATTCTTATTCTAAAACTATTACTATTGTTAGCCACTGTTTAAAAATTACATCTGATATATGATATGACTTCATGAGTAAAGTTAAAGTTCAAGGTCTTTGTGTAGTATTAACAATTAATATATGTAATAATACATTTAAAGCTCATATACATGTTCTGACCTCCATTTAGTTTTTAGTTAAAGTTGCACTAATCAATAATTTATATTAACCGTGTGTCATCTTGAAGGGGTCAACCGTAGTGTCAAATCAACAGAAAATGATCATACAACTTTGCCTTTCCCAGTTAAATAGAGCTTTTTAGCGTCTTTTAACTAATTGTTTTGGTTAACATTACTATACTGTAGTAATACTATTTATTATTATTTATTGTATTATTTATTGTTTGGTTCAGCATCACCACTCTGATTAAACTCATTTCAAGCCACAGGGAACAATAGCAAATAAAAAAAGACTTGCTGAGCACCAAACAGGAGACAGATAAAAGTGATCAAAAAGTTAGCTATTAGCACATGAATGTAGCGGAAAGTTTAGTAATTTAGGATTGAAATACATAGTTTTTCTCATGAGTTGGAGATGAAACAGCTAAAAGTGAGTGAATATTAGATTTACATTTGTGAAGTGGCCAGAAACATGACTAAATAAATTACTTCATGTCTGCTAGGTGTGTAGCAGACAACCACCAGGCAGTAGTTTGCTAACAGGTTAGCTCTGATAGCAACCTCACAAGCCTTTTATATTTTTTTAGTACACAGTGGAGCATTTACCTGCTGAAAAGGTAGATATTCCTCTCTGAAGTTTGTGGAAACCAAAAACAGTTTAAAAAAGAGTGAATATTGGAAAAGCACAACTCTATATGAATGCTATCATTGGTCTGCTAGCTGTGTAAATAGGCAGCTGTAAATGCTAACATCTTAGCCGTAACATTTTTATAAGGCCATAAAATGTCACTGTTGTGTTACTTGTTATGCAAGCAGTTACTATGCAAGCAGTTACAGTACTGCCATGTGTTGACAAGAAAAATACAGCTTTAAGGTGATTTTCAGTATAGACCATATATTTCTTAGCTTGTTAAAGACTGAAAGAACCCGGGCTCGACTTTATAGGATATTTGGCAGTGAAGGAAGCACTGAATCACATACACAGGAAAGAGAATCTTATAGATAATATTTAGACTATGTGACAGCAGTTAACCCCTGTATTGCTCTGACTGCATACAAGCTATTCTCCTGACCGCTGACCTCTAGAAAGATCACTTCCTATTGTGAGCTGTCAGTCAAGCTGATCCCCTGGTGGTTACATATCCTGTCCAAGGAGGTGGGACTCCTTTAGGGTCAAAATAGATGAACAAAGCAGTCCTTTGCCGGTTTATCTCACTGTCCATTTAAACTTTAATATCAGATTTTACAATTTTACATTAACATGAATCTCCTGTATCCTGACATACAACATCTTGGAAGATTCTAGTACATTTGAACACGTGTAGACTTTTGAACTGGCTTATGTTTGGCAGGTGGAGAAGCAGAGAGCAGATCTATCCAGAGAACTGGATGATCTCACTGACCGACTGGAGGAAGAAGGGGGGGTCACCGCCTCGCAGGTAAACTACACACATTCTAACAGAAACACACACACACATGCACACACACACATACACACACACACACACACACACACACACACACACACACACACTTTTCATCCCTTAAGGAATGGGAAAAACACATATTAAATTTCTTTCCAAGACTTAGATGAGAAGATTAATACCACTCTCCGTACAGAGATGTAAACTGATAATTGTTGGTTTTATGGGGAGTTGCGTGCTAGAGCAGTAAGGTTGCCAGGCAACAAGCACTATTGCCAGAGATGGATAATTACGTTTTGTTTTTCAGCAAGCACATAGCTGCATTGCATATTTAGTCTGATTCTGCTGAGAGCTCAGTCTACAGAGATGCTTGTGATTGTGATTAACAGATAGAGGTGAACAAGAAGCGAGAGGCCGAGCTCCAGCGTCTGAGGCGAGACCTGGAGGAGACCTCTGTCCAGTCTGAAGCACTGGCCGTGATGCTGAGGAAACGCCACAGTGATGCCATGGTGGAGCTGAGCGACCAGTGCGAGGCTCTGCAGCGGGCCAGGGCCAAACTGGAGAAGGAGAAACAGAAGCTGAGGATGGAGGTGGACGAGCTGTCTGCTTCACTGGACAGTCTGACGAAAGCCAAGGTCAGGAAGTTAGTCATTTGGACAAGAGTTAGATTTCTAACAAACCATTAACGTCAAGCTGTAACAGAACTTGTGTCTCTGTTGTGCTGCAGACCTCCTCAGACAGCCAGATAAAGAAGCTGGAGGAACAGTTGTCTGACTCCAACAGGAGAGGAGATGACCTGCAGAGGACGCTCACTGAGCTTAGCGTGGCCAAGAACAGACTCACAGGTACACGAATATCAAACTCATTAAACATTGATTTTTACCAGTGTTCCTAAGGCAATCACATTCAATGTTAATATTATATTTGTTCTTGCCATTAAACAGATTCACTGGGTATGAGTGAAGATGTACAGAAACTTAATAGTGCTGCAGTGTAACGTGAGATCTTGAAAGAATAGTTTGACATTTTGGGGATTACAGTAATTCACTGTCCTGCTGAGAGTTAGTTGAGTAGATTGATACCACTCTCATAGTTGTAAGATAACTATTGAGCTGGAGCCGGAATTCTATTAGCGTAACTCTCACCAAAACTAAAAGAGTGCCTATCAAAGGTCACTATTTCTCATGATGCATCTTGTTTTTGATCAATGTAAAAATCTGAGTGGTTTTACAGGGAGTTACAAACTGTAACTTTCCAGATGCAGTGATTCATTTTATGTCCATATCAAACACACAAAATAAAACCTGTTGATTAATGAGTTTTAAATGTGTTAGTAGGTATATTTTTAAGCTTTGGACAGATCCAAGCTAGCTGTTTCCCAATGTTTTCAACTTCTATACTAAGTTAAGCTTATCACCTGTTGGCTCTAGCTTCAAACTTTAATAACAGACATGAGAGAGGTATGGTCCTGTCATCAAACTCTCTGCAAAAAAGTGAATAAACAATTTCCCCCAACAATATGCATTTAAAAGTATGTCAAAAATGGCTAACTTTATGTCCCTAATATTCTTCAAGCTCCAAAACTGGTGCTGATTCTCCAGTTCTGATAATGCAACTCATGAGAACCTCTTGATTAGACCCTGTTTGTCTAATGAAGGCCCATTTCTTTCAAACACCACACTCCCAGGTCGTAACGCAAGATTTCCAATAACATTTTGCAATCTCCTACCTGAAGCCAAGAAAACTCAAGTGATGTCAACTTAGGAAGTTTCTCAAACTTCAGAAAGCTGCTGCAGACCTACATAAGACATTGTACAACTGTATTCATTTAAAATCAGTATAGTTTGGCTTTTACTTTGTTTCAAATGGTAAGAAATATTTTTTTTCAGCCCCCACGGAGAAATGGAACAGACACAGATATGTTCATAATCTACTGGATGATGAGTTCTTGATGCTCTGTTTGGTAGAAGAAAATGTTCTCAGACGTCCTTGCTATTTTATACTGTATCTTTCTCAGTTAGCACACAATGTAATCCACATCTGCTGTTGTAACCAAACAAATAATCAAAAGACAAAACACACAAAAAATCACATTGTTTGCTATTTTTTACATTTAGTGCTTCAAAGTATGTTACAATGTGTTGTTAATCAGCGCTCTGCGTGTTCTGTCAGCGGATAACGCAGACGTGAGTCGACAGATGGAGGAGGCGGAGGGCAGAGCCAGCCAGCTGAGCCGCTCCAAGACTCTGCTCCAATCCCAACTGGAGGAACTCAAGAAACAGTTGGATGAGGAGGTCAAGGTCAGTGTTTTGAACTCAGTATGGAAATATGAAATAGAAAACATTCAGCGTCTAAATACAAAGTCTTTAATGTGGTCGTTTTCCCACAAAATGTAACATATTCGCTTTGTGGTGGTTGGCAGTGTAAGCAGGCGGTCAGTAGCAGCTTGAGTTTAGTGCGGCAGGAGTGCGAGGTGCTGAAGGAGCAGCTGGAGGAGGAGCAGGAGAGCAAGCAGGAGCTCCAGCGCCTCGTCTCCAAACTCAACAGCGAGGTGACGCACTGGAGGACCAAACACGAGGCCGACGCCATCCAGCATGCTGACGAGCTTGAGGACACCAAGTAAGTTGATACTGGCCTCGTTTGAGCATATGTGGTACCTAAAAAATCTGAATGTATCTCAGTGGTCCAAATAATGTGTGTGCTGCAGGAAGAAGCTGGCATCACGGCTTCAGGAGGCAGAGGAGGCCGTGGAAGCCACCCAAGCCAAATGCTCCTCCCTGGAGAAAACCAAACAGAGGCTGCAAGGAGAAGTGGAGGAGCTCTGCATGGACCTGGAGAAGGTAGAGCAGCCTTTATATGAGCATTACCTCTCTATAAACTCCCCTTTAGTTGTTGTGTTTGAGCATCATGTTCCTTTTCTCAGGCCAGCAGCTGTGGGCAGGCTCTGGATAAGAAGCAGCGGGTGCTGGAGAAGCAGCTCGGAGACTGGAGGCAGAAGTGTGAGGAGCTGGTGGCTGAGGTGGAGGGCTGCCAGAAGGAGAGCAGGCAACACGCCAGCGAGCTCTTCAAACTCAAGACAACCCATGAGGAGTCTCTGGAGCAGCTGGAGGCTCTACGCAGGGAGAACAAGGCCTTCCAGGGTATAAGAATACTTATTTTAACCTCACTAATAGCAGAATGATTGTAACCACAGTTCAATTAATGTGTGTGGCTTGGCTTTGTCTTACAGAGGAGATAGCTGATCTCACAGACCAGCTGTCAGATGGTGGTAAGAGTGTCCACGAGCTCCAGAAAGCGAAAAAGAAGATCGAGATGGAGAAAGAGGAGTTACAGGCCTCACTGGAAGAGTCTGAGGCGGCTTTAGAGGTACACAACTTTAATAATTCAAAGAAATCACTTTTCAAAAAAATTATCAAGGACATGTCCATGTATCATACGATCGCCAGTCCATATATAGCCATGATGATGTCAATAATTACGTCATTGTATAATAGGTCGATAATTATTGAAACAGGCCTATGTACAGTCCGTACAACAATGCAACATCGTCTATCCTTACACTATCAATTTAAAGGAGAAAAAACTCCCAAGAAGGACAGATGTGTAACAGATGTTGAGTGTACAGAATAAACCAAGAAAGCAAAATTACAGGAATACATCATGGATGAACAGGATGACAAAATTATAGATAAATTAATAACATGTATGAAGAATGTGGTGTGGAGGATGTTGAGCAGCTTCCAGGATAAGACCTGAGCCACATGACCTCCATCACCATGGCGACCTGGGAAAAGGACAGACTACACATGCTTTACAGACATAAGAATTTTTTTAACTAAATACACATATGTTGATGTTTGTTCTTTTGTATATGATGTATTGATGGTTGGCAAATGGTTTATATTTATATTGAATTATTGTCTCTTCACGCTACACCCCTCTCTACACCTACAGTTACCAGATGTGTATTTATTCTTATTAGTCTGACACATTTTCTCAGTAAAAACTCATCTTCCCCACCCTCTATCTTTCCCCTGATGTACCTAAATCATTGTTCAGTTTTCTGAAAAAAACATCCATATTTGGGGATAGACAAATATTTCCATGGCCTTGGCAGACAGTATCATTCATTTCTGGCTCAGTCATTAATATTATCATGATTAATTATTTCCCTGTTTTCTCCAGGCTGAGGAGACTAAGGTTCTGAGGCTGCAGCTGGAGCTATCTCAGGCTAAAGGAGACCTAGAGCGCAGACTTCAGGAGAAGGAGGAAGAGATGGAAGCTGCGAGGTACCTCATCTCTCTCAGTGATGCTTTTCTCATCAACAGCACTAACGCTTCTCTTCCTGTCCTCTGTTTCCCTTTATTCCTTCAATAAAGCACTTTATCTTTAGAGGTAAGACTTTTCCCTCCTTCAAACCCGGCTTTGCCACAACACATATGCAGAGTTTGTAATGCTTCTTTCCTCCTGCTCTGTTAGAAAAAGCCACCAGAGGGCACTGGAGTCCCTGCAGGCCAGTCTGGATGTGGAGGTGAAAGGCAGAGCAGAGGGGCTGAAGCTGAAGAAGAAGCTGGAGGCCGACATCAATGAGCTGGAGCTGCAGGTGGACCTGCTCACCAAGAACAACACAGAGTTCAGCAAGAACAGCAAGAAGGCGCAGCAGCAGATCAAGGTTGGATTGATATCATGAGCTTTTTTCTTCTACAGCAGGTCTGCTCTTCATAGAGACACTCACTAGAATGTGTTCGCCTCTGTCCCAGGAGCTGCAGGTTCAGCTGGAGGAGGAGGTGCGGAGCCATGAAGAACGCAGGGAGGATCAGGCAGCCCTGGAACGACGCTGCGCTCTGTTGGTCGGCGAGGGTGAGGAGACACGCTCGGCCCTGGAGTGCGCAGAGAGGGCCCGCAAGGTCTTAGAGACAGAGCTGCAGGATGCTAACGAGAAATACAGCGACCTCAACAACCAGGTGATATGTGGTGTCTTTGCTGTGGCGTTCTAGCAGAGACCGAAAACCTGATCTGATCATGTCTTCTTTATATCTGTGTGTTTAGTTCCAGTCAGCTCTGAGCGGGAGGAGGAAACTGGAGGTGGATCTTCAGGCTCTGCAGCAGGAGCACGAGGAGCTGCAGGGGGAGCTCAGAGGATCCATAGACAAGGCCAAGAAGGCCAGCTGTGAGGTAAAACACAGCAGATGCCTGATATGAATTCAGCAGAGTTTCATTCAAGTTTTGTGAGCTAATGTTTTGATTGGGTGGTGTGATTGTGTCAGTTGGCACGAGTTGGGGAGGAGCTGCGTCTGGAGCAGGAGCACACGCTTCACCTGGAAAGAGTGAAGAAAGGTCTGGAGGCCCAGATCAAAGACATGAGCAGCAGGCTGGACGAGGCTGAGCAGATGGCTCTGAAAGGAGGCAAGAAGATCATCCAGAAGCTGGAGGCAAAGGTACTGAGTCATAAAGATACTGTCAGCACGCTGGTTCTGTAAACTAAACACAACCGAAATGAGTTGTAATACACTCCTCTGCTATGTCTGCATGTGTGCTCCTTCCACACTGTGATATGTGTGTGTTTGTGTGTGCAGGTGAAGGAGCTGGAGCTGGAGCTGGACTCGGAGCAGAAGCGACACTCTGAGACGGTGAAGACGCTGAGGAAGAACGAGCGGCGGCTGAAGGAGCTGCTGTTCCAGTCCGAGGAGGACCAGAAGAACCAGCAGAGGATGCAGGAGCTGGTGGAGAGGCTGCAGAACAAGATGAAGGCCTACAAGAGACAAGTGGAAGAGGCCGTACGTCACCTCATCGTCTGACACAAAACACACCTACACCACATTTGACTTACAGTACATATTACTTGATGTTTTAATCACACACAATCTATTTATATTGCAGGAGGAGCAAGCTAACATGAACTTAGCAAAGTATAGGAAGACAGTCCATGAGCTGGATGATGCTGAGGAGCGAGCTGACATCGCTGAGTCAGCTCTCACCAAGATCAGGACCAAGAATAGGGGCAGCTTTGGCAAAGGATACTCCTCTGTAAGTAGCCTGGGCCTGTTCACAGGCAAACTGCTCATCTGTCAGAGAGCTGTATGTGGATTAGGACATCATCTACTACATCCTGGTGGGATTCTGATGTGACAAATATGGTCAATAGTTCATTTTTTTCACTATCATCACACGTGCTGCTGACAAAATTTAATGGCAAATACTGGAGTTAGATATTGTACATATATACATGACTCATACATTTAATCTTTAATCTTAATCTTTACTCAACAACTATTGGATGGACTGCTGGTACATACATTCATGTCTGCCTCAGGATGATTGGTGCAACCTTATCTTTTCATCTAGTGCCATCAGCTGGTCAAACTTTTAGTTTGTCTATTATTTTACTGTTGCTGCCAGTTACTTTGACTCACAATTTTTTTTTTTTAATTCTGTTGTAAAAACATCTGAAATTAATTTGTATTATATAATTACTAAATTCTTCTACAGTCTTACAGGGTGTAGGTGGGGAGACAAAGGAAACATAAGTGAACCTTTGAAAATACCAGAGGTAGATTTTGTGTGAGTTTTTTTTTCTGAATGATGACTGTGATGTGTGTCTATGTTCCTTTAGGGTTATAGCACACCGTATCCAGGCCTGGTCAGGTCACCCAGCTCTGTGGGCTCAGAGGGAAGAGGAGAGAAGATCCTCAACGATGACAACGAGTCCGTCAGCTCCCTCATCCCGGCCTATCTCAACTCCCTCAAGAAGCTCATGATCGATTAGGAAGACAAGCGATCACATCAGCTCCAACTATTTACATGCCTGACATCAATCCAGCTCTGATGTCATCTGAAGAAACAGTATGAAATTTGAAGCATCACAGGGGCTGAAACTGTATTTTCACTACACATTCAGGTTACAAACACATCCAATAGTGTTTGTGTACACTGTATGCTCCCATTGAATTGATCTGAAATGTATTCACACCTTCCTGTTTGTGTAATAACTGCAGTCTGTCAGATCACACCTCTAATAACACACTCCAGCTTTAATCCAACACAAATTTTATATCCACTGCATAGTGTAATATTTGTATGTAAAACAGACTAAGTATGGATGGATGTTTCTAAATTCCCACTCAAGTTAAAGGTGGCACTTTATGAATCAGTTATAAGTCATTTTTAAGCCTTTTAAAGAACAATCCAAAAATAATTATATATACGCTTAATATTTTGTGTTTACAGACTCACGAGGCTGCCAGTTGAAACAGTGTTGTCTCTACTCATATTCAGAAACAATGAGGCAAAACAAATTTAATACACTAAATATACTATTTATTGAATAATGCTGTACTTTAAATGAATAGTGTTCAAAAGCTGAAACTGCAGTAATGCTAATTCAGACAGTCTACGGATAAGACTTCATTTGTACGCTAGTTAGCTAACTGTTAAATGGTATAGATGTATATTATCCTCCAAATAAGCACCCTGTTACTACTAACTTTTATAACATGCTACTAACATTAGGCAAAATATGAGGATTTTCAGGCATTAATGCTAAGCTAGCAGGTTAGCCAAGAAACCTTGGTGAGCTTTGTTCATCCCCAACTGGCTGAATATAAAAACTACCAAACGACTCTTTACGCAGTTTAATCAACTATTCTACCACTGAATACTGCATGTAACTAATACTTTCTCATTCGCAAGCAAAATAAATCAAAATAGATTAATATAGTTTACTACAACAGCAGCCATCTTGGGTTAGGTTCAAACCTGTTCAGACTGGATCAAACTGGTAAATCTTGCAGCAGCTGCAGTTTTAAAGTCAACAGATAAAATATTTACTACTGTCTAAATGATTATAGAGCTAAACTAATGGCTTATAAATGACATATAACAAGATTTTTTTTGTGTGTTACCAAGATGCAACTAGGTGCCATCATGTGTGGGTTATTTAGGTCAAATATGAAATGCAATGTCAATGTATTCTACCTAAACTATGTCAGGTTTATCTCTGTCTGAACTTTTAACCACATCTTTACTATTATCGCTGCCTTCAACTGTAACAAGGCTTGGACAAACCATTTTATTATTGAATGTGAAAATGTGTTTTGTTTTTTGTTTTTATTTTTTAGGAAATAAAAGACTTTTACATTTATCATGTTTTCCTCATTATTTCATTATCTCATCAAACTCAGCACTTATGATCAGGGGCGCATTAAAGTCACTGGAGGCCCCTGGGCTACAGAACTTTATGTTTCCCCCCCTATCCCTAAGTGGTTGACACACTATATTTTGCCTATAAAACTCAATACAAGGTCAACTTTGGCTCTGTGCCATTTATTTGTGTCATTGTATGTACCAATGAATGTACCATTAACTATGTGCATTGTTGTTATTTTATGAGTCATCCACACATTGATCTCATCAAGTTAAGGCTGTAGCCTTACTTAGATGTAGACTAAGCAGTTCTTGTGATTTTGTGAGTCATCCACACATTGATCTCATCAAGGTAAGGCCTTACTTAGATGTAGACTAATCAGTTGTGATTTTATGAGTGATCCACACATTGATATCATCAAGGTATGGCTGTAGCCTTACTTAGATGTAGGGGCTATAGTAAGGCTGTAGCCTCACTTAGATATTGGCTAATCAGTTCTTGTGATTTTGTGAGTCATCCACACATTGATCTCATCAAAGTAAGGCTATAGCCTTACTTGGATGTAGGGGCTGTAGTAAGGCTGCAGCTCACTTAGATATAGGCTAATCAGTTGTTGTGATTTTATGAGTCATCCACACATTGATCTCATCAAGGTAAGGCTATAGCCTTACTTAGATGTAGGGACTGTGGTAAGACTGCCCCTGGGCTGTGGTAAGCCTTACTTAAAAGTATGGGCTGTAGTAAGGCCTCACTTAGATGTAAGCTAATCAGTTGTTGTGATTTTGTCATCCACACATTGATCTCAAAGTAAGGCTATTGCCTTACTTAAATGCCATATTGCACAGTAGAGCAAGAACAAACAAGAAAGGAGCATGTTGTGACATATGATACATATATTCATTTTTATTAATGACAATGCCAACCTTTTGCTGTTAATGTACAAAAACGTCTCTTCTCTCGGTGGTCAAGTAATACTAATACTGGACAAGACATGGTTGTAAAAGAGCATTTTGTACATTTAGCTTGAATCCCAACTGAAGCAACTATTTCCAAAACTGTAGAATATTTTTGAGAGCTGTCATTTCTATTGCATATAAAACACTTTGTGTTTCATATATTAGCCGTACCAAATGTCTGATGTTTTACTGAAAGATTCTACTATTTACTGTATTTTACATCCTTTGCACTACTGTCTCCTTTCATATCAAATCACACATCTCATGTATTTACACCAGACCCCCAGAACACAATCAAAACACTTCACTTCCATTAGTAATAAAATGTGTAACAAGTAAGTTCTCTTTATAATGCTTTCCATATCAACAGCAACTTACAGTATATTTATTAAAAATCATTTGGGTATAAAGTGCAATTGGCTGATTTTTTAATTTCGTATTAGGAATGAAGTAACAACAAAAGGAGGAATTTAAAACTGTTGATGAACTTAAGACTTCAGTTTTTTTGTTTTTTGGCCAGATTTGTCATTTTAGTTAGCAACTGACCCTTCACTAAACCCCGCCCCCAAACGAATGTCAACTGCTGTCAATCATAGCTTAGCGACTGTAGCTAGGTGGGCCTGTCAAACTTTGGATTTCCTATCGTACTACAATGTGCATTCGCTTCGATTAAGAGTAATTCTGCCTGTTATTTCAAGAATTTGGATGGTGGTGTCTTTTTTTAAGTCTTTGTTTCTGAAAAACAAAAGCGTAAGGAATGAACGAAATGTGTGTTTATCTTCTCCAGCATAAGCTACAAACATGAACATTTCTGGCTAATTAGCTTACTATCTTCAATGGTAGCCTAGTTTTATTTCCAAAGGCAAGTAGAATGTCATTAACTTGTGTGTTTTTTGTGAAGCTAAGATGCTACCGTATTAGAGTTTAGGGTATTGATAGTGCTTTTTATTTGGCTTGGGGAAGTTTAGAGACCAGACAAACTTGTCTTGTATGTTACATAGTGTTATATATATGTTGGGTATTCTTCATTTTCAAAATCCTTTTCTCTTGAAAAAGTGAAGCATACTTCTAAAAAACACAAACACTGGTCTTAATACATGAACACTGTTGCTTAATAGCCGACATATTTTTTTCTAAGCATTCAAAAAGGGCTTTGCTAAAACAAGTAACATTTTAATTTTTACTACTCTATAATACTACTTTATTTTTACTATTTTATAAGACTAACTAGATCGACAGACTGTATGCTTTAGCGTTAGCCTAATCTGTTAGTATAACACAATGTATGCCGTCAGCAAGCAAATATTTAAGACTCTTCCATGGTTCTAGTTTGGAAACTAATCTTCTGGAAACTTTAAAAAAATCTAAATGTCACATGACAGTATTTTCAACTACATCACGGAGTTGGTGCATTAGCATTTAACTGTTACTAATGCTAACTGCTGTTATTTTAGTTCTACACTCCTTGACGAGACATTACAAGCTGCTTTGATCTACATATGTTTTAAATTGTGATACACTGTTTAAAAAAATATTAGGAATTTTGATGATAAATCTACCACTATTATAACTGTAAACTGCATATGTGCCCACCTAATATGTAGGTTTTACATGTGTAGCTACAGTAACTAAGGTGGGGCGGAGCTTTGCAAAGGGTCAATATAGATATCAATATTACAATACTTTAGCCTTATTCTGGTACTCAGTAATATAACACTCTTAGGTCAGAATGCATTTTGCCTAGCAGCTTTCATTAAATCATTTTTGCCAACAACTCGCAGTTCTGAAATCACGTGTGCATCAACACACGTGATTCCGAGAATGACCTCACAGAGCAAAAGCACATAAAACAGCAGCATACTGCTGCACGACATAAAGCTATTCAACATTTACAGATGTTAAATGTTCATTGTAGATGCTTCTTCATCATTTGCCTCACCTGAGTATCCTTTTTTCAACAGAATTCACACTCTCATTCTCCTGTGCTGTTTAGCTGAGCACCAGCTTGCATACCAGAACACCAAGACCCGCCACTACCTGACATCTTCACTCATCTGTTGGGGTCATCACAAAACTCCCCAAACACTGACATCATCATCCTCAGCAGATTTGTCGTTGGGATGTTAAGAGCCAGTGAGCACTGACTGATCACCCCTTCAGTCTGTTAGGAGTCACACATGGATCAGCGGGCGAGAGATGATCCCAACACACATTCAATTTCCCACTCAGTCTTTAGGCGCATTGCCTCTGGATCAGTGTGTCCGTCTGTGAGCTCGGGGAGGGGGGAGGTTAAAGTGTGCATAAGCAGAGCTGGCGGACAGCACTGTGGTTAAATCTCTATGTCCACTGGCCTGATGTCTCCAGTCTTATTCTCCCGCACCCACAGCTCTCTGTCTTTGGATGGGTCCACACACTGGAGGAGCTGGTCCACCGGCTCCATCGTCTGGACAAAGAAAGGAATAACAATCAGCTGCAGCATCGAAATGGAAATTCAAATGTCTTTTACTCGTACAGTATGTGTTTAGATGATGCCTCTTTCATAGGGCTTGTAAAATGTCTGTTTGGCTCCCTCTACTTGAACAAAACTTTGTTTCTGATTGATTAGTCATGAAATTCAACAATAGGTGACTTCTGATTAGCAGATTCTGTTGCTATGGATACCATTCTGATCATAGATGAAACTGACAGCTGTTTTCTTTACACACAGTGAACACCCAAGTTATTTTCTTTAGTTGTTTTAGTGCTGCAGTGTGTGTCGGCCAGCCGGTCTCGTATGTTATTGCTGGGGTTCACCGCTCTGCTCTAGAAACGGGTCGAGAGTGTTTATAATATACTTAAGTTTGTCTCGCAAAAGTAATTATTTAGTCATGAAATCAAAACATGCCTGCAACAGCTGCCTCTTTTGAAGATGAACTGTAAGATAACTCCCTCAGTGAGTTCTGCCTTTTTCATTCTGTCAGCATCACGTTATTTTCTGCAGCAAATCGGTGGCCCGATTGTGTGAATCTACGAGGGTCACGTAGATTTTTTTCTTTCATTGAATAATGTGCAGTTCATTGAATTTTACTTTGAACTGCACATTATGTATGCTGATGTGCCATTACTGCTCAATAGGCGTGGTTATGTAATTGGTGAAAGTAAACTTAAATGAATTCTTAGATCAAGGGAGAAGAAAGCAGTCAGTTTCGTCCGTAACCAGTCACTGTACTCAAGACATCTTGACCTACAAGTAAGAAAATAGAATGTCTGCTTAATAATGAAGGAGTTGGATCCCAGGTGGGTTTCACTGAGGAAAATGAAACATCTCCAGAGGTAGAATCAGCACTTATGATAAACTTTTTCTTAGGTGTTATCTACTTTTAATCCTACCGCAAACTTAAAGTTAATCTCCACTCAAAAATGTGTTTTGCTTATTTTTACTTCACTTGTTGTTGTTGATGTTTGACTCACTGTGCAGAATGATATATGTGCAGAGTTTGTTTTCACATTCATCTGCTGAAAGAGGAAAGTTTCTAAGTGCTCATCTTAAATCTGAGTTTAAGGATGATTTGTGACATCATATTTTAGTTTAATTTATTCTTGGGGAATCTGCTGTTTTCAGGAAGCTACCTCCAAATGCACATCTGTGAGCATGAGCACTTTCCTTTATATCTACCTTCCCTATCATTAACAGACTTTTCTTCCCCTCTCCAGTTCCAGAGTTTCATATTCATTCATATGGCTGGATACTACTTACTAATTTTACATTAGACGGGTGACAAATTAAAGGATAAAATCGGGTCTGAATACTTGATCCTAGAGTGAAGGGATCAGAGGCCTGTACTACGAAGCTGGATTTTCTCTTATCGAGGTAACTTCAGGGTTAACTCTGGGTTTTCCGTGCTACGAAGCTGGTTCACTTCTTACCGGGGTAAATCACCATGGTAACTTATGCTGAATGGCTAACCTGCTCCGGAGCAGGTTATGTTCTGGATAAGAGATCAATGAGTACAAAAGCACCACCTCCTGACCGATCAGTTCTCTTAGAAAATGACCTGCCCATTCTTAAAAGATCCTGGCTGTCAACATTGGTGCGCGGATCATGAGAGGAGCGCTTAGGAGAGAAAGAGTTTTTAGTGATAGATGTAATTTTTTAATTGGCCAAAATATATATTTAAAAAATAATCATTGAGGCACGTGGGGGATATTATTCTGTAGGTTTGACATCCTGAGATCAAAGTGTCAGGGAGCATAATAACTGTATTTATTTATTGTAATTGTAAAAAATTGACGAAAATATATATTTGTAAAATAATCCTTGAGGCACATGAGGGATATTATTCTGTATGTTATACAGTTGGTTTGAAATCATTCAGTCAAATGGTTGTAGCGCATAATAGGTTTGTATTTTGAATGTTGAATATTAAACTAACTTAATGTGTCTATGAAAGGAAGGGCACTGAGGAAGCGATCTGCCCCAAACGTCTGTGCCGTAATAAAGTGACATTGTGTGATCAGAGTGCTGTCCGTTTATATTGTCTGATATATTAATATTGTATGATCTCGTGAATTTACACATTAACAGAGTCGGCAATTTTCTGCCAGCATTCCTTCCTGGCTTTTGCTGCATCAGAGTTGCTTTTGGCCTGGATGATGTGATTGAATTCTTCATATTTATGAAGAATAATTGTCTGCTCCTCCATGGTAAAGTAGGCTGCTCTGCAGGGTTTCTGCATGTTTGTGATTGGTCAGACGCTGCAAACACCTCCCCTTTATGTGAACGCGCAGAGATCCAGATTGGAAAACCCTGGGTTGATTTACCGAGTTGATAACCAGCTTCGTAGTACCGCTTATCCTGGACTGCGAAGATCTGGTTGAGTCAACCCAGGTAACGGAGAGAGATCCCGGATAGGTTAATCCAGCTTCGTAGTACAGGCCTCTGGACTGCGAATATCTGGATAAATCAACCCAGGTAACGGAGAGATATCCTGGATAGGTTAATCCAGTTTCGTAGTACAGCCTCTGGTGGCTCTGTTATGCTGTTGGGGTCATTTTCTGGCATGGTTTGGATCCACTTGTCCCCTTTTTGGATTAAATTAGATTGCACAGGTTAAGCCATTGACTCTATTTTTATATAGTTACCTTATTCTCTGAACTATATTTTATAGTAATTACAAGTTATATAGTATTATACAGTTAAGTAGTGATATTCAGCTTCAGTAGCATTAGCGTCATATTTTTGTTGAATCTGCCTCACTCTCTCTCTCTCTTCAGATCTGCTGAATAAGAAACATCTAAGTGACTTAAAATTGAGGTTTTGTAACATCCGCTGATAAAACGCGCAGCACCGCAGCATTTTACACATTGCGCCGCTAATATCACCTGTTTAGTTGGAGCCGTTCATTTACTCTGAGCCGGTTAGCCTGAAACGTGTTACTATGGTAACGTTACAGGTAGCTGTCTGATGATTAACGTTGTTAATGTTGACATCACATGGCGCTACCGAGGCCTGTACTACGAAGCTGGATTTTCTCTTATCGAGGTAACTTCAGGGTTAACTCTGGGTTTTCCGTACTACGAAGCTGGTTCACTTCTTACCGGGATAAATCACCATGGTAACTTATGCTGAACGGCTAACCTGCTCCGGAGCAGGTTAATGTTCTGGATAAGAGATCAGCGAGTACAAAAGCACCACCTCCTGACCAATCAGCTCTCTTAGAAAATGACCTGCCCATTCTTAAAAGATCCTGGCTGTCAACATTGGTGCGCGGATCGCGAGAGGAGCGCTTAGGAGAGAAAGAGTTTTTAGGGATAGATGCAATTTTTTAATTGGCCAAAATATATATTTAAAAAATAATCATTGAGGCACGTGGGGGATATTATTCTGTATGTTATACAGTTGGTTTGAAATCATTCAGTCAAATGGTTGAAGCGCATAATAGGTTTGTATTTTGAATGTTGAATATTAAACTAACTTAATGTCTCTTATGAAAGGAAGGGCACTGAGGAAGCGCTCTGCCCCAAACGTCTGTGCCGTAATAAAGTGGCATTGTGTGATCAGAGTGCTGTCCGTTTATATTGTCTGATAAATTAATATTGTATGATCTCATGAATTTACACATTAACAGAGTCGGCAATTTTCTGCCAGCATTGCTTCCTGGCTTTTGCTGCAGCAACAGTGTTGCTTTTGGCCTGGATGATGTTTGAATTCTTCATATTTATGAATAATAATTGTCTGCTCTTCCATGGTAAAGTAGTCTGCTTTGCAGGGTTTCTGCATGTTTGTGATTGGTCAGACGCTGCAAACACCTCCCCTTTATGTGAACGCGCAGAGATCCAGATTGGAAAACCCTGGGTTGATTTACCGAGTTGATATCCAGCTTCGTAGTACCGCTTATCCTGGACTGCGAAGATCTGGTTAAGTCAATCCAGGTAACGGAGAGAGATCCTGGATAGGTTAATCCAGCTTCGTAGTACAGGCCTCAGATGTCATTAGTTTTTCGGGCTCCGCTGTTTTTTTCTGAGCAGGTTCTGTCTCCGATGATGTAGATTTATGTTTTAACCAGCGGTCTGTGTTTGTTTACTTAAACTTAATATCACTCTTAGCGTGTCTGTGTTATGCTAGCGGGAGGTACAGAGAGCTACAGGTGTGTTCAGGGTCGAAGTCAGATAGTCGGACACAGCGGTTCCGGTGTTGTGCCGTATTAAGCACCCCTGCCGTGAAAAGCACCCCCTCGTCGCGGGAACGCGCATGTGAAGACAGACGCGTTAAACTACTACCAAACGGACATATATTACCCACAGATCTCTTATTCACGAGTAAATGTCAAAAAGGACTAAATGCTCATGTTTAATTTACTACAAATGACAACGTACACACAATGACAACAATTATATTCTCATTCCATGTCACGTTCTGTTTAGCGTCCAGTTTAGTGTTAATGATTCATGTTTAAATGCGCTCATGGATTCCACAATAGTCATACTTTCCCACAACCACAGTCACAGATAACAAAAATCGGGTATATGGTTATTGATGTCATTAATTAATAGCCTGCTTACCGTGTTGTCTTCCATAATATTTGTAAATATATATAAAATAAACTCCTAAGTATGTGTTTGTGTGAGTATATATATATATAGATAGATAGATAGATAGAAGTGTCAGTGTGTTTTTTTTTTTCTTGGTCTACTTATCATTGAATATAAACTCCTAAGTATGTGTTTATGTGAGTGTGTGTGTGTATACATATATATATATATATATATATATATATATATATATATATATATATATATATATATGTATAGGAAATGCACCCCCTGCTATCTCCCACCAGGAAAGTGTGACATCCATGAAACTTACTCCACTTATCAACACCTGTCCTATGACTATACTCTCAAAAGTATTTGATGCTGGGACCACCAGAAAGGGCTTTTTTGGGGGGGGGTGCATTTCCTGGCAGGTCAGTCTGCCAGGAAATGCACCCCCTGCTATCTCCCACCAGGAAAGTGTCACATCCATGAAACTTACTCCACTTATCAACACCTGTCCTATGACTATACTCTCAAAAGTATTTGATGCTGGGACCACCAGAAAGGGCTTTTTGGGGGGGGTGCATTTCCTGGCAGGTCAGTCTGCCAGGAAATGCACCCCCTGCTATCTCCCACCAGGAAAGTGTGACATCCATGAAACTTACTCCACTTATCAACACCTGTCCTATGACTATACTCTCAAAAGTATTTGATGCTGGGACCACCAGAAAGGGCTTTTTTGGGGGGGAGTGCATTTCCTGGCAGGTCAGTCTGCCAGGAAATGCACCCCCTGCTATCTCCCACCAGGAAAGTGTCACATCCATGAAACTTACTCCACTTATCAACACCTGTCCTATGACTATACTCTCAAAAGTATTTGATGCTGGGACCACCAGAAAGGGCTTTTTGGGGGGGGTGCATTTCCTGGCAGGTCAGTCTGCCAGGAAATGCACCCCCTGCTATCTCCCACCAGGAAAGTGTCACATCCATGAAACTTACTCCACTTATCAACACCTGTCCTATGACTATACTCTCAAAAGTATTTGATGCTGGGACCACCAGAAAGGGCTTTTTTGGGGGGGTGCATTTCCTGGCAGGTCAGTCTGCCAGGAAATGCACCCCCTGCTATCTCCCACCAGGAAAGTGTCACATCCATGAAACTTACTCCACTTATCAACACCTGTCCTATGACTATACTCTCAAAAGTATTTGATGCTGGGACCACCAGAAAGGGCTTTTTGGGGGGGGGTGCATTTCCTGGCAGGTCAGTCTGCCAGGAAATGCACCCCCTGCTATCTCCCACCAGGAAAGTGTCACATCCATGAAACACATCACTTTCATGAGAGTATTATCAACATTAGTTAATGCATTTTGTTTTACACTGAATTGCATCAGCATCTCTGTATAAAAAGTAAATGGAGATGTATATTAACTGCATTTGTCCCAACTTTTAGTGTAACTGAATATGATCAAGACTACATGTTTAAATATTAGATCAAGCCATTTAATTATAAATTATATACATACAAACAGCATGTGATGCTAAATGCGTTTAGCTCTATTTTCCAATTTTGCAATAATCATATAATAATAATAATAATCAATTATGCAAATGACGTTACACCACTGCGCCACCCCAAATTTGTGGGGGCCCCTTTAAGGACCCAGAAATCGAGAGCGACAGGTATATTAACAGCAAAATGGATACAGTCTTATATCAAACTATTCTAGTTTATAAAACTAAAGGCCAGTATCCTGCACAGATTTCAAAAGCAGAGAAAAATGAAGTACGTCGAAAGGCATCAAAGTTTGTCGTCGAAGGTGAGTTAAGGATTTCTGTTTTAAATATAGACTTCACGCGTTTATGTTTTTTTACTCGTGTACATGCCGACACTGTAATGTTTAATGTATTTGCTGTATAATATATTTGATGTTAATGGACGTTTCAATTTATCTCCTAGATGGAGCACTGTATTATTGGAAAGATCCTGGTAAGGTCACCAAAGCTAAAGTGGTAAGAGGCACGGAGGAGGCCAACGCCATTTTTAGGGACTTCCACGACAGCCCCACAGGTGCTCACACCGGTCAAAAGAAGACCAGAGATGCTATTTCAAAAAGGTTTTTCTGGCCTGGTATGTCTGCTGACATAGATAAATGGGTAAGTAAGCACTGCAATTGAGGAACAATTGAGCACTTTGCTTTTTAATGAGTTTCAGCAGATTACATAATTACTTGCATGGAGGAATATGTTTATTTTCATTTAATTATAGAAACTTTAAAATGTGTTTGTACATGGTTGAATTTAATATGAAGTGACAGACAAATGCCAGCAGATAGTTAACTTCCTCATGTATATGTGTTTTAAACAGGTGTCAGAATGTGCAGTGTGCCAGTCAGCTGCTCATGTAATAAAACAGGAGGTGGAGTATACCCCCATAAAGGTAACTGTTGACACATTCTCATAATCAGTGTCTGTTTTTTTCACAAAACATATTTACCTTACTGATATAAATTTTTACATAATTTTAACATATCTTCAGCAGAGCATGTGGAAAGGAATTAAGCTCTGATTGACTGAAGCTGAACTATTTTCCTTAAATGTCACCATGCTCACAAACATTTTATCCAGAATGAAATGTATATATTTATTTTGTGCTGCTTTTTCAGGTAAAACATCCATTCGAACTTATTGGTATGGACCTGATTGGCAAACTGAAAACCACCAAAACAGGCCATCAGTACATCTGTGTCATGGTGGACTACCTGACAAAGTGGCCACAGGCCTATTCTCTCCATAATAAAACCGCAGCTGAGGTGACTGGATGCATAGTGAAGTTCTTCCATCAGTTTGAGGCTCCAAAAAGGATACTTACTGATCAAGGAAGAGAGTTTGTGAATGAGGTAATTTTGAAAATACATTTAAAAAATGTTGCTGAAATATTTTTATTGTGTTTTGATCTATAAACAATAAGTTCTTTATTTTAACAGATAAACAAGAATGTATGTGCGAAGTTGGGGATAAAAAGGAGTCTTTGTTCTCCTTACCACCCTCAAACAAACGGGCTGGTAGAGAGGATGAATGGCACCATACAAAGGTGAGGCAATTGGTTAATTTATAAAAAATCATGATATACTTTATGTACATTATCATCATGTGTACCATAGACTCTTCAACTTACAGCTGCAATGCCAGTTGGACCATAAATATATTGTTTTGGGAGATGCCTATTGTCAGTTAAAGTTCTGTTATTATTTTAGAGCTCTCAGCAAGCTGGTGGCCCAAAAACCAGAAAACTGGGACGAGTATTTGGATGCGGTAATGTTTGGGTTGAGGACAAAAACACAGATAACCACCAAGTTCTCCCCATTTTTCTTGATGTTTGGCCGCGAGGCTCGGTATCCAACAGAGGTGCCAGAAGACTTCATGGTTGGTAAACACATGTCACAATAAATTTTAAGGTTGATAGATGCAGTGTTGAAAATATAGACTGAAAGAATGTAAAAACATTTGTTCACAGGTAGACAGCAGTGTTGAGAATGTTGTGGCTGAAGAGGCTGTCTCAGACGAGGTAAAGCGCTTGGATGAGATTATGGATATTGTGCATAAAAATGTCACCAAACAGCAGGAGAAGACTATGAAGAAGCAGGGTGCTGCTAAACCGGGCTTCAAAATAGGGGATAAGGTGTGGAGACAAAATGTGAGGAGCCAGCAGAGGAAAGGTGGCAAACTCGAGGCAAACTTCCTTGGCCCTTTTACTGTAATGGCATTACAGGGGAAAAGTGTGGATATTCTGGCAGAAGACGGTACATTGCTTAAAAAAGTAAACATAGATCATTTAAAAATTGCGAAAGAGGAGGTGCCTCGCATCCCTCACAAAATTAAAAAATCGGCTACAGTACCAACTTCACCTTCAGCACCATCAGCCCCATCCTCACCAGCTTCACCAGCTTCACCAGCAGCCCCAGCCGCTCCATCAGCCCCAGCCTCACCAGCTTCACCAGCAGCCCCAGCTTCACCATCAGCCCCAGCCTCACCAGCTTCACCAGCAGCCCCAGCTTCACCAGCAGCCCCAGCCTCACCAGCTTCACCAGCAGCCCCAGCCGCTCCATCAGCCCCAGCCTCACCAGCTTCACCAGCAGCCCCAGCTTCACCAGCAGCCCCAGCCTCACCAGCTTCACCAGCAGCCCCAGCCGCTCCATCAGCCCCAGCCTCACCAGCTTCACCAGCAGCCCCAGCCGCTCCATCAGCCCCAGCCTCACCTTCAGCGCCAGCTTCACTAGCAGTGCCTGCTGACGTTGCCTCAGCAGCAGCCCCCGTCTCACCATCAGCATCATCAATCCCATCCTCACTAGCTTCACCAGGTGCCCTAGCCTCACCTTCAGCACCAGCATCCTCACCCTCTCCATCAGCACCAGCCCCACCAGCAGCACCTGCCGCCGCAGCCTCCACAGCAGCTCCAGCAGTTACCTCACCAGCTCCAATGTACACACACACTTCACTTGAAAAATGTAGGTAGTTTATTGTATACCTTTTTTGTTTGAATGGTAATTTTTACAAAATGCAGTAAATTGTGTAGTATAAGATGGTAATAATGTCATATAACATAGTATTACATTTTTTTCAGATGTACAGGAGGCATGGGCAGGGAAGGACATACATGTTCTTCTATCCAAAGTGGGGCCATACAAAATGTTCTATTGGGATATTGAGAACACTGGTCCCAACAAAGAGCTGGAGAGTGAGGTATAGTTTTCTCATTATTGTATGAAATCACTCCTTTCCAATCCCTAATTGCTAATATTTCAACAATGACTGTTAAAATACATTGCAATACAATTGCCTTAAATCATGCAAGGACATTCAGTAACACTATTGTACGGTTTTATTAAACGATCTACCCCATAATTTAATAACTCCCACCGTAAGGGGTGTTTTAACTGGTGAACAGTGTCTCACTCAGGCTCCGACAATTTCTTAATGTAGTTCACAGGTTTATTAACATTCAAATTCATACAATTTCCACATACTATGCCACCTAAGCTAGTACAGTAGCGCCATTTGCCATGAGCCAGGCACTTCTGACGTAACGGTCTGTAACGGAGCTATATAGATTAATATCGACACAAATAATTATGAAAACTCAAATACAAATAATAAGTCAGGAGTAACTACTAATAACACCTGAGGATATGATTTACAACGTAACAACTGTTAAAGAGTAAAAATTAATTAACATGTTCTCCAGAAAATAAGAGAACTGCACAACTTCAAAACAATGCACTTGGTAGTAGTACAGTCAAACTGCCTCTGTGCAATAATTAATGCCATCTTTGTGACATTTTTTATAGGTGATCAACGCATATCTGATGCTGCTTCTAAAAAAATACAACCAGTCCAATGAAGCAGCTTATATTGACACATATGCCATGACGGCAATCTGGAAAAAAAGATTTGGAAAAATCCGGGTATGTATTGTATTGTTATGACTTGGCATTGTGTAAATGCTGAAAATATGCATTTTTTAATTAACAGGGATTTTTTTTGACTACTTTCAGATTGATCCAGCTGCATACAAAATCGTCATGGGGATTGTGAATGAGAATCATCACTGGATGTTGGTTGTGAGAACAAGCTCTGTATCTACAGTGTATACACTCAACATAATAAGCCATTTACTTGATAAATTTGGCGAAGCATACGTACTCACAGTTATTATAAAAAAGGTCTACACAATACCCTACATTGTAGAATTTCAATAATATCATGGGTTCTTGCCTAATGTATGTTGTGTTTCCATGTGAATAATAAAAGGTTATGTACCCACATGAGAAGAGGACACTTTTCATGGATCCACTCGGGGAAAGTAGAGAAAAGATGAAGGTGTGCCTGGAGTCTACAAGGTAAATTTGACTCAAAAATGTAATTGTCCTTGTGTTCTGTGAATTGTTAAATGATTATGTGCAGCAGTTTACACATACTTACATGTACTACTTACATACTTTAGAGCATTCATGAGGAAAAAAGGCTGCAATGTTTCGAGGTGGACATGCAGCACTCTCCCTCATCATCGTCAACAAGATGGCACATCCTGTGGTGTCCTGGCCTTAAAAGTGAGTGAAATGCAGTTACCTAAAGATAAATGTCAAACTCAAATTGAGTAGCAATCGACCTGCTTTTATACATCATGATGTAGGTTTTATTTAATTTGGTAATACTGTACATGTACTGAATGTAATTCTCTACATTTGCTGTTTGATTTGTGTGTAATTGATGAGAGAAAAATATCATAGACCATTCAATCCTTATGCCATTCCACTTATCAAATGTCTCTTCAGTTTGCAGAGAAAATTTTACAGGGGTTAGCCATAGATTGTGACACATCAAAGAAGGCAGTGGATAAGATGAGGCTGGACATAGCCACTTCCCTCCTCAGAGAATCTGGTGTGTTTCCTTTTTGCTCTACATTGTCATTCACTTCTGTACTCTTTAAAACTGTAGAGATTTTTTGGAATAACATTCTGCAGGTTCCCACTCTGCAAAGGGTAAAATAAGACAAGGCTGTGAAGTTTCAGGTTGAAAATTGTAATCTTTGTATCATTTTTCTTTTTGTAAAAATTTGAAATGGTTCATTTTGACCTGAACATTACATAAAGGTTAATCTGAACATATTCATTGAATACTGTTTGTTTTAACAGATGATCTAAGCAGCCTCTGCTTTTATTGTGGGATGGAGGACCAGGATGAAACACAATGGGTAATTTCTTGACATTAAAAATGTAAAAAATGAAAAGAAATAGTTTTTTCAGACTTGGTCAACATTAGATTTGGAGTGGTAATCACAATAATCTTCTGCATCCTCAGCATCTACTAACAATTAATATTGTGCTCATTTTACACCTTACCTTACAACTAAGATTACTTTAATATATTTCAGGATTAATTCAATTCTAGTTATAATACAACATTTATGTGGGGAGAACTTCCAAAAATTGAAGCATTCGTATGAATTAGCAGTCAATTAATTTAGAGATATCCTATCTTTAGGGATACCCCATAATGCAAAACTTATGTAACACATAGATGTCCCTGTTTTCCAGATTTGCTGTGACATGTGTCAGAGGTGGTACCACCATGAATGTGTACAGAGGCCTCCAGTTGATGAGCAGTACTTATGCCTTGCATGCAAGTAAGGTGTCCCTTGTGACCTCTGCCAAGGAGATTGTGTTTTCACCCACATCTGTTGATTTGTTTGTCTGTTCAAAGGGTGCATTCTGTCTTTAAAAAACGTTGTTTTTACATTTTGTGATAGATATGCAGGTATCAAAACCCTTCTGGTTTTGAAAGTATTTATTATTTTCTTCTTATTATTTATTATTTTCTTATTATTATTTATTATTTCCTTCTATTTATGTTATTGGTTATTTTCTATATTATTGTTTGAATATTTACTTTATTATTGATATATTTATTTTATTTATGTTTTTTCTAGCAAGACTCAATTTAAAAAATGTTTTTGTTTCGTGTGATGTTGTTGAGTGTTTTCAACATGTTGGTTTTATGACAATAAATCTGTAAATGCTCTCAATTAATGAGTTTGTATACACATATCCCAAAAGAAGAGTTGAGGTGAACAACTTACACTAACCTATTACAAGATAGTTTCTGGTGGTCCCAGCATCAAATACTTTTGAGAGTATAGTCATAGGACAGGTGTTGATAAGTGGAGTAAGTTTCATGGATGTGACACTTTCCTGGTGGGAGATAGCAGGGGGTGCATTTCCTGGCAGACTGACCTGCCAGGAAATGCACCCCCCCCAAAAAAGCCCTTTCTGGTGGTCCCAGCATCAAATACTTTTGAGAGTATAGTCATAGGACAGGTGTTGATAAGTGGAGTAAGTTTCATGGATGTCACACTTTCCTGGTGGGAGATAGCAGGGGGTGCATTTCCTATACATATATATATATATATATATATATATATATATATATATATATATATATATATATATATGTATACACACACACACTCACATAAACACATACTTAGGAGTTTATATTCAATGATAAGTAGACCAAGAAAAAAAAAAACACACTGACACTTCTATCTATCTATCTATCTATATATATATATACTCACACAAACACATACTTAGGAGTTTATTTTATATATATTTACAAATATTATGGAAGACAACACGGTAAGCAGGCTATTAATTAATGACATCAATAACCATATACCCGATTTTTGTTATCTGTGACTGTGGTTGTGGGAAAGTATGACTATTGTGGAATCCATGAGCGCATTTAAACATGAATCATTAACACAAAACTGGACGCTAAACAGAACGTGACATGGAATGAGAATATAATTGTTGTCATTGTGTGTACGTTGTCATTTGTAGTAAATTAAACATGAGCATTTAGTCCTTTTTGACATTTACTCGTGAATAAGAGATCTGTGGGTAATATATGTCCGTTTGGTAGTAGTTTAACGCGTCTGTCTTCACATGCGCGTTCCCGCGACGAGGGGGTGCTTTTCACGGCAGGGGTGCTTAATACGGCACAACACCGGCCCGCTGCATTTTATTTATTTTTTTTATTTTATTTTATTTTTTGAAGACGTTAGTTAAGGCGGCAGGCGTGTGTTGCTTAGGCGGCCGCCTTAGCTGTAAAGTGCTGTGGGAAACCCTGTAATCCTAATAAATTCCTTGGCTGCATATGATTAAAACAATTAAGTTTAAAGTTTTAGTTAGTTTTCTTACTTCTGAACACAGAGTAACTGTTAGTTGCAGCTCTGACTTGGTTTGTACTTACACTTTGGTTGAACATATCTGTCTCATGTCGAAGGGTGGTGTACTGACACAGGTGCTGTCTGATCATCTCCACCCGCTCCACCTCCAGCCGCTCCAGTTCCTGAACACAAAACCAGTCTGTGAGTCATAGAGGCATCTCTACGCATTCCATCTGTCTGCACTCAGAAGAAACACGGATCTACAGGGATTTATATTCTTCAGTTGACATATTTACATGTGTCAAAAGGGCTTTTAGAAGCTATCTTTGCCCTTAGACACATTTCAGGGCTCCAGTCACTAAACAATCTCTCAAACTACCACAGCAACACAACTTTCCCACATTTCACACCCATACTCATTAAACACATGGTTTCTTACCAGGCTCGTGGTGACCATCTCCTCAAACCACTTGGACTGGCACTGGTTGTAAAGGTCGACACAGCGCATCAGATCATCTCCTGTGACAGTGAATGAAAAGAAGCCATTAACAAAGTGTCCGTTTCTCTCAATATATTGTACATCCAAATGTGTAATGGACAATATTACCACTAGATGGTGCTACTGCCCAAATATTGACATGCCCAGTGTTCGTTCCACCTCTTCCATCTGATACGATTATCCCAAACAGTGCAGACAATCTGGACTGATAATAGATTTCATTATGATGCCATAAGCAAGAATAAAAAAGAAAGGTCTAATCTGTCTTTTCATTAATGTTACTGTCTGTATCCTGCTGGCAACAAAAACAAACACTAATCATGAGGAAGATTAGATCAGAGAGGAAATGATGCAAATCATTCAGTTCCTTAACAAATGACTCTCAATCTTCTGTGGTGAATGTCTGCTGAGATATCTGATACTTTATGTCCATGTTAATGCTGTGAATGCTAAATAGCTTGCAGCTAATGCAGGACAGTGTTTCTCAAAGTGGACTCTGGGGTCTGATGAGGATCCTTGAGGGGAGTTTGTTTCACTCACTGTCCACATCCACCTACAGTATAGACAGTTCGATTCTCTGAAAAAGTTATGTCTAATGAGACAAGATGGAGTTCTTGGGATGAACACTTTACTTGTATTTAACATTTATTTAAAAGGGCAAGCCTATAAATAGTTTGCTGCCTGTTAACCTGGTTATAGAAACAATTGACCAGCTTTGTAGGAGGGATTATGAATGAGGAGTCTACCTGTCTAATAGCTTCCAAGCCAACTGGATTCATTGCTACAGTCTCCAAAAATAATGGAAAAATTGAGACAAAGTTTAGCTCAGCTGTACATGGCTTAAGCTAATCAGTCATACTTCATCAATTGTCAGCTACTCCTAGCAACTGCTGCCACATCTTCAATGATAACTGACATTTACATTAAATGGGTAGATCACTCATTACTGATTGGTATTAACACCATAACAGAAATCAGCAAGCATAAACATCAGACTAAATGATTATCAGACTAGATGGTTTGCTGCTTTTACAATTAAACAAAAACATTATACAACCTTAACCCTTAGTTTTTCAGTTGTATTGCATCTTAAAGGACCAGTGTGTAAGATTTAGTGGCATCTAGTGCAAATGACATGAATATAGTATTCATAAATGTGTTTCAATTTGTGTATAATCACTCGAAAATGAATTATTGTGTTTTCGTTACCTTACAATGAGCCCTTTACATCTACACAGGGAGTGGGTCCTCCTCTATGGAGCACACCATGTTTCTACAGTAGCCCAGAATGGACAAACCAAACACTGGCTAGACTACAGACTAGAGACAGCCTTCTGTGTTTCTTGCAAGAAGGCTTTCAAGTATCTCTTGGAAGAGGAGGGGTTTTCAGTTGGTTGCACTCTACAACTTCACAGCTGGATGCCACTAAATCTTAAACCTGCAATAACTGAACATGTTGCCTTTTGGGGGAAGTGTAACAGGCTAAAAAAACAATACTGAGATATTATCACGAGTAAAGTTAAGCAGGCAGTTGCCTATTTACACCTTCTGTAGACAAAGAGCAACACAACATTAGCCTGCAATACTCTAAGACTCTGTAAAACAGAAGGGAACTACAAAGTTGGTTGTAATCCTCTGAGGCTTCATAGTCTTCACCGTCACCTATTGTTATTGTAAAGAAAAATTGGGGGAAAAAACTGATTACAGCTGTCAAACAGTGAGGGTAGCAAAACACTGCTTTTCATCCTGCTGTTCAATTATTCTGTAAATAGCTTAAAGTTTGGTCAAATCATCCTATTCCACTCTGTCTCACAGTATTATATGTATATCCATTGAAACTATGTGGTGTTAAGACTTTGATTCAGTGAAAATACTTAAAATGTATTTTGCCTCATTTCATACACATTTCCCCAAGGTACCGCTACTAGAATTTAGAAGAAAACTTTGTGGCTTTGAACAATGTTTGTCTGCTCAGCATACAAGGTCAGTGGGATTTAAAAAGAGAGCTCTTCAAACACCATTTTATCTAGGTTCTATGTTTTGGCACATCAAAAAGTTGTAGTGTTTATGGCTGCCACCGTTCAGCCCAGTTTACAGTAAATAGGGTCTTCAGGTCAACTCAAAATAATGCTTCTATAAATAGAAAGGGAAGGAAAAAAATGTGAAAGAAAATGCAAAAGAGTTGCTGATTATGCTGCAGATAAGCCCACACTTCTACACTCCAATAAATCCCTTTAAATAAGAATAATGGGCTCGATAAAAGGTTGATCATGGTCTTAGGTGGTTGATATAAAAGAAATTTCTGGTATGAAAGGCAGCGAGAGCATGGAGCGATAATGAGCCTTTGTTATGAGCAGACAGATGCTCCGCTTTAGTTGTTTTGGCATCAGTCTCCTCGCTGCTTCCCTCACACTGCAGTCATCACTGGCAGCCAGACGCCATGAGCGCCGTCAACAACTGCTGCTGTTTTTCTCCCCCGGTTGCATAAGCAGCATGGAGGAGGGATGGCTGTGTATGTGTGTGTGTGAATTGTGCGTGCACGAGGAGAGCCAGTTTGGACAGAGGCTCGGTACTTGTGTGTGACAGCATGTGGTTGTGTCTGGTTGAGTCATGACATCACACCCCTGGCGGAGAGTCTACATCTGTTTACTCTTAGCCGGTCACTTTTCCTCAGGTCGCTCGGCTATTAAAAAAAAAAAACTTTTATAAAGCAACCTGGCTTCTGCTAAATGCTACCTCTCCACCACGCCTCTTTTTCCTCTCACACCCTCCTGACATGCACATGTGCTTTGTTTTCACTGTTTGTCGCTACTGACCAGGCTGCAAGCACAGACCCCATGTTGCCAATGAGACAGGCGTGTGTGTGCGTGTGTGAATATAACCTGACTTCACTGCATTATTTAGTCTGACACTCTGTTCATGTGTGCTGTTTTCTGAGGGCGAGTTATTCAGCTGAAACAAGAGCTGCATTAATGGTTACTTGAGTTTTAAAATGTCAACTGGAAACATATGTCGATTTAAAAGTTGTTGTATCTGTGAGTCAATTTACATAGATCTGTACAGCAGAAAAATTCTTAGATGTGGGCATAGAGCGGTCTGTGGTCACATTCAGCTGACATAACCAATAGCAAATGATAGCAAAAAAACATGTACAGTATAATGTTTTTTTCTCAGATGGATCAATATAAATATACTGTATATAACTATAAATTAATTCATATATATATATAGTCATTACTTCTGTTAAGCTTACAGATTACTTTAAGGAGTAATTTAACACATGCCAGATATCTTGTTTTTTCTGCCCTCCAGTGGTTTATCTCCTTACTGCAATAACCTGCTGTGCCTATTTTAGCATGGTTTCTGGGATATGATTGGTTGTTAGTAAAATGAGTAAAAAGCAACTGTCATTAATTAACAGTGTATCAAAGTTTCTCATTTTCTTATGCAGGACATGTTACTATAGCCAAGCTGTAACCTGTGACAGTTGTGACCACAACTGACAATAACAGAATAATGTTAAAACTTACTTTAAAAGTGTTAGTTGTTATATCATAAAGTTAACAAACTGTTCCCAATTTAAAGTTTCTAATTTTCTTATGAAAGACAAGTTACTATAGCTAAGCTCTAAACCTGTGACAATTGTAACTACAAGTGACAATAACAGGCTAATGCTAAAATTTACTTTAACAGTAGAGAAGAACTGTAAAGTCGTAAAGTTAGCAAACTGTCTCAAAGTTTCTAATTTTCTTATGTAGGACATAGCCAATCTTTCATCCTTGTGACAGCTGTGACCACAAGTGACAATAACGGGATAATGATTAATCCTAAAACGTACTTAAACAGCAGAGAAGAACTGTGAAGTCGTAAAGTTAGCAAACTGTCTCAGTAATGTCAGCAACACATTTGTATCCATCTGAAGTTGGGATACATTAGCTAACACACGCTACTGATATATGTACAAAGTAAGGCTGTAGCAGAGGTATTGACCTGAGCAAGGATTAGTTTTATTGCTTGTGAATTCAACTTTTCATTTGTAAGAGAAAGTGTTGTCTTTCAATAGCCATAGCCTAGCTTTAACTAGCAGTTCAGTCTCACATTCAGTCTCAAACATTTGGAAACAGTAGAGTAGGTTGAAATCTTTCCACTAATTCAAGAGAAAACAACAATCTCCATTATAAATTAAATTACTATGTTGGGTGGATGTTCAGATTATTTATGTGCATGTATGTGTGTGCATGCATGTGTGTGTGTGTGTGTGTGTGTGTGTGTGTGTAGCCACCCCCTCCCAGGCGCTCTGGAGTTAGTTCACACCCACGCCTTTCTGCCAGTCTGGTGTGAACACAGACTAGAGTTTCTCACCCCCTTTTCTTCTCTCCTCTCCCATCCCTTCTATTAAATACTCCCCTGTCTGGCTCGAAAATGCTGATAAAGCTCATGCGTCATGTACCAAGACAAACACAGCATCTTGGTTCACAGCCAGTGACCGCTCAAATGAAGGGCTAAATAAACACTGGAGGAAGATGCAGATTTAACGTCCAGTAAGTTAAAAATTTACTAAACTATATGAGTTCTGCTGTATAAGTCAGTGGTATCTGAGCTGTAACTAAATTGAGGGCAGCGCTGACACCAACCACTGCTGATCAACCTCAGATGACCTCTTACATGGGAAAATATTGCATCTGGCAGGGAGGGAATGAATGAATGATTAAATCAAGATCCACATATTGTTTGCAGAGATCAAACACAAATTCTTATGCAAACTCATTTAGAAGCAAGGTCGAACAATAGCCTGTCCGACTCTTTGTTTAAAACGAACATATCTTGGCAACTGTTCACCAGACTGACATTAAGTTTAGTTTGGATATTCATGGTCCTCAGAAGGTGACCTCCAATCATTTTAATGACTGCTTTAACCTTATAGCTAGCACCACTGTCAGGTCAAAATGCCCCTCTGCCCTCACTTATTTTCCTCTATATTTAGGTATCTCAAACACTGCTGTGGATACTCGTAGTCCCCAGTGCATGATCCCTAACGATTTTGCTGACCTCCTGATCTTTTCTTTAAGCACTCGAATCAAGCCAAAATTTGCAACTGTACAAAATATATAAACAATCAATGCAAGTGTTACCCTCTTACAAAACCTGTAAACAAGATATCTTATATTCCAATGCTATGAAATTGAGCACATTCATGCACCCCTGAGAATGAACCCTTTTGATTCTAATGATGAACAGCTTAGTCATCAGTATGTTTGTTCTGTCTCTTTTTATTGGGTGTAAAGAACATTATAGCCTCTAAGGGACCGTAGCATTGCTATTAAACTTCCAGGTCTTTAGTTTCTCAGTTTCACAAGACTGAAAAAGTGCTAATTAAAAATAATGAGCGGTTGTCATTTTCTCTGCTAATATCATGAACCACTGGCAGAACTTTACATAGATCAATCAGCCTTCTCACAAACAAAACATCATTACATGTTGTCATTTGAAGAGAAATACTTATCTCATTCTGTCCTCTTGAAAATAAGAGAATGTGTCTTCTAACTTTACAACTTTTTTTAACCAATTCCGAATTCCAAATGCACACAAAGTAACAATCAGTTTGCATTTCATTTCTTTGCTCAGGCTAAAAATGCTATGCTTAAAAATCTGGAGCACCATTTGATTTAGTTTATCCTTTCAAGTGCTGGAATATTCCAATAATAACTCAATTGGGAATATCTGCTAGACTTCAATGACTTGTTAGTGAGCTAAACACACTTTACATCCTTGTATGTAAATGTATGTAATCATATTCTCCTTCTCTGTTGTCAATATTGTATTTATACTTTGTGAATGTATCCACATTTATCTTACACAGTTTTAATTTATCATATACTAACATCTGTTATAGCCACTAAACAGGGAATTTATGATATTTTTGACTTACACAGTACCAGTCAAAAGTTTGGACACATCTTACCATTACCTTGAGTCCCATCTTTTGAATTAAAAAGTGTGCCCAAACTTTTGTACTGGTTTTGTACTGTATATCAGTAAAGTAAGACAGGGAATATTGTTAACCCACCTGCATCAATCAATACACCAAGCCCAGTTGTGTACCAGTGCAAACACACACACATACCACTGTGGTTTTATAGATTGTTACTACCAGTTTACAGCTGTAACACTGGATGCCTCAGTCTTTTTAAATTAAAAACAGAAATCTTTTTTGTCTACCTCGATTAAGCCAAAAAGTAACCTAATGGTTTTTGTGTTGTATGTGATTTAAATGCTTTGGAGAAACTTTAGTGTTTTTTTTTCCAAGAATAGAAAATGGTAAAATACATCCATACTATAGCCACTACATAAGCAGCACTAAGTTAAAAATATTCAGTCTTATCAATCACAGCCACAGGCATGGGAGAGCTTGCAATACAAGTACACTGACCAGCACTTCCTTTTACCTAAAACAACAAACACTGGAATGAGACCATGACCCCATAGTGACCTGCAGTTTGAACCTTTGACTTTTGACTCTGACCTGCTTGCGTAGATTTCCTGCGGGCCTTCTTGATGTCTTCTTCAATCTTGTTGCTGAGTTTGATCTCCAACTGCTGAGTCTTCAACTCCAACTCCTTCTGTCTGTCAGCTAGAGCCTTACGGGCCTGACAGTAATAAGGGACCACAGTTAGAGAAACGCTCAGATCTCACAGCTGCACGTATAGAGAACTTTTTATTCTATAGCAAGAAAAACATATGGTTTATTTTCAGGGAGCAGACTTTTTCTGAAGACAAACATCATTCTAATACTATAACAGGGTTGAAAGGGTTGCTCATATACCGCAAACCACCAACAGGTATAATTTACCTGTTTGCCTACCTCAGGGATGTCCACTATCCCATTAAGGGCCATGTGGCTGCAGGTTTTCATTCCAAACAAGCAGGAGCACACCAGGATTGACTCATTTAATCAACTGATCTCAGTCTTCAGAGAGATGATTGGTTGAATTGTATGCTTTTGATTGTTAGGAACAAAAACCTGTAGGTACATGGCCCTTCATGGAATAGTTTGGACATGCCTGGTCTACCTACTGTGTTTCTGATACTAAAAAATGTACTCTGTCATTGTATTAAGGTCTTCACAAAGTAATATCTAAAGTCACGAAATGAGGTTGTTTAGTCAGCTGTGTTTTGGTCCTGTTGTTTTATAATCTATCTTTGGCCATCTAAAATTACACTCAAATTGGTATTAGAAAGATATTTGCGTATTTGGCTGGAGTGATATTATTATAAAATGACATTCATCACTAGCAACTTAGAATGTTTAAACATAAAGTGCAAGAAATGAATGTCATATATAGGTTTTTGCAAAAGTCAAAGACTGGGGGAGATAAATATTTTATTAAAACATCACAACAACAATAAATGTACAATTGAAAAAAAAAATTGAAATGTACATTTTTTGGTGGTTCTAGTGCTAATAAAGTCAAACTTTTGCAGCTTTTATAATGTTAGTCTGCTTCAGTTCATCATAGAGATGAAGCAGTCTGCTGCAAACTTTCTGAGAATTCATCCATCATACAGTCTTAAAGCCTCCTTATGACAAGCCAACACAGCCAGCATCCTTTTTCCCTTTTTCCTGTCCTGGTTTTAATGTTCAATTCTCTATCGGATGAGTTTATCAGAGAAAAACTGTTTTATTCCTTCTCAAAGCAAAGAGCGCTCAGATGACAGATGATGTGAGACAGATTTGCAGTCACCCCAGGCTTTAGCCAATTGCTTTTCATTGTACGTATACAAAAAGGAGGAAACATTCCAGAGACGGGAAACAGCCGTCTGGTTATGGTAGAAATGTGGAATGTTAACCACCAGCGAGATGATTCCTGAAAATCTGTTGCTGCCAAATGCAAGGAGAGACTGTGTTACATTAGAGTTGACGTGCTTGTTGATGTATTTGTGTGTGTATGCGTACCTTTTCCACTGCTGCATAGCGTCCAACCAGCTGCTTCCGCAAGTCAGCGATGTGATGGTCAAACCTCTTCATGTCCTTCTTAAAGTTCTCCCTGAAGGTCAGAAAAGGCTTCTCCACTTCACTCTGGAGCTGCTCAAACAAAAAACAACAAACTGTTCAACACTGACCACCAGAGGAGAACATTTTACATTTGAGTGGATTCAATTGCAGAACTATTCCAGGAGACCAGGTTTTCAAACCCCAGGAATGAGGTGCAACATTCTTTGGGGTCTCCAGGAGTGAAGAACCTCACTTGCTTTAGTGTCCATTTTTTCTCAAGAACTTTATTCAACATCATTATTATTACTAATAATTATTATTATATACATTCAGTAAAAGATTTTAAGTCTGCATGAACTGATTTGTTCGGCTACTTGGGTACAGGAAAAACAAACACAGCAACATTAGCAATAAGTTGGAGTCGAGTTTCTGTCCACCTGACCAATGTCAGTTCTATAGTCACTCTCCTTTTAGCTGTTTTGGATCTCCATCAACTTCTGACGGAAATATCCGGCTCTTTACCTGCTAAATGTTCTGTTATTTTTACTGGCTAATTGCTAACTGTGTGCGTTTGCCATTTGGTGTTGAGCAGGTGGTGTACAGAGCTTTTTTGTTGATCATACTGCAGTCGAACAAATACCAAAGCAAGCAGGCCAATCCCACAAGCTACCAAAATAATGTTTGTTGTACTGTGTCATGAACTGTGTGAAAGAAATAATATTGCTATATTATATATTCATTAAATAAACACAAGGCTAGACTGGTTAGGTAAAACACAGCTAGCCTTCTGGTGAGAAGCTAGAAGCAATTTAGCTAGCTTAGCCAGAGAGGTAACTAAAAGCTTGTAAAACTTTTTCAGCTTATGCAGCGAGTGAGTAACTTTCACTGAAATGAATGAGGTGCCATTTTGGAACATAGTATCTAGTTCTTGAATACATCCATGTCACACTCCTGGGATCCCAACACTCTTCCTATTGCCTCACAGACTGTTTACCCATAGCAGTGAGGTATGTGACTTGCTGGTATATGTCGATCAAAGCTTTGCATACTGAAAAGAAACACTATGAGCGTGTTCATTTGACAGGCTCATACTGATCCTGAAATAAAGTAGGCCAGCTTATTCAGTGTCATGTGACGAGGGTAAGTTTGCTGTGTGACAAATATAGAAAAGAAACTAATTTCCAACCAATTCTTGTGTATTTCCCCAACATCAGCCTGTGGTGGGTTGGAAAAAAAATTAATAAATCAGGGATGGTGCGCAGCTGAATTTCAATTCGATGTCACTCAGTGATCCTTTTGATTATTGTGTTCACTGTGCAAAAGCATGCACAACTTTTGATTACTTTCAGATTTCTGATAGACAGCTTTAAAATAGAACGACAATATAAATCCAGACGCAGATACTGTAACTCTTCATGCATATAAAGAGGCGCCGAAGCAAAATTATTCATTTTTTTCCCAGAAGCAAGTCATGAAAAGAATTACACTATTTCAATTTCAATAATTATAGTTATCAGTCGAAAAAAGGAAATCACTTTAGTCCTGCTCTGTATATCTGATTTCATTATCCTAAAAAACATAATTAGCTTCATTCCCTGTAGTGGTTTTCAACATTGTGTCATCATCCTCTCAGACTCAGCTAATTAAGATGAGAAATGGTTTGATTTTTATGGAGCTGAACAACAACTGGGACATTAAATATCAACTTTTCTTCGCTTCCCAGTCTTATTTCTCTTCATTTCTGAATGCAAGACATGGACTTAAACTAAATTTAGTGGGAACGTATTTCCCGAGGAGTAGGATATGATAATATGATAATATGGCCTTTGAGTGACAAGCTCTTTTCTGGTAATATGAACTTGAGCAGTGTGCTGTTCACTGTCCAAGCTGTCAGTGATGAATGAGATCTACACTCCCCTCCAGTATCCACATTGGAAACCATCATTCAAAGTTAATTTCCACTCAAATCCTTCCTTCTCCTGCAAGAACCTGGAGCGCCGCCGCACATCTGCGCATCTCTGGTGGATAACATCACCGACTTGATTTCCTCTGTCGGCCCGGCTGTAATCCTGGTCTATATCTTTCGTCTTCTTACCTCCCGTGACATCTCACACTTGCACTTTACGACCCTGAAAATGAAGAGCAATGTCCCTCGAAGAAGCCGGTGAAGAAGGTGGAAAGTGTTCCGTGCATTTTTAGAGGAGCTTATCTTTAACTTAATTCCCAGACTGAGCGCTCAAGAAGAAGGTGCAAACACTGGGATTGAGGTCATTGACTAGAATGAGAGGAAGCTGGTGGGAGACAGCATGTGATAGATGCTGATTCAAAGCCTGGGTGTCATATGTACATCTTTCAACCCACAGAGCCATCAGGAAGTCTTTTAATGTGTTCTAATTACATTTGAAAGCAGTCTCTCTGCTTCGTCACTCACATACTGTACATTGCACAGACCACAGTCAATATGGCATCATGTACTGTAAGACATAAAGGTTCCTCACTGCTTATCAGTTTTGTACTCCAATTTCATAATGTTCTACAATGTCCCAGCATGTTGTCCTGTACAAGACTGAGATTTTATATCTTGAAATGAGTGTTCAGACAGGTTGTAAACAAGCCAACAGTGCATTCAGATCATTCAGATAACTGAAACCACTTTATTTGGAGCACAAGTATGTAACTACAATAAAGACAGATCTATGCTAATGCAATGGTTTAAATAGAGTCCTGTTGTAGAAGATAGGTTTTGACTTTCAGTTAATTGTTTTAGTGTTTTAGTTCAGCTGTCGTTGGCAATGCTGCAACACTAGATGTATCAGCCATGGACTGTTTTAGTCAGAAGTCTGAATTTCAAGGAAATGCCTTGGAATGCCCCCTGAAGTCGGATATCCGACTTGGAAGGTCAGAAGAACCTCACCAGCCTTGACCTCAAAATCCAAGATGTCTACCAGGCCCATCAACATTGTGAAAGTTGTAGTAATATCCAGGGTTTTTTTTAGTAGTTATGTATTATTTGTGTCTCATTAAATCAGTCATACACACAGCACTGTCCAACTTCTACCTGTAGAAGTGTTGCTACGCTGTTTCTATGTGCAAAATACAGCGAAATGCACTTTTTTCAACCGGTACTGCTATCAATGGTTAAATTGGCTCAAACTGGTTTTCTGACTTCTAAACTGGTATGATTCAAACTCAGGAGTGACGTCGATCCCAGCTCCTACTCCCAATTTCTGAGGTAAATGGGCCACAGCATACTTATAGTCCTCACAGTAACACTCACTTTACACTGTGATATAAAGTGACAGTGGGTTATGCCTCTGTAGCCCCACTCCAGGTATTTTTTGGAAAGAGTGCATTAGATAACTTCAGCTAGCTTCTGCAGCTACATGCACGGACTCCTCAGCTACATCTTAACAACCATAAATCAAGCTAAAGCACGATAGATCAAAGCGGAATAAGTCAGTAAGTAAACTGTGATTAGATATTTAAATCAGACATTTTGGGTAATAATTTCATTGTTTGTTTTCTCTACCAAATAACCTTGACTGTTCATGTTTCCTGCCAGATGTCAGACTTTACTGTAGCAATTTCACCATGTTCCAAGATCCCAGCAATTAACTTGGTGAGTACAATGTTATTAAACTGGGTCTATCTTCTAATTAATGGCTGTCCTCAAGGAAACAACTACATTAAGGAAGCTGCTGATTGAGGTAAAAGCTGCATGTAACTTGAACAGCATATGCTGCAAAAGTTTGTTTAAGAATAGATCATTAATTCAAGTTGCATGCTCTACATGATGTGCAAAGTGGCAAGAGGGATAAGGAAATTTCAGACATATGTAAATCAGTTGTGTTAATACCTTTACTGTATGCCACATATCAAATTGGTCCCCCAACTGACGAAATAAAACAGATGCTGAACATGATATCACCATTAAGGGTGTAACTAATGATTATTTTCATTATTGATTAATCTGTTTATTATTTTCTCCATTAATTGGTTAGTATTTTGGTTTATAAAATGTCAGAAAATGGTGAAAATGTTGATCACAGATTCCCAAAGCTCAAGAAGATGTCTTCAAATGCCTTCTTTTGTCCTGACCAACAGTCCAAAACCCAAACATATTCAGTTTACTATCATAGAGGACTAACAAAACCAAAACATACTTATATTTGAGAAACTGGAATACATTTTTTTCTCTTAAAAAGCTGTCAACCTGTCGCTCAACTAATTGATTTATCAACTAATGATAGCACCACTACTCACCACCATAGCTCCAATGTACTCTTCTTTGCATCCAAACATACAGTAAAGTGACTGAATGTGAAGCTAATTTCAGTGTCAACATAATTGCATATTATGTCAATGCTTTTATTTTGGAGGAAAATGGTGCATGGCTCCAGCTAATATATGTACAGTTGGCTTTTTGGGATGAACAAATGGACTCGAAAACAATCCATTTAAATATCAGGAAATTCATCAGTTTTTAAGAGATATATATATAACTTCAGGTATGGGTATCAAGCAGGCTGCAGGTAATTAAAGTTTAGAGAATAGTGCCATTAATTACTTTTGAGGAGAACTTGAGGTGAACCTCAGCTTCGTCAGTCAGACTCTTCTTCAGTTGGGCCCAGGCTTCCCCTAGAGTCCTGCAAAAAGATAAGAAGGAGGGTAAGAAAGAGAGCGCGAGAGAGAGAGGGTGTGTTTAATATGTTACACAAGGACAGACCACACACACTCTTCCAGAAAGTGTTGGGGAAAAGTGTGTGTGTGTGTGTGGGGGGGGGGGGGGGGGGGGTAGTGAGGCGGAGATCGTAAGGGGGGCTGGGTGAATCCTATCACACACACGCACACACACAGATGGGGTTCAACAGAAGAGCCAGTGCAAAAGTTCAACGGATACACAAGTAACCAGTAAATCTAGAGAGCTGAGCTGAGGTCCACAGCCAGGTCAGCAGATGATTAGGATGTATGGGACATGAGATATGGCTCAGCTTATTCACTCCGCTATGAGCTCAGCTTTTCAACACAGCTGGGGGCAATAACACAGTGAGGAATCAACATTAATATTAAGTTTAAAGTTAATATTAAGTGCTGATGCTTGTTATGTAATAATTATGCAAAAATGAGTCTTTCTGATACGCCAGATTTATGATTTAAAGAAAGGGAATTATTCATAATTAGCACTGACAGCTCTCTTCATTGTTCTTCAAGCTGAGGAGAGTAAAACAATCATCTAGCAGCAGACAGTCACAGCCACGAGGCTCTAGGTCCAGGAACTGACAGTCTTTATGGGTAAGTGGGTCACTTCAAAGCATCTCTCTGAATGGAAGACATGTGTGGAATTCCCTCAGACTGACATCCAACACATTCCTGACACTATGAGGGTAAAGTCTGGTACTCTTGCCCCTCTATGGCATCAAAAATGGTCAAAAAGATCAAGATTTTAAAAACTTTTCTTGCTGATAAAGAATTTCCGGACATGTTTTACAATACTATTAGACTAAATTAAACTGTCCAGACCAATTAAGGTATCATTCAAATAGGCTTGTAACTTCAGTGTCACAATACATGCTTGAGTGTTCAATGCATGTTCAATGAGGTTGCTGTTTTGAAGATTTACTCAAATACACACAAACCATTTAACCACAAATATTTGATCATTTTAGACATATTACTCCAAGTATTCTTAACACATTGAGATACAATTATCATTTTTTCAGTCTCGCAAAAGTGTTGCACAACTGCATGAATGTGAAATTACTTGTGAACATCACATCAAAAGCTCAAAATCTTTTAGACCCCTTTTGAGATGCCATAAACTGCTTACACAGCAAAAGACGAGCAGTCAGATGAGAGACTTGCGTATGATAATGGATGGCTGATGTGGCTTCAAATGACATGTTTTGTATTTGAAGCCGCAGCAACAGTGGTTTGACTGGAATGAAGAGAGTTGTAAAGCAAGACTAAAACAGCCACCATGGCCGAACAAAGAAAGCAGCTTTATTAAAGGTACCCTTGGAGTTTTTTTTGGTAAACAAACAAAGTTTATGTTTACATTCTGTGTTACTTACCATAACACACAAGGGGTATCCCCAACGTTTAACAAATGTGTTAAGCGCTTTTTCTTAAAAGTTTGAAACCTGCATTGTTTACATCCATGTTTGCTTGCTATCAGTTTTCTTTTTCCTTGCCTTTGTGCAATGCTATGTCATTACTGCCACTTGTAGGTCAGCGGAATAGTGTGACAAAACTTTACAGGGTACCTTTAATTAATTAATAATTCAAGGAAAAAGAAATTCAGTGAAAAAACGTAACAACAATGGTCAATAAACAATGAACATATGCATTTTTTATGTAGCATCTATCAAGTTATTCTCACATCATTATTTTTTGTTTATTATTTGTCTTTATTTTATTATATATCATACTTGCATTCAGCCCATCCCTGATCTGACACATCTGGTGATTGGATTTGGCTCTGGGGTCTTTTTTCATGCTACCACTGGAGGGCGCTAAGTTCAAATATTGTATTTATATTTTATTTTTAATTTTATTGGTTAACATTTTTGCTTGCTGCATTGTCCCATGTCCCATCATAACATGTTTAAACAGGATTTCAACATTTTAAGCAAGTTAAGAGGCTATTTCATGGTGTGTTTAACATAGTGACCTCAAGCCAGGCCAGACTGAAAGCTCATTATTATACTGTATGTTCTCCTCAAAAACAAATGAGAAGCTGGAGAAAACTTTTATTCATATCTCATTATTTCAGTCTGCAAAGGTTTCACCACGCCACATGTTATTCGCACTCAGTACATTACATCTGTCCTGTTCCAACAGTCTTAAAGCGTCCAATGACAGATGATCAAGCCAAAAACATACTGAATCTCAGGGAGAATGAATCTCCTGCCGTGCACTCCCTCCATTCAACAGAACAGATACACTGCACGATTGGTGGCAATATAAAAAGTCACGTGCCTTGTGGCCACATCTCTACCAAACAAATGGTAAATTCAGGAAAAAATAGACGGCTGGTTCTGGGCTGCGGCCACTCGGATGGTAGGAACTGAGCAACAAAACAGCGATTGTCCTGTCTGACAACAGAGCTGGCCTGACGGAGAGCATAATGAAAGTATTGTGTTGCACTTTTCTGGGTGTGGGCAGACCGACCCGGCTGGCATAATCTGGATCCTATATGGGACAATTCCATCCCACCCTGGCCCTCTATTACCATGCTAATATGAAGAGGGGTTATCTTATATGCATGTAAACAGTGCAAGGGAGGGTAAGCATACAAGAAACCTTGTTTGCACCATTTTCTTGGTCTGATAAAAAGTTTTTTAATATTAAACTGAGTGTACAAACTAATACCGTAATTTTCTATTAAAATGAGCCTATGGGGCATGGTGATAATGGGATATTGCAAAAAATGTAGTGTCACAGTATCACAAGTAGAGAACTCACTAATGTCAGTTGTACATTAATATCTATATAACATTAACCTCTAATCTTTAGGAATCTGCTTTTTGCTACTCACTCAGTCTTGGTGTTTGACTTGTGTTTAATTTAGCTAGAAATGTTTACTCTAGGTTAGTAGCCATGCTTCTTCTGAACAAAAAATGTATGTCATGTGACTATGTGTTTAAATGCCCTGTGATATGTGTTTACTTTTGCAAAGACAGTCTTGCCCCTACTGCAGGGGCTCTAGTAATAACAGGCCAACAAAGCTAACACTAGCCACCATTAGCTACCAATATTAGAAGATGAAGAAAGGCTGTAGATGCAAAACTCCTGTTGTGTAATGAATTGAGATTGAGCGTGTATTTTATTGCTTATGAATTCAGTTTTAATATGAAAGATAGATAGATAGAATGTTTTATTTCTCAGAAAAGGAAACGTTCAAATGTAGCGTAGTTATCATGAAAGAGTTTACAAAGTAGCTAAATTGCTAGCATTTTAAACGATTATGAGCAATGGTTAATCAACCATCATTGCAGATTTTGACTAGATCAAATGTAATCTGCCTAGAATATCAATAAACCTGGCAAATATTATGCTAATTGCTTTTCCCAAACACAATATGAATCATATTACAAAATTATATAACTAAAATATTAGACCAAATAACCCAAAATTATGTTTGGCAAGGTAGCATAACTGGATATCTCATCATCTCACAGCATGAATTCTTTTTATTCTGAAGCATATATTAAAACAAATAAATAAAACAAAGTAAACTACGCTGGGCTGGCATTGATGTTTCATTTATTACTCTGCCACTTTCAACAGTTTTCTTCGAAAGTTACGTTATATTTTGACTTCCCGTTTTCACTGCTGATTGGGGAGAATTACGCCCAATTCTGTGACTTATCATCAGAGGAATATAATGTTTTATCATAGTGACATAGATAACATCATAAGGTCACAAATGGCTGTTGATGTTTTTTTTCCATCCCATACAGTATTATAGTGCCACGAATTTTTAATATCTCTGAGAGCAGAAAGTGAAAGTCTCACTCTCACTCAATATTTGGTCAACCCATTCTATGTCACAGAATCTGATGGGCCTTATATTTAGGAGTAACACTGGTACTACAGAAATGTCCGTCTACTAACGTCTTTATGTCTTGAATCTATTTTTGCAACACAGTTTAGTTATTGCCTGTTTCAAACAAGATAGTCACTAAGAACTTTAGAGCTACACATAGTCCCCCTTCACTCAAAAATGTGTTTTTCTTCTCGTTCCTTCAGTTGGATGTTTGAGCTTCACTATGCAGAATGATGTTTGTGCTGAGTTTGTTTTTACATTCATCTGCTGAAGGAGGAAAGTTTCTCGCCAAGTTTAAAGCATGTACCTACAAGCATGGTATGCAACATCATTACTACTGTAGTTTAGAGGCTAGTCCTGGTCCAGTTTGCTATGATGAGGAAACACGAACCTCCAGTGCACACATACACTGAGAATGGACTTCACAGAGAAGTAGGAGACATCTTGTGTCCAGCTGTTAAACTTTTGTAATGAACAACATTTGCATATTCATACATTTTAATGAGAGAGGATGTAGAAGAAATTTCTTAAAACATGCCTGGAGGGGATGTTTAAGAATGGATTTATGAATAGCTTTTGCAACCAATTCCAGATCATTACTAATGTAATAGCACAATGATACTACCAATGGGGCACTGACATATTATGCTTAGATGATGTGTTTTCACATGTTTTTTTAGAATGGTTGCTATGCGTTCTGACAGTTTCCTTGTGGAATCTCTTAATAAAGATGAGTTTAATAACGATGCCATGCGGCGCCCGTACAAATCACAGCTGCTTCTCTTTGTGGGTGTCTTTAGCCGGCCGTGCACCTCTCAGCTTCCTGTTACTTAAGTTTCCATGTTCCTGTGTCCCTTCTGAGAATGAGACAAAGCACTGCCCTCAGCATGATGTCCCCTCTGCTGTTGGACTGAAGAAAAGAGGAGTGGCTGCAAACTCTTTCTCCCTGCAGGGTTTCCCTCACATCCCCCTTCCCCTCCAAACCCCAAACACGCACAACGTAACATTCTGTCTCCTCAAATCTCCTTGCCCTCATCTTCACTCTTACCCTCCTCCCCCTTACATCTGTACCTTCTCCCCCTAGCTCCTTCCTTCCCTCCCTCCTCTCCTCTCCTCTCCTCTCCTTCGCTCTCTCTTAATAGCTGAAGTATGCTGCAGGATGGAGATCAAAGCACCTAGTGATTTACAGGAAGGTCATACTTTTTTAAAGCATCACTGACAGGCCCTACAGACCCAGACTCACACCGGGATGTCTCGCCTGGCTGGCTAGTTGACTGGCGATCTGCCTGAGTAGCAGTCCACATGGCTGGCTGATTGGACATTAGTGTTTATTTGCATATACCAAAGTCTCTAAGACTTTAAAGAGACACACTTTAAATACGTTACGTTACTTCAAATATGCAAAATAACAGATTCTTCTACATACAAATGAAAAGTTGTATTCATAAGCAAAAACACAGACCCTTGCTCTATATTTAATACACTCAGGTTTTGTTGATGGTACAACTAGGGGCTTATGGTGGCTAATGTTGGCTAACGTCACAAAACTATATATTGCTGTGTAACTAGAGCTCTGAGTGATATTGACAGTTTTATATAAGTATTGTGTATACTGTGACTCTTGCAAACAGTCACTGCTTTTATGAGCTTTCAAATCAGATTCACTGTGCATTTAATGATAGCGCTAGTTAACAACAAGTGGGCCATCTGTTTCATCTGTTTCTGCTCTTGCCTGCTTGCTTTCACTCTTGGTAACTAAAAATCTATACTACATAACATTAGTAACTTACTAACGCTAGCTTGGCTCCAAAAGGGCAAGGACATAATAGTCTACCCAACTAGTGCTAAATGCAGAGCTAATGTTAGTACTTAGAGCACCCTGATCAAGCTAACATTAGTATATAGCTAAACAAAAGAAATGGCTACAACACCTAGCTACAACAAGCTAGCATTAATGTCGCTCAAGATGGACACCCCAAATTTTTGCTTTTGACACCTTCCTGCTACGTTCAGCATACTTAACATTGAAAGAGTAACAAGTGTCACGAACTTCCTACAGATAAAGCCTGTTTTTACACACATTTCTTATTTTCTTTTAAATACATGGTATGACTATTGTAAAAATCTTGTAGTATCCTATAGTAGTAGTAGTGTAGTATTCATTCCCTGCAGAAATTCTAAATATAGTACTTTGATCATGTAAAAAGGAGCATACTGTATTTTTTCTCCCACTGTTACAGTATGTGTAAGCATTATCTTATCATTGTAATGTGACTGTAGTGACCATTGTTCACCCCAAATTAAATCTGCTTACTTAAAGTGTAAATAAGAAACTTTGTCTACTATACTGCAATTGCTGCTACTTTTAGCACTGAAAATGTTTTCATGATCAATCTGTTAATTTTGTCAGAAATAAGTTCCCAACAGCCCTAGAAAAATATTTTAATCTTTCTCAAATTATATTGAATTTTCAATTATGTAAAACAGAAAAACAAGCAAATTCTCACATTTGAGTAGGTGGAATGACTTCAACCATTATCATAATTGTGGAGTATTGATTTCCTATCATTCAACTAACTGATTAATGGATTAATCATTTCATTGCTTATTTGCAAATAGTCACCACATCTGGGGATTGTTAATATTGCCTCTAGCTTAATTAAAAAGTGTATTTTTAAATTCATATGTTTTTCCAGACTGCCAATCATCTGACATTGACTCTATACAAGCAGGATGAGTTTTGTTTTGGAGCTGACCCTGACCTTTGACCTCCCTGGGAAGAAATATGTCCTCTATGGTATCATAAAGTATCATATTATTATTGTTGTAAAATATGCTGTGGAGAAAGGAGCCCAAAAACACAATAGTTTATAGCCTCCTCATGTCCATAAGTGGAAAGTCTGGCAGGCTGCTTTTCAAGGGATGACGTGACTTTTGTTTAATCTTTTAATATTGATTCATATCTTCCATGCAGCCATATGTGACAGGCCGTATGATGAGAGGAGGCTTCGATGTCTTCAAACAATCCTACGAGGAGGAAGGTCACTCACCCTTCTTCCTGGTTGGCTAGAGGGATCTGGGAAAGCTTGGAGAGATTCTTGGCGTACTCCTCTTCTATCTTTATCCTGAGAGGGAAGTAGAGAGTTTCATTACCACATAGCCTTTATGCAACTCTGGCCGTTTCCATGCTCGTTTCCTGTCTTGTGCAACACAGTGACGAACATGAATGAGCGCAAAAAAAGGGGAAACACTTTGTTTAAATGACAGCTGTATGGTATTCATGGTGATTTGAGCATAAAGGATGAAAAAGAATAAAAAAGAGGGCGGTTTCTGATTAAAAAGCTGATACCTCTCTCGAATGAACTCGGCCATCTCTTTCTGCATCTGTTTCCCCTTTAGCTGTTTCTGCAGCAAAACCTCAAATCCTGTGATGTAGCCGTTGCCCTGGGGATCCTTCTTATCGGTCTATGAGATAAACACAGCAAGCACACGAGAAACACATTGAACAAACGAACACTTAGCAACAAACACGAAAACATCACACCTCGACCCACTGAGTGAATCAAATCAGTTGCTGCTGGAATTCAGGAATCAGGCATGTCCATGATGTAGTGTCTTTTTGTGTCTTTTAAGCTCATTGTTTTGGTTTTATGGCCTGAAACTTTGCTCTTCTGGTTCACTCTGACTTCTCTGAGCAATAACAAAAAAGGTTAGGGACTAGCAGGTGCACGCAATGGAGCATTTAGCAACTAAAGACCTACATATTTCCCACAGGAGTCAATAGAGAGCAAAACATAATTGTGAGTGAACACTGGCCAGAAACATGACCCCGAATGAATGCTAATGTTGCTCTGTTGTGTCTGCGGGATATGTAAAATGAACCACAAAATATATATAGGAGGCATATAGAGTTTGCAACTAGCTGGTGAACACTGTGGAGCATAAAGCAGCTGGTGGTGACCAAAACAGAGCTAAAAGTGGAAAGTGAGTGAAAAGGAGGCCAGAAACATGACTACAAATGAATGCTAACATTATTCTATGTTTGCTGGTGTAAATAGGCAATAGGTTTGCTAACACAGTAGCCGTAAAAACTTTTAAAGGTTATAATATCTCAGATGTTGTGTTATTCGCTTGTTCCACTGCCCCCAGGTGGCCAAAAATCTTGACTGCAGTTTTGATATATTGGTGTGCTGCTTCCTTAAGGTTTTTTTTTTTTTTTTAAGTCAGAGCATTTGGACTCACTTTATTCACAAATGCACTGCTACATGGATGTTCTGTTTGTTTGGCACTTTCAATGTCAAACCTTTCTTAAGTTAGAAACCTGATTGCATGTATACATGGCCAAGAAATCAGGTATCGCCAGCAGAATCAACCTTTTGTACGGGCGCCGCACTCACGAGTGTTTTTTATGTTTAAGAGATCAGGCTCCAGCAGAAAGCAGACAGCAAAGTGGTTACTTAAGTGCCTGTTAAATCACTAATTGCTGGTTCATTAACTCACATTAATCAAAGTCCTGAGAACTGAGGCCAAAACTAGGAGGTGTGAGAGCTGCGTCGATCATAAAATCTGACTTGCTTTTATCCAAAGCTGCCAGGCTCTGGTGTCCACTTTCCCTACAAACTCTGTCTTCCCACTGTGTTGTTACCTCTGTGTGTTTGACTACAGTGTGTTAGCCCCACACATCACACCTGGTAGAGATTACGCTGCAGGGGTGGGAGAACAGCAGAGGCCAGCTGGCTCGCTGCAGTCCAGCCAGTTACATGTAATGTATTATCCAGCAGCGCTGTCGGTCGGATCTTATTAAAGCCAACGCTGATTCTCAGCGTGCGGCGCAGCTAGGATGAGATGAAATATGGAGTCATCTTGAAAGATGAAAAGGATCCCACTCTCCGGGATGTTCATTTAGAGATTTACTGGAGAGAGCGGCAATGTCAACAGAGGGAGGATGGCTTTTCAAAAGGATAGTTTTTTCTTACTTTGGTTGCTAGTTATTCTCATTCAGGAATTCCACCTAAATCTTTCCCTTTCTCTTTCCTCTGTTTAATCCTCTCCTTCATGGTTTGAATTATCAAATCAGTAAACTAAGTGTGAGGAAAGGAATAGAAAGTTAGTTTTTTTTAAGGAGAGAAATATCTGCACCTGGTGAAGCACTATAATGATTCACACTTTCAAACCTTGGCTAAATACACTCTGTTTTCACTCACTTTATTTACAGGAATTTGGCACTTTCACTTGGCATGCACATGTAGTTATTTTCAAGATAAATGCGGCAACTCAGAAACGCCATAATTTGGTATCTGAGTGGTACTAGGCCAGCCGAAACAGGTCAAAAGATAAAAACAAGGTGATAAACAGCAATGAAAGGCATAAAAAGACATTTGCTGCTACACGAAATCCTGTTTTTTCAGGCTTTCTTTGAATATTTGAACCCTTCTCATATGCCAAAATGGTTATGATTGTTATTTTCCATTCCAACTTTTCTATTTTCTATTCTGTTTTTGTGTTTCCATTTATGAGAAGTATATTGAATATGGATGACTTTTACGCATTAATGTTTGTCATCATGCAGTGGGTGATGTCGAAGAGACAGTATTTGAACTATGAACCATAACTATGCTGTGGTGTAAGTTAGCTGCGACTGAAAAATGAGCTGTTTGCACTGTAAACATGGATGTACAGCCAACAATCAACTGGATAAGAGTCTGAATTTGATAAATGGATAAAACTGGAAAGTTGCTGGTTGTGTGTGCACATTCTGATCAACAGAATACACAGCAGGCAACAGAATACACATTTATAGCCTCTTAAAATTTGAGGTGAATTTACCCAGAAATAGTCACAGTAACTCCATTCGTCTGGTTTCAGCAGCTGTTGCTCCGGCATGCACAAAGGCGATGGGAACGTCACACAGTTAATCTGAGAAAGAGAGGGAGAGGGAGAGGGAGAGGGAGAGAGAGAGAGAGAGAGAGAGAGAGAGAGAGAGAGAGAGAGAGAGAGAGAGAGAGAGAGAGAGAGAGAGGGGGGGAGAGAAAGAGAGGGAGAGAAAAAGCAAGAGAGAGAGAAAGAAAGGATCATCACAAGGAGGGCAGTTTATTGCATCATGACAGACAATTTGCTTTAATGTCACTGTAGCCATGTTAGTATACATTTTACAGAAGTACACACACACAAACACACACACACAGACTTGTACTCTGGTATTCAAAGTAGTCTGCACTCTGTTGCTTTGGCAACACTCTCATCTCAGCAGCTCACAGAATACACCAATGTAAAGAAGGCACTTCTAATCGACCCAGCATTGTTCATTCAATTTTCTGTATTCACCCCGTCCTTGGAGACAGTATCGTCAATATAGAGCATTTGTGGTTCTCAGCCCTTTTTGGGATTCATCGTTCCAACCCTCTACCACAACTCTCTGAACCTCTGCTTTGGCCCAGAGCAATCAGCAAAATGGATTCCCAAAGATTGCCTTTAATTATCTCGGTGCAGTTAATTGTCTCTCTCCCAGCAGCGGTGATGTTGTTGAATGTGTTGGCTGGAGGGCTCCCTGCTGCGAGCTACTCAGTATTGCTCTGGGGTTTCACTCAATAGGATTCTATGCAATGTGTTACTATGGCGCTTTTGGTGCTTGGGGACTTTTTCTCTTATATTTTTCTTTTAAGCTTCTTTTAAAGCATTATGTTGGTGGAGAAGGTACAGTGGAAGATGGTCTTTCAAATGTTACTCTGCAGATTTCTCAACCGCCAATTCAATTTTTCATGACGAGGGAAGAAAGAGACAAAAGGAAAGGGGGAAGAAACCACATGTAGAAAAGGAAATAAATGAAGTGGCATGTCTTCACTAGAGATACAAACAGACCCAGGTTTAGCAAAGACTCCCAGGCAGACAAAAAGAGCTTTATATTCTCCCACATTCATTCCAATTAACCTCAGGAGGTAAACAACCAGCAGCGAGGATGCACTGTTCCCTTTTTTTTTTTTTTTTTTAAACTTCAGTGGCACCAGAGAGCACGCTCGTCTAATGCCAAAGCCTCGCCTTTGAGAGCAAATAGACAAATACAGTTACTGCTGATGACTTTTACAGAGCAAATAGTCAGATTGAAATGGCAGGATGGAGGGGAAGGAGAAAAAAGGGCCTCTAATTCAACCTTATCTTGGCTTAGGAAGCTTATAATTTGTTTGAGGGAATGGCTTCCTATTTAATCACTGTGGAGGTCCAGAGGTTGACAGTTAGCAGGGCTTTAGAGTGACCCCCGCTTCCTTTTGGTGAAGATGAGGGCAAGGCTACTTCCAACACTTCAATAAATGGTTTAGTTTGTTTGCATTCACACACACAAACTGCTCCCAGAACTTTCTTTCCTGACCTTTGGTGGCCTACAGCTCAATTGACAGTTTGCTGAATCACTTCGCCAAACAGTGATTGTCCGGTCATAGCTTAGCACTCACAGCTAGGTATGATGGGCCTAGCATTGGATATCTCCACATGCTCAATCGAGCTATATTGACTATCCAAAGAGTTAAGAGTTTTTTCCCTTCCAAAACCAAGAATTTAAGATTAAAATTGGAACTGGCATGGATTTAACAATATATTTATCTGCTATAAAATAAGCTGCAAAAATTACCATGTGATCAAGTGTTACTTTCACAGCCAAAAATGAGCATATCATCAGCTAACTACGTTATTTTGTGTGGTTACAATATATAAATGCTCAATTCCCACTGATTGGGAGCCGGTCCTGATATTAGTACTGTAGCTTTTAGGCTAACTTTAATAGCTCTGTCCTGCTCTAATTGGATGATAATTTATACCTTATGCTTTATAAACAGCCAAACCAGACTAGGTCAATTTTGACCCAGGAGGACAAAAGTTGGATGGTCATTAGGAAGACAACAGTAGGTTTAGGTCTTGACCTTCTGCATATAGAATATCTGCAGGTGTTACATTGACACGTGTAGCCCTTCTTGCACGTCTTTCTCTCATTTCCTGTTATAACCATCTGTTTATCAATAGCATCACCCTGGTTGCTATGGAAGCACAGACATGCCCTATCTCCCTCCAAAGCTTGTGATTTCAAATAGAATGTAAGAAAAAAAGAAAAAAAATATGAGAAAATAAAAAGTCATAGTGAACTCCAAAGCCTCACACCAGCACCACCAAGTGTGAGGCCCAACAGGATGCAATGACCTAACAACGGAGGAGATCTGGATGCTGGATAGGATGATGTCACTGTGAATCTGTATACTAGCAACTGAACAACAACACTGAACAAGACATTAAAAAACATTTACAGCTGTCATATAGTCAAAGTTTTACTTGTATATTTCCCCAGTGAAATAAACATTGAACTGTATTTTCCTATATCATCATTTTCAAATTGAGGTATAAAATATACTTTAGCTGGTTCCTGCTGGTATCACATGTGGTTCTTCAGGGCTTCTGTACAGAGTCTGGTTTAGTTCATGGTTTAGTTAAGAGTTCCCATTAGTTGCCCCACTCACCGTAACCGTGGTCTCCTTCTGTTTCCTGGTGGGCGACGTTGATCCTGGGCTCTGCAGGGAGAAGAAGGACGCTCCGTCAAAACCTCCGTCCTCCATGTCAGACATGACTGCTCAACATACACACACTGTCACTCGCACACGCACACAAACACAGTTGTTTTCCTGGCGAGCTCTGTTAAGCGTCTGTCTGGTGTTCTCTGTGCTCCTGCTGCTGCTGCTGCTGGTGCTGTGTGTATGCATGCATGTGTGTTACTGTGTGTGTTGCTGTGCAGAGCGGGGAGGATAGTTCTGCAGAGCAAAGCAAAGCTTTCTCTCTCTTTGTGTGTGGAGTGTGGATGTATGTGTGTGTGTGTGTGTGTGTGTGTGCGATTTCTAACACTTAAGCTTAGAATAGAGTAATTTCCAGTCTCCTGTGATAAATCAGCAGTGTGTGAGTGTGTTAAGGGGGCAGAAATTAGGTAAGAAGTGAGACAAAAAGTATAGAAACTCCTCTCCTGCTAAAAATAATTACACATTCAAAGGGAACAGGACCTTAAATCATCAGTAGCAGAAGTGTGTTTATATTTTTTTTCAATGACTGGGTGTGTGCATGAGTGTGAGATGCAGGAAAGGAGAGAAATGAAGAGACTGAGTGAATAAGTAGTGGGTGGATCCTGTATAACTGCACCCTGACTGCCTGGTTAATTATGATCAAGGGAGCAGATACTGTAGGCGGGATTAATCCTCTCTAACTGCCATCAGCCTCTTCCATGAGGATAATAATGAGTGAGGAAGGGGAGAGGAGGTTTGATCATCTGAAATGTGGACTGACATCATGCATCATTATTGTTATTTAGAACTAATTCATTTTTATATCTGTATAATGATGCTATTAGAGGTGAGGCTGTTGATTCCACAATTTTATGTGTTCATTACAGTTGAATCATAATATAACACATACTAATAATTTAGACAATCACACATACTGTAGGAATTGATGAAAAGTTTGTGGGGGATCCTGGAACAAACTCCATTTTTAATATTCATAATTTTTGTCCTGTCACAGAGATAATGAGTGACAGTGTCATTTTATTATGCGCAGCTCCCCAGACGTATTTGAAATGCAAATGTTCTCTCCGCGCAAAAAGAACCAGACAGCACAATACAAACTTTACTTTCAATCAGCGCAGCTTTTCAGACTGAACCGTGTGTGAAGTTGTCATGGGAGAGCTTTACCTGTGGCTCTGTACTGCTCTTCCTGACCAGATTGTTGTGCGGATGCTCCAAATGATGCAAGGGACTACCACCTGAGTGAAATCCATTAACTGGGGAGACAGATGAGAGAAAGAGAGCGAGAGATAAAGACAGACAGAGAGATTTAATTAGTTCTCTGATGTGTGCAGATTAGCTGCAATGCTGTAAACTTTATTTGATCCAGGAGGGATTCACTTATCTTTATGAGCCAAGCAAACCAGTGCTGACTTGTCTGGATTGGGTAAATCCAAAACAATGTTTGTGTATATGTTCCTGGTATTTTTGTGTACCACGACTACTACTTTTAAATTACCGATTTCATGAATCAAGTTCTATATTTAAAGCATAAGACAAGTTTTACAGAAGATAGTAAAGACCTTAGTAGTGTGTAAAGTGCCATTCAACTAAAAGCAATTGCTTATTTAAAGAGAAAAACACTGGAGCAAAAGCTGTACTCTCTTAAAAATACCAATTTTATGGGCCAAGCTACATATTAAACTTAATAATGTAACATAATCTAGCATAACATGACGTAACATAATAAATAGCAAATAGGAATGATTGGGAAACGTTGCAGTGTAACCAATTTTATTCAGCTATTTGGTCTCATGCTAACGTTATTACCATAACATTCCTAATTTAAGTAATTGTGTGTAAAAACTCAGTTTATTTAATTCTTGAACAGCATGTTGACGAATTGTTAGATATCTTGATCACATTTTATATTATCTCTTACACTGCAATCTAAACATAGCAACAACAGGTCATATAGCAGCAAGCTAACGTTAGTTTTGTCAGTTGGTTCAGTCAACTACAAAATAACATATGAATACAAAATAGTTAAGTAACTGGGTATAAATATTTAGTGGCAACTAATCTCTACAAAAGAACTCATTCTAATTTCGTGCTGCAAACATCTCCACACATTTAAGCGAACTTTCGAACAGTGGGTGCAGCCAGTTCCTGAACGTAAAAGAAATGTGTTAAGAGAATGTTGACGCAGCCGAAATGAGAAAAAATGTCTTTTAATTGAGAGAATCAAAGTGTATGTGAGGGTTTTATGCCGTACTCTTCGGTTTGAAGCAAAACTAAAACAGTCATTTATAATACAGGTGATACAAATGAATGATAGCTACTTCCAACATTTGAGTAAGAAACACCTCACAAACCTTCCTGACTCTTTCTATTTATCTGCCTTTTAGAGAAGACCCAGAAGACAGAGAGGCTCTTAGTTCTGCAGTTGAGACTACAGATAAAATTAGTCACAGGAAGTGTCTGTGTGTCTGTGTTTGGTGTGCATGAGCGGGTGCTTTGTGCCACGGTGGAATTTTAGGAGAATTCATAGCCTCAGGGCACTAGAACTTGAGGAAGTTGAAGTGATAGAGACTTCAGATGGAGAAATAGAGTTGTAGTACCTGCTGGCAGGGAGTTCTTGTGTCGGATGGAGGTTTTGGGGGTACCAGGTGCACTGGACGGTCTCTCCCATGTTGTCTCTGATAGAGTGTTCAGGAGAAGAGGAAGAACACAATGACATTAGGAGAAGAGTTCCAGCTGCGCTTTTATTTTTGTCACATTGTTGTACATGGTGCGACTATTTGTGGGCAACAGTAAGAAGAAGTGATTCTATCCACAGCTGCACATTTATTGCAGTCAGCAGTTACAAATGAACAAATGAAAGAAATATAGAATATATATCGTGTCCAGGGTTACTGTACATTTGTAATGATAACCAGTCCGTAAGCACCATAAGCAAACAACTGCCAGTTTGTGTCACACAGCCTGAAATCATGTTTTATGTATTGCTGAAATTCTTTCCAGTCGAATTATCAAAAAGAGTTATTTCTAAATTATGATGGTTCAGCTTATTAGTCAACTGAAAGACAATGAATTGATAACTGTTTCACTCATTAATAAAACATTTCAGACATTTAAAAAAAAAAATCACAATTTTCTGGCATTTTATACAATACATAATTAATTGACTACTCATAAAAAATATTCTGGCAAATTATTTGATACAAGTTACATATTTTTCCTACGCTAGCGAGCTACGTACAAAGATTATGTCAACTTTCTTAATGCTCTACAAAGCTCTGAGTGGTTGAATGTTTCTCCGCAACACCAAACCTATAGTATTTAAATTGCTCAATAAATTGTCAATATAATTATCACTCGCTAATGTCAATAGTTCTGTAGCTCAACTGTCTTCTTCTTTTCTACAATAAACTTATGCTAACTTGCTTGTGGGCTAACGTTAGCATTAGCAAACGCAGCTAACAGCACGCACAATTTACCCACAAATGTCTTTATTATGCCACCAGTTGCGTAACATTGTGAAAACATGTGGTTGCCGTCATGGCAAGGAAGGAGTTAGTTCACTTCTTCTAATCAATTTTGAGAATCATATACAATACTGTGGCAAATTTGGATTTTGTATCTTCAGTATGAAGAGTTCTGCATGAAGTTACTTTTATCTTATCAAGGATTAGAATTTGACCACAATCCCATCAGGAAACATCCTATTTTCTGAAATGTGGAGGGTATACTAGGTTTGTTGTTAGCTTGCCTTGTTCTACAACCATGAATCTATCAGTCATTTGTTGTCTTTACATTCATACCCATTAAATACAACTGGTACCAGCTTTTATTAACCACATAAAAAGGAGAAATGTGCTTTCACAATGTTGCAAACATTTCTTTTGGTGGTTTCTAAAGTTAAACTGAGCTCCACGGAGGCACTATTACTTTTCATCATCTGTCCCCATTTCACATCTACTGGTTGAGATGCTGGGGGGGCAACAAAGTACAAAAAATTACAAAAAGCTTGACCGACAAAGACCGTAATATGGAAGGGGGCTCTCTTTGATATTTACTCCTCTATGTCCATTCTCACCACAGCACTGAGCTCAATTAGCCGTTTACTGTCAGCATAGAAAGAAGAGGCACAGACATGTAAAGAGCTCTTATTTCATTTGGGTTTTTTTGGCTGGCTCTGCTCCATTTGGCGCTGCTTAGCAGAAGAGACAACTGAGCAAAGCCCATCAGCTCAAATGACACGCATGGAGAGGATAACTGGCAGCAGGCTTATGGAGAGAGGCTGTGCCTTCATGTTTGATGTACAACACAAGTGTAAAACCTGCACTTGTGGGTCCTAAAAGCCTCAATTTCTCTCCCATCACATAGCCTGTCATAAACAAATCGATACTATTAATGCAAATAAATATAGCATTGTCTACTTAGCTAAGGGAAATTGCTGTTTATTGTGGCAGTCAAAACACCATTTACCATTTATATTACATTAAATATGTGGATAATGCCCAGTTTGCCACTGCAAAGCCAGGAAGCTAAAGTAAAATGACAAACTTTACTTTTCCATTTTATGAAACTGTATACTTCTACTCCTCTTCTACTGGGAGGGATTCAGTTCCATCTATTTCAGACACTCATTATTCCACTACATATATCTGACAGCTTGTTTCTGGTTACAGAGATTTTACACACAAGATGTGTAATACAGAAAAAATCTGCAATGATATCTGTTATTATAGATGAATCTATCCTGTAGCATATAAAGCAGCTAAGATGAGCTCCATCTAGGCCTGTCACAGTAATTACGTTGTCGATTTATCATATAATAACGTAATTATCAACATCATCATGTCTATATATCAACTTATCACACAATTATCTACATCATCATGTCTATATATGGATTAGTCATATGATACATGGACATGACCTTGATCATTTTTTGACCTCAATATTGCCACACTTAGCAGCTAAGAGGCTATTCATGTCACATTGGCTACGCAAGTAGTGTCCTCCATTCCTCACTGTGTATGTCCTGAGTGGAGACTGCAGAACTTCTTCTATAAAGAGAGTATTGACTGTGCAGTGTTAAAGTTTAAAGTAAAGTGGAGTACTTTGTCTAACACTATTCTCAAGAGTAAAAATAAGGCATGAAGGTGACCCCATGACAGAGCCCCCCCCACCACCTCACTAAACTCCTGTTTGTTATAAATAATGATGAAGAGGTCTGAAATCATGCATATTTACTATAATGTCTGACTCTGAGTGGAGCAGGTTGGGTTTCCAGTCAACAGCCTCTTGAAATGCAGATTGCCGATCATTTCCGTCAAGCATGTTTTTACACAGGTGAGAGATCAGCTTCGGCACCTGCCAGATTCATGCCCCCAGATACAGTGATACATATGCAGCAGCACCAGGAGTAGTTCTCATCAGCCGCCTTGTCACAGCCAAGCTGAAGTCTAAAAGTCGTCAATCTTCATAAATTGCTTTAATAGTCTTTATAGACCCGAGTCAGCTCAGTTTAACCACTTTTATGAAATAGTTCTTCCGCCCTTTTCAGTCCTGCCAGAGGTCTTAATGATGTTATTTCATGACTTCAATGATATAATGCAGCCCTTTAATGATAGAAGCTACATGAGGAAAGGGTCTTTTATGCAAAATAAAAGCATAAAAGCAAAAATCAAGGCCTTTCTGTCTCCTAAAACACAGTCATAACCACATTTTGACTTCGCACACATCACTGATTCAGACTCACCAAAGTGTAGCAACTCAGAGGCTGACAGCAGAGGACAGCGGTTGTAGAGTGAAACAGATGTGTATAAGTAAATGCATGAATGGAAATAGTCAACAGCAGGTCTAAAAAACAATAATAACCCAGCATCAGCTTACTGTCCGCCGACAATGCCAAAAGCGATGCGATACATCCCTGATTCTGAACGGGGAGAAGGGGGAAATGGCCTAGTTAGCTTTGACACTGCTATGTTTTATTTATAACCATATGACATTGGTCCCTGATGCATTAGCTACCTCCTGTCTCTGTTTTTTGTTTTGTTTTTTTTTATCAATCAGAAAAGCCCATTCACACTCATATTATCCTGAGGAGGAAAGCAGTGACAGATGCTTGCAAGATCTCATCTTATAGCGATAAGACAAACAAGGAAAGAGCTGAAGATGCACTGTTACTAGAAATAAGTTAGCATTTATAGTACACTTCCTGTTGCTGTTTAACTGGATATTTGCACTGAAAAATCATAATGAAGTGATTTTTAATATGTATGCTTTGTCATGAATGATCTTTAGTTTCCAGGCCTTTAGGTGGGCAGGTCAGTGTATGTGTTTGATTGACAGCTGAACTAGCAGGGGCTTTGAGACACAATGAAAAAATAACCTGCTGGATACTATAGCTCAAAAGCCATGGACACACTTCATTTTGTTAGCTGTGGTATAGGTATAAAAGAACATTTAGAGGACTAGCAGCAGGAACACATTGTAAGCACAATAATAACATATCTTCACCTTTTTACGTTGATATGTTGAAATTGGTAACAAACAGTAGCTTAGTTATACATCCAGCATCGAGATTTTTTTTTAGATTTAGATTTTTATTTTTTAGATAATACAATGCACTTTTATTTTATTATTATTTATTACATCATGTATTTATTTTATTTATTTATTTTAACTTTTGGGTATTTTTAGTTTAGTTTTTAGTTTTTTCCATTGGATAGTTAGAGATGTGTTTCTATGTGATGTTATTTGTGGCTGTCTGAAGTGTGGATGTAACTGCTGTAAACCAAAACTGTAAAGTCTCTATCTATCTATCTATCTATCTATCTATCTATCTATGAGCTAAAACTTGCTATAAAGGGGAGCTACAGAGTCACTAGTAATTCTTTGTAGGGTCATCACTATGGGTGATATCTCTTACATTGTCATTTGATATATTGTCTATTATAAAACATATCATTTGTAGCAGCTTCAGGGATAATCTAGAAAGATAATATGCATTGTGGTTCAAAGTCTGTGGCTTTAAGTCAGTATCACATGATAGAATGATGACATTACTGCTTTATGTTAATATTAGGTTACATTGAAATTATATGGTTGACTGTATGCGAAGAGGTCTATGTGATGTAAAACATATTTTGAATTCTGATATTTACTTTAAAAAGACAGAAGGATGTGATTTACAGAGCAGATCAGTATGCTGACGCAGAAGAAAAATGGATTTCATTCCATTTATAAAACAGATGAGAAGTTATTTATAGTTTAGTATGAATCGACTTCATTCAAAAATACCTGGAAAACCGTGTGGGCTGTGTCTGTCTGTCTGTCTGTGGTGAATCTACAAAGTGTGTGTGTGTGTGTGTCTGTGTGTGTGTGTGTGTGTGTGTGTCTGTGTGTGTGTCTGTGTATGTGTGTGTGTGTGTGTGTGCTGGGACTGTGGAGTGTTTGCTTTGGTGTGTTTATTAAGCAGCCCACTGGTCAGGCTGGGATGAGTGGAGACTCTTAGGAGACGACTGGTACAAACCACAGCACCCTGCACCGCTGCACCCAGCAACACAGGAAGGAAAACCTACAAAACAACGAGCCCTGACACAAGGACATGCAGCCCTCACCCACGCACACAGCTCTGTTACTATGGCAATGCAGGAACACAAACGCACACACACACATACACATATACACACACACAGGAAAGTATCTAATCTTGCTGAACTTTAGTATGACGAGAGGGAGGTCCAGTGATAATAGAAGCGATGCTATAAATAATGAATGTTTCAGTAAAAATGTTATCAGATGGATTTGTTTGGAAACAGTTGCTGTGGTGGTGAATATGAAAGAGCCACACGCCTGCAGTACAATGATGAATGAGTGTATGTCAGGACTGAGCTGCAAAGACACAGAAAGTGAGTCCTGGAGGTTTTCTCTATCCTCAGAGGCCAGTTTTACAACACCACAGCAACAATACTGCTTTCTTTATGAGCCAAGACATACTGTCCATTCTGTTGATGTGTTTTTTATATGGAAAAAGTTATGAAAAATTTATCGTTTTCTCTCTCAGGAAATATGTCTTTTGTTCCAGCACCGCTCTTGTCATTCCTGGCTCTGTCCCTCCGGAGTATGAACAGTTTTACTACTGGAGATAAGCTTTGAAAATCCTGTCACATGAAGACAAAACAGATCTGTTGAATTCCAGCTGGAATATCACAGAGACAAAAGGGAAAAATAAAAAGGTTTGATGTTATTTTAACCGTTTAAGCATCTTCTAATCACACATTCAAGATGGTCAAAAGCAAAAGAGAGTGCGGTTTGTTTCCAGCTTTTTCACATTAACACGTTAACCACCTAATTTGATCTGGAAAGAGAAGGAGAAGAGGAAGAGGTGGAAAGACTCCCCCTGGTCTCGTGCCTGGGTGGAGCCCTCGGCTAATTTTAGATTCCCTCTCGTGGCCACAACTCAACCACTGCGACCATGATCAGAGCCGTACAAGATGTAAACATATCTGATGTGAAACTGATTTCTCTCTTAAGTGGCCACTAATCCACAATCCTGGTTATCCAGTATGAAGGATGCAGGTGAACAGTCATTGGGCCTCATGCAACGAGCAGTTACACGAACAGATGTAGTTTAACAGGCCTGGATCGTTCGCAAGAAATTGAGTAAAGTAAGTATTGAAGTCTACAGTACGGGACAAGCTCAGAAAAAAAAACTGACTCCTACATTTCCCATAATGCAAATAAACAGTCATTCATTCCTTTATAAATGCCTCTTCTGTCAAGTCCCACACCTCCAGCTTCTTACACAGGCTAAATGTAAATCCCAAGCCTACGCAGAGATGACCATGATGACATCATCAGGCTTTAAAAAGCTCCCTCCAGAGCCAAAGAAGACATTATACAACTGTTTTCACAGACGGAAAGTAAGGCAACTGAAATCGTTGGAGTGCACTCTGTTGTAATTATAATGTTTATAATGTTTCATCTAAATAAACTTGGGAGTTTTACAAAAATCTGACAAAAAGCAAAAACTAAATAAAACGTAGTCAAAGTAATATTCTACTCTCACTGTCAATGTGTATCATGGTTGCCAATTTAAGGAGATTTACTTTTTTTCCCCCTATTTTTACTGGCATGACAACGTCAACAATTCAGTAGTTGTCAGGAACATCGTCGCACTCCAACAGCTGCCTCAGGGTCTTTATGCAGGCTGTTGCCCAGGTGAATATCCTCTGTAAAAACACCTAAGTCATGGACCGTTTTGCTTTAACACTCAATTTCATGTCAAATCATTCCTTCTTCATTTTTGTCAAAAAGTCTACAATATGTGGTTTCCAACAGCAGGACGTAGTCTGAAATACCACTAAGAGTCTACATCTACACTGCTAACTTGCTGATGTCTAGCAGCTGTGTTTACAATGTTCATCATCGTAGCTTAGTGTTAGCATGCGAACATTCGCTAATTAGCACTGAACACAATGTATAACTGAGACTGATGGGAATGTAATTTGTTTTGCAGGTATATAGTCATAAACCAAACACTGAACAAATGAATGTTTGTTATATGTTGCACATGTCATGCAGTCCATCCAATGGTTGATTGATTGGCCAACTGACAGACAGACCTACATAGAGTCATGCTGGTTAGTGCAATAGTGGCTAAAAATATAAGTATACAACAATGTTCTTGTATGATTGTCCAATTGTCAATGTGTCTGTGTGATTGTTGAGAACTGAATCTGAGAAACCCGTAGTTTCCAAAATTCATTACATCCTCAAGCCAAAGGCGCAAGAGAGTCGCCAACACTAGTTATTAGTCATCAGTTAGTCAGGGATAGTAACAGCAGGCTATGTTGCTATGACTGTGGAACAGAGGAGGGTATTAAGCTGTCTCCAGGCCAGTGTATGTGTGTGTGTGTTCAGGGAGAAACTGAGTGGGAATTGTGTTGACAGAAACAAGGGACTATCAACAGTATCAGTTCTACAAGGCCCTGATGTGCTCTGTCTCGCTCTGGTACCATTACTGCTATGGACATCTATGTGTCACTCCATCACAGATAGATAAAAGCACTCAGGTGTCATCAGTAGAAACATATTTTAACTTTTTGTTAATAACATATTTCATCTTTTGCCTCTTGGTCTCTTAGTCACTCTGACGAATAAAGTAATCACAGGGCAGCCCTGCCAAATCACAGCCCTGAAGGTTGCACTACATGTTATATAATATCATCCAGTTAAATTCTGGAGTCTGGTTTCCACACAAAGGAAGCACCAAATCCAAACTAAAGAGCATTTCTTTTCAAATCTTAAGAGCTAAAAACCTAAGAGCTGTTCAGGATTTAAGGCGGCTCTTATGCTAAGCTACAAAATACCCAGAGGGATAAAGAGAGATGTTATTACTGTCAGCTTCACTTTGGGTGGTTCTTAGCCTCCACATAATCAATTACAATCATAGAACATGCAGCTTGTCGTGTATGAGCCCCTGTCTGTGTATTAAGTCAGGATATGGTTAGCCTAGATACTAGCTCAGAACTGGTAGCTGGTTTGAGCTAGGTTTTTGACAGCTAGTAAGTCATTTACCGGCACTGAGATGGTTACTGGCCTACCCACCGTGAAAAACCTGCTCAAACCAGCTTAAACCAGCTGCTAGCTCAGAACAGCTGGTTTGAGTTAGTTTTTTGACAGTGGGTACACCAACTACTAGCAATAAGTTGGTTATTGGTTTACCAGCTGTGAAAAACCTAGCTCAAACCATCTTACACACAAAAGCTACACAAAACAAAAAACATCAGTTAAAACTGCCTGAGCAAGCTGATTCAGCAGGTAAATCCAGCAAGACCAGCAAGTGACCAGCTAAGGTTTGAAACTGGTTCTACCTGGAAGGGTGGCTAACCATGCCCTGACTCCAGCTCTGTATTAAACATAAAGACATGAAATTGGAAACTATCTTCTTATCTCCTTCTCAGAAAGATAGTAGAGGAAGTGCATTTCCCAAAATGTTAAATAGTTCCTTAAAAGTGATCATAGATGTGATATAAAATGTTTCCCGAGCTTTTGGTTTCTCTTACCATTGCTTGCAGTATTGACGTAGTATCGCCGCCCTTGTGGTGACATGTAGCATCTCCAGTGAGGAGGCAGGGGGTCTCTGAGGTCCTCCATAGGGAGCTGACTCAGTGATGCTGTCCTCTGTCAAGACAAAGGAAAGAAATAAAGACATTAGTACGTGTCAACAATCACAGACAGGCTCATCAGCACCTTGGAGATGCACATATAAACAGTGTGTTTGCTCCTAGACAAAGATTTATTACTCAGGGGTCTTTTGTAATTACTGGAGATAAACAGATAAAAGAAAAATTAAAAAAACCTCATTGAAGAACAGGCAACACTAGAGATGCAGTTGATATGTGCAGCACTCAGCTTGAGTTCAGTAAGGTTCTCATTTCCTCAAGTATTTCACAACCAGCAACCAATGACATCATAGTGGAGCAGGCTGAACCTTGTTGCTGCTGCTGCTGCCACACAAAGAACAACAAACTGGCGCAGCTCTGCAGTTGGAGCGAGAGCTAGAGTTTCACAGTCAGTGTATGTGCACACAACATACAGCTGAAGAACACTAGAGAACATGTAGGCAAACTGCACACATCTGCTACTGATTAGCAGGAAAACAACAAGCAAAGACCATTGTAACACATTATGGAGATGCTGTTTGGAGACTTTGAGAGAGCCAGATGAAATTCCATATCGGCCACAGTTTTGTTACTGAAGTCTACACCAAGTCATTCGAGCATGTAGTAGATGTTACTTTTAGTAACTCCAAGGAAACATGATCCGGCCTCTGAAGGCTAGATAAGTGTTCAATACAAAACAGTAGAAAGAGGAGGCTTTGGGTCATTTATGGACATAACTGACGGTTCACTAAACCTCATACCCGAACAGCAATTGTCCAATAATAACGTAGCAACAGTAACTAGGCACAGCAGGTCTTTAAAGTTTTGGATTTCTCCACATGCTCAAGTGGTACACATTGAACTGAATTAAGAGATACTCTGCTCTTAGGGCACATGAAGGGTGGTGTCTTTTTTAAGCCTTTCCGAAAGCAAAAACACATGAACAAAACTGTAAGAAGTGAATTAAGAAGTTATGTATGAACAAATATTTGACACCAAATAAAGTTAAACCAACTACTGAATCACTCATTGACAAGTAGCTTCTAGCATTAGAGCTCCTCACTAGTGATTAAGAGAGAGCACTGTTGTCAGCTCATATAAACAGTGTGTCACTTCTTTGTTAAAAGCTTAATAAAAGACAACAAAAGACAGAAACAATCATGAGGCGATAATTGTTAAAAATGAGAGGATGCTGGGCTATTAAAGGATGAGTTCACACAGTCTCATATATATGCTTCAGATCATCTTTTAAATAGATTATTGCACAAAATGACCATGTGGACACACTGGATTATGGCCTCTATCACTTCTATTGAAAGCATATTTGAAGGGGATCTTTTAATAGCCAGTATGAACTAGGGCTGGGCGATATGGCCTTTTACTAATATCCCGATATTTTTAAGCTATGTCACGATACACGATATATATCTCGATATTTTGCCTTAGCCTTGAATTAACACTTTGATGCATACAATTATGCCAGTATGATGATTCTACATTACAACATTGTTCATACTGCATTAATATATGCTGATTTTAAACATTCATGCCAAAAGCGTAAATCTAAACAAATTCATCAAAACTGTATTTATTAAACAGCTATTAAGCAGTGGCACAAACATGTCATTTCAAAACAAATAAAGTGTCTTTTATGCATGATGTAACTAATATGACACATCAAAATAACACTAAATTAAAGTGCACATTTTGTGCATAATGCCACTAGGATATAAAGGTAAAGCCGTCTCTGCTAGGTAGATTATATCTTGGATCAAGTGTGTCGATGATCTTTCTGAAACCGGGCTTTTAACCACACTCACTGGGTGACGCTTTTATGGCGTACTTTACATATTACGGTTTGTTGTTCAACGTCCTCCCTCTTGTACCCAAACCACTGCCAGATGATGGATCCTGAATTGTTTTTTTGGGAATTAATCTCCTTCCTCCACTTGTCCATATCACCTGCTGCTCCCGCGACCTGAGATCGCTGCTACTGCTGCTACATGCTGCCGGGCATATGACGTTGCACGCACAACAGAATGTGATGTACGTAACTAGGTGCGCTTGTTTTATCTCTCTGTGCGGAGAGATGAGAGAGTGAGAAAAACCTGTAGTTCAACGGGCCGCGACTAAAAACAAACTGCGTGTAAATTGAATGTATACTCGAGTATTCACGATACAGTAATTTTCTACATCCCACAGAGAACAAGCCGCGATACATCGAGTATACTCGATATATCGCCCAGCCCTAGTATGAACAGAAGGAATTATTATAACAAAAACCTCTTTCACTGTTCATATAGACGGTTGTTTCAAGACAGATGTGAAAAATTGTGAACCTGTCCTTCAATCTATACACTGTTTTTAGTGAACTGCTTGAACTACCAACAGAGTGAACGCCCTACTGTACCAACTCTGTCAGAATCAATGGCGAACATTGACGTATTCACTTACTGTTGCATGCACCGTTGATCATTTGATAGTGACTTCACTTAGCTTAGAAAAAAGTGATCTAACCACAGCGACCACATATCTTTGAACTGAACTGAACGAAACGATTCAAATCAGCAAATTGATTCATAATTTATACCTCTACCATAAGAAAACGGAAACCGTGACAGACAGACATAGTAACAGTTACTAAGGCAAATAGGTGATTTCAGCACCAGACGAAGGTTCAACCAAGTGCAAGTTATCTGGCATTGCTACACTAATCAGTATGGGTCAATTCAGTTGTTTACATGTAAGAGAACGACAACAAGAAAGCGTTGCTATCGACGAGGTCAGTAATCAGTGAGACTGATAGGCCTTATCTCTACATCTAGAAGGCCACTGTGGAGATGCATTTGGATCCAGGCAGATGTAAGGATACATTATCATTATTTACTGCTATGCACCAGGGAAGAGACTATATGCCCTCTCAAGTACGGTAAACATTTCGTCATAGATATTTACAATCTCATCACCCATTTTTTAGTGGTAATCAAGAAGTACTAAGTATTGACTTAAGCATAAACTGTCCCTGGAGATAAACGCTGCATCACCTCAAAGAATGAAGCCATTACATGTAACTGCTGCCGCTGGAAGAGGAGAAGAGAAGAAACCCTCTAGTCCCGCAGGACTGGAGAGTATGAATCCATGTCAGCCCCGGATGACTTATAACTGCAAGTAATTACAAAGTCTTCAACAGCATCGCCGGGATGTTTTCCCTTTGATGGTCTCGGTGGTCACGGTTATATTTGTCCTTCGTGTGCCTTTAAGAAACAGATTTTGCTTTAACAGTCCAGTAATTTCCTACAGCAATGAAAAGCGGTCATGGATGTAACAATGGATAAACCTCCAATATGCCATGAAAGAAAATCTGAGCTATTTCCAATCATGGTGGTGACACAGGATCGCATGTTAATGTAGTGCAAAAGAAATTGAAGGAGAAAGAAGTCAATATGACAGCCAAACCACAGATACAGTTACAGTACAGCTAGGTGCTCCAGTATGTAGTAGCATGCAGAGGCAAGTTATCCTTTAGTTGTTCCACAAGTTGTTCTTAAATAAAAAAACATGGGGTATGACATTCATTTTTAAACTTCAAATGTGTAACTAGTGAAAAAGCAACAGCAGGCAACAAGGGAAAGAAACTTTTAACTGATCATTCCATCATTGTACGCATGGCAGTCCTGGACTATCTAATATAACCTGGATGTTTAATTGGTGTACATCAAATGTGTTCTTTGAGGAATGATATATGAACTTGTTGGATGGTGACCAGACTTCTTAGCAACTTCGATGATGGTGAAAAACTCAGACATGACACATTCTGACTGACAGCCGATCAAAACATGGTAAATCGTGAGCTCAAGGCTCCCCATACTTTAAGAAAAATGAGTGTAGTGTAGCCGCTCTTTAGAGGCTGGCATCTTGATCACTGAACTGCTCAAATTCATCATGACTTCACCACCACAGACAGGTTGTAGTGTTGTGGCAGTGGGCTAATCACGTGTCACATTAAATTGATTTTTTTATTGAGCTAGAGATGAGAAGATTGATATCAATCTTATGTCTGTGGTTAGATTAGCATCAAGATATAAAGCAGGGGGAAAGAACTAGCCCAGCTATGACCAACCAAAACATAATAAAAATACTTGCACCAACACTTCTACCAACTCATTTGTTTAATCCATACACAAACAGAAAGGTAACAAATATAATTTGTGGCTTCAGGAAAGGTTAAGTGCTGACACTATTTCTTGATGAACAACAGTATCCATCCACCAAGCGTTACTATGCAGCTTCCTCAGCTTCAGCACAGGTTGCAGATACAGGCAGTGGCCACTCACTATAAAAATCACAAATGATCATTTTTACATTTTTGTTTGGTGTAAACAAACGCAATACAACATGTTTAGAGGTGTTTCAAGTCTATGCTAACCTATGCTAATCACATGCTGGCTCCAGTTCTCGATTTAAAATACTGACATGAGATTGATATTGATCTAGTGTTGCAAAAAAAAAACAATAAGTGTATCTGATACTTAACAAAAGCACTGTTTCAACATAGTTTCCTGCCACCAGTGATTTTAGATGATTTGCACCGATTACTCTGTTAAACCAAATCATGTTTTCAGTTTTCTCCCACACTGGAAGCCACTGAAAATTATCCCTTCCATCCTGTGGGTTTATATTTTCAACATTTTTCCTGTAACACATTTCAAATGCCTGAGAAACTGAAATGTCAGGGTTCCATCCACAATCAGGGCTACTCAGATCCATGTTGTGCCACTTAGGATTTCTCTATATGCCTTGACTGCTTTACTGCTGGTGTCCTTCACACTGTTGTGCTGTGTGGTCACATGTTCATTATCACTAAAATGATACCACAGTATTGTTTTTCTCTGAGTAAAGCAGATATGGCTCTCAGAAGCAGGAAAAGACAGATGGGAGTGGGCTGTTGTGGTCGGAAAGACGTGGATAATATGCAAAAATCTTGGCCATGAAAACGCTTCAGGTTGTTGACATGGTTCATTTCCAGAACAACAATTTCAAATAAACTCAGAGTTCCTCTGAAGCTCCGGTGTAAGTTTCTGTCTCTTGAAGATCTGTCTCAAACTGAGTCTCAAACCTGCGCAAAACTTTGACTGAACAGTATTCTGAGCCACAAGTTAAAATCCTCTTCTCTCACAGAAGTTTGAGATAGACATGACAGTCCTGTAGTGTAGTTTAAGAAAAAAGGAGAATGATAACACCTTGGTGGTGGGAAGTATGACGAATCTCAGAGCCAGCTTGTCTCGGCATATGCAACATTAAATAATGCACCATTCCAGATGGTTAACCTTCTAAACCCCAGACTGCCTTTGGCTCCACATTCACAGCATGCCAGAAGAGCCCCTGGCAGAGAACACAAGGACTCATCCCGGGCTGCGATGACTGAGGAGCGACCACAACAATCACTGCTGCTGTCTGTGAGCCCTGCAGACGCTCTCCTCGTGTCTATCCTCCAGTATGATTCCATTTTTAATTTAACATTCATTAATCACTAGTGCTGTCATCTAAAAACACAATGATAAAATAAGTGGGAATTTAATTGTAAGTTAAAGTGGTTTAATTGAAGTGACACTGGAGCGGACAATCAATGAATGATAAGTCATTTAATACCAAGAATTACAATGTTCATTGTTTTTTTTGTTTTTTTTAATGTCCTGTTGGTTTAAAACTGTCAGGTTTACTTCTACATCTGTCAGTGATTTCATTCATTTCCCACAATGACTTTCCAAAACTTTCAGTGACTGAGTGTCAACTTGTTGCTTTCAAACCAATTTCAAACAATGATGCTTCTGTTTGCAATCAAATCCCTTCCTGAATATGCAATACTAAGGCTGAATTACTGGTCAATTTGCCTCTCATATGTGGGATCAGTTAAGGGTTCAGAACAAATTTCTTTGTATGAGGTGTCATTCAAACACATCTGAAGGTAAAACTGTTTCCACCCAAATGGTCTCGTTCAAAGGCAAGAAGAAAAGCCTGCCATCATAAATGTAGCATGCATTTCCTGAAAATATGCACGTTTCCTTCTACTACTTCAACTCAAATATTTAGAGCTGGTCTCATCGTGAACAGTTGGTGGTGCTAATTCTCCAGTACAGCACTATTAAACCATGCAAAGAACATAAAGAGCAGACTCTACCCATAAGCATTGATGGGTTTGTATGAATGTCCAGAGACAGAGGTAGTTGTATAAACAGAGAAAAAAGAGAGTTTGAGAGAGAAATCCTGCTTACTTTCTTACCTCCTCACACCTGGCCAATCACTCTATGATTATTGGTTTCAGGAAGTTACAAAACTTGAAAAAACTAACTTGGAGGGATGGGGTTTTAGAAACGTTCAATGACCACAAAAGCACTTAGTTTAAAGCAAACTGATGTTAATAAGACCCTTACTCTTTGATTCTGACGGACTCACTCTGAAAATTGGTGTTTACTGCTGATAATAGAGACATTCTTTGTGACTGAATTCCTCTTCTGCTCTGTAAATACAGACAAGAATATTACCAAACATAATGGGCCAAGAAACACGAGGTGCATGTCCGATATGACTACATAACTATGATTATTTTGCTCAATATTTTGATTACTACATTTATTTACAAAGAGATGAGAAAATCTTGAGTGCATTTCAGCATTTTTAAAAGAAAAAGGAGTATTTATCTTAACAATATATTAACTGGCATCTGCAGTTCTTGTCAGCTTTCAGTGTTTTAGCATCTTTCAGCTTATTGTTTTGGTTCCATAGCCCGCAGCTTTACTCAGCCTATGTCACTGCTCGCAAACAACTGTTTTCATTTAAAAAGGTCCAATAAACCCAATGTGCACTGTGTATGAAATGCAAAACAGCAAAGACAAAGTTACTGACTAGCTGGTGAACATTTAGAGGCTGAAGAGCCAGATTTTCCTTCAGGAACTGGTGGAGACCAAAACAGAGTTAAAGGAGAGTAAATGGTGATACATGTAGCGCTGCCCCCCTAGTGGCCAAAATGACTAAAGGTTCAAATTGTAAATTTAAAACGTAAAAACCCAAAGCAAAAGTCATGACTTTAGTCCACTTATATTTTACATTTAAATATATTAATCCTTTTTTTAAACATTGTGATTAAAGCTGTTTTGGCTATGAACTTTTGTAGCAGAAAAACTGTAACATGTCAAATGTTTATGATGCTAAAAATGACCCAATACTACGCTGGTCTTCCTGGTACTATAAACAGATCTCAGCGTTTTCTTCCTCAGATTACAGATGTTTCCCACACACCCCCAAAAAACACAGGCAGCATCTCTTATTATGGAAAACAAAATACCTCATAGTCTCTGTATTTCAGTGACGCTGGCTCTCTGCCTGGAAAACCAAGAATAATTTGTTGAATTCCCTTGGAAAATGCCTTTAAACAAATAGCCTGCTTTGTTTTGAGGTCAATTATAGAATAATAGCGTAGTAAATTTTAGTTGTTAGCCCTTCACCTGCATTTTAACAGGCTGAGGTTAGACTTGTAGGATGTATTCTGTTTGTTTCCTCTAAATTTCAGGAAGTTGAAATCCAGAGCCTTACCTTATATGTGGTTTAATAAAGTAATTTACTTAGAAATAGAGAAGCAGGCATGCTGACATTAAAAACAAATAATTGGATCCTAAATGATTCTTTAAATAGTTGAACGGGTTCATACATAGACATAGCTTGTGAGCAACTATTTTATTTTGAAAATCCATGTAATAAAATAGGTAATCACCATGTTGTGTTACTATAACAGTACAGAATGACCTCAAGTTCAGTCTTCCACTGACGTCAGACAAAAAATTATTTTTAGCCATAAAGATTCTGAGCTTTCAAAAGGTTAGCAATGTTACAACACAGACATTGATTGTCCAGAAGAGGTGAGTCATCAGATGCAACTGTCACTGTCTGAAATCACATGTTTTGTGAAATGCTGGTTACCCACTCATTGGCTGCGTGGAGGAGGACGAATGTGCAGGCTCACTGCTCCAGAGTATCAACAGAGCGGATTACTGGACAAGACCAACTTTTAGCTGTCCTCACTCATGCCTGAGTGACTCACTACCTCCTGACTTGTGACAGGGTGTGCTGAAGGTGCAAGTATGTGTGAAAAAGAGTTGTTGCCACGTATTACTGTGCTGTATGTCCCTGCTATGTGTGTAAACTGAACCTGACCTCTGGTCACCCCCGTGGAAACATCTGGACTCGGGAAGAGGAGAGTCTGTAGGGGTGAAGGTCTGTCAGAGCAGCTGTCCGGTTTCCAGCTGGAAAGATTCAGAGGCAGAGAGGATCCTGGACATGAACGTGAAGTGATATGCAAGCTGTAAATGACGTGGAAATGGTCCAGGGTCTATGTATAAGAATCTTTATATGAGTTTCTATTAAAGCTGCGAAAGGTTATATTAAAGGAATACTTCAGCTAAAGCCTGCAGACTTCAAAAGTAGATCTGAAAAGGTTAGTTTACAGAGCACAAGGGCTTTAGTCAGCATAAATTCAGTACAATTACAATGGATTCCAATGGAAACCCAGAGTCAAATAAAAAACTAAATATGCACCATCTGATATGCCATATACTTTATGAAACAACCTTGTATTGACCATGACATGACTGCTCCACAGTAAATATTGTTTATTTGTTCCTAACTACAGGCGATCAATAGCAGCAGATACCTTGAGTTGAGGTATTGAAATTAGCATTGTGAGAGAATAAGAGGTATAAAAGGTATCACAACATTTGTAAGTAAATCTTACAATATGCTACTTCTGTGAAACATTCACTTCCTCCTAACCGCAAAACTCAACTGGAAGTAACATACTTGTTTAGCAATTTCTGAATTGACAGTTGATTAGTACATATTGGTTGGAAACCGATGTAAACGTCTTGAACCCAAGTTGACTACAGCTGTAAAGGTGGAATCTTGCAAAATTCTAGCCCTAAATGTTTTTAGAACCTGTGATGTTTGACTCGCCTAACCACATGTGGGGAGCAGAGAGTACTTACTATTGGGAGTTCAAAATGACTCATCACAGCCAAATGAGTCTTTCCTAACTCTATTGCTGGCAGTAGACTATATGATATCAGCCAAACAACAGATTAACAAAAATGAGTATTGGGCCTGTTTGGTTGTTCATCTTATCCCATGTGGTCTGACAGTTGAAAACAACACAAGCAGCATCAAGGACACCTCAAGATAACAAAAACTGTAGCTATAGACATCTCAAAGCAACAATAGTGTTGGTGCTGTCAAGTAGAACAACCACTGGCACCACATTCCTGGTAACCCTTTATATCTTTCAAGTCACAAATTGCAACCTGGTTTGGTCTACTGTGCTGTTTCTCTGCCGAGTTAACAGCAATAATATCATCCCAAAAGACAAAAATAGCATGTTACCAGCATAAAATCATCGAAAAACATCTTGTAGTAAGTTCAAACTATAACTGAGGCACAGCGTGGCTCATTCTGTTTGAATTTTAATTCCACACAGCTTTAACTGATTATTCTATCCAATGAAATTGATGCTAAATTGTTCCCTTTATTAACATGCTGAGCGCTCCCTATGTAACTGCCTGATCATATTCCGCTTTAGTCATTAACTAAGATGAAAATGTTCAAATGAAGCTGAAAGACGTTCTTCGTCTTCACTTCACTCCAATTAGTTCATCCTGAAAAAAAAACTGAGAATCATGCGTGTCTATTTTACTACATTTTCAAGGAATTTCAATACTGTATATGGGCATGTCTAGAAGAAAAACCAAACAAATTCCAGCTGTATACATACTGGAGCAGAGCTGTAAACAGCCACAAGCAAAGCACACAGCCACAAACACAAGGCAGCACAGTCTTTTTCATGATGAGATGCAGACGGGGAGTGTGGGCCATCTCTAGTCTGGAGTTTCTACAAAAATAGAGGCGAGGTACACAGTGGATGTGTATACTGTGAGGCCCCCCCGCGCTCGCTCCCTCTCCTACCTTGTCATGTCAGAGGAGCATGGGAACAGAGCTGTGACAGACTGGGGAAGTGTCTGTTTCCTATTATTCACTCATGAGTACCTCCACCTTCCCTTTCTAGGGCAGCACTGTCATGTCTGCACACCCTGGGTTACTGGAAAGTTCACATAGAACTGTTGATGGACCAGTGCAACACTGGGTTGGACATTATCAGTTGACTTTTTCATAAAAATCTGAGGTCTGTCAGTTCATGCCGTGCACGTCACATATGACGGAGTGTCTCCTTGTTGCTGCAGTAAATATCAGTCTTAATCATTACAGGAGGTTTGACAGGAATAATAACTACAGATATATACTGTATATGTTATACAACCACGTTTATATGCTGTTCCTGGGCCACAAGTCTGCTTTTGAGTCTTAAAGTTTTCCAGATTCCAGCAATTAGAGAGCTGGCAAGTTTCCATGTAAGCACGAGGCTCCAAATGGATTACTCACAAATACTAAATGATGCATTTAAAACTATTTATTTCATGAGAACTATGTACTAAAATATAATTGATGATATTTAGAAATTTCAGGATCATATTTTTATACCACACAACCCCATTTGTGGTCCTAAATAGGTATCCCAAAGCTGGTTCCATTTTGGATTTGTTTCCTATTTGTCTAAAAATATTAAAGTGGAATTTTGAAAGAGAAAAAATGACTTTTCTTACCAAAAAAAAAACACTTGAATTGATACGCAATAAAATACACTCCTGATCAGTTCAATACACCCAGAAGGTTTGCAGCAACAGCTTTACTTGGTCTGTTATAACCAGTAACTTACATCAGCTAATCTTGACTCATCGCAAACTTTTAATAGATGCTGCTGTATAAAAATAGCATTTCTAAGTCAGTTGACTGACTTTATGACTCTTATCTCCTTGTGCTACTGAAACACTACTTTATCATACTTCACCACTCCCTTTTTTACAAAAATGAACAAATCATTCAGGTAATCAATTATCTAAACAGCTCATATATAATCTACCACAAGTTGTTTTTTGAAGGTCAGTAAGAGTCTAATCTCTTAAAAATGTAAATTAATTTTCAGTTCGATTTGCCATTGATTCATGAGGTACAAACATTATTCCAGAGGCTTTTCCTTCTTTAGAAATTCAGAAGTTAAGATAACATTATCACCACAACAAATGCATTTCTGCCGCTTCAGCCCAAAATCTCATCATCAGCGCTCAAACTCAGTCCAGTGACCCACACAAAACAAGGACACACTCACACACTAACTCCTACTCAAAGCCTTGAGAGCGACGTAACTACATCTCATCACCACTGTTACAGTATCAATAGACCCCAGTGGGGACAGAAATGCTAATTTCTTGCTTGAGTTCTGAAGCCAAGCAGAGAATTCCCAACCCTATGGGATCACTCAACGGCCATTTAGACCTCTTGTGACGAATACAGCTGGGGAGAAATTTCTCACATGTACGCCTGGCTGCTAACTACAAGACCAAGATATGGCAAGACTGAGCTGGATACGTTGGAGGAGGAGGAGGAGGAGGAGGAGGAGGAGGAGTGAAGGAACAGTCCACGGAGGGAGAAAGAGTTAGACGGGGAGAGGGAACAAGAGCGACGGGGGCTATGGACCATATCTTTATTTGGGAGACATTGTTTTGGTTTGGGCAGATGTGGGAACCTAAAGCGAAGCCACATTCCCAGATGTAGAGACACTTCAGACACTCGGAGAGGAGAAGGAGGAGGGATGAACATGCGAGTATAAGCATGCACTCAGCACACAGTCAGACACAGATACTGAACATGTACACATATGCTCAAACAAACTGTCATTATTGTCCGCTCAGTGCCTCTGCACTGAGTATATGAGTGTGTGTGTGTGTGTGTACAGGCTGCAGTGGTCCCTACAGCTAACAAAGCCTGTTTTGTTACATCCCGCCCACTCCAGTTTATGTGAATTTCTCAAGCCTTGCTGGTCTGTCTCTCCTTTAAGCTTCTACTCAAACCATACAAATGACGTGACTAAGACAGGACCACTATGACACACCATGTGCACTGCATATGAAGGAGCGTGCTCTCCAGTGCGCAGATCTTATCTGCACAGGCCTGCTTATGTTCTCAGGATCAGATAAGACAGCATGTCAATCAGCTGTTCTGCTTTCCACTACAGTACTAAACTCACTGAGCTCTCCACAGTAACTAATTCATTTCTCGCTGTGACCTGTAAATAGACACTGCGGGACAACACAGCAAACACTTTTAAAAGGCCTGACTGCAGAACTTTTCAACACCAGAAGCCCAGGTTGTAAGCTTAATGCATTCTGTCCTCCCCTAAAACATGTCAGCCTCGTTTAAGAAGATGCAGCCTAATTCTTGAACGTGCATACCAGTGGTTAAGACTGTGTATATACGGTTGGGAAATATAAAGTGGTAAGCCTCTGTGGTTACATTGATCTGGGTTTTTCCACCTGATTTGGATTTCCCCTCCAAACACCCCAATCCTTCCCAAACATCCAAGCTTGTTGTAAGTAATGAATCACAAGCTTAAATGTCTGCACTCTTGGACTGATGTTCATTGTAGATTTAGATCTTATACATGAGTCAACAGTCTTGCAGATGATGGGATGCTGCCAGCATCGTCAACCTTTGACCTCCAGTGTGCAGTTTGCAGCAGAGTGTGAAATAGCTGGGATAAGAGTCACTGCCTCTAAGTCTGAGGCCATGGCACACTGGAAGAAAAACTGCTGATTGCTCACTTCGGGTTCGGAACAAGCTGCCAAAAGTAACTCAAGGTCTTGTTCACATGTTCAGGTAACATGAAGCATGAGATTGGTGCAACGAGCCAAGCCTGGAGGTGAAGTTATTAGTAGTCACAAGTACATTCCAATCCTCACCTGTGGGCTCACCTTTGGGTAGAGACTGATGCAAGAGATCATGCATAGAAGAAAACTAAAGGGTTTTCCTACACAGGGTGTTGTTTTAGGCAGTGGTCCTCAATTTTTTTCACATCAGGGAGCCCTAAACTGACACAAATGAGACAATAGACCTCCTATTTGAAAAGATTCTGTGCCAGGGTCCCCTATCTGATAAGACTTTTGTTGTTGATTACTTACAGAAAGTGTATGAAACCCATGGCCAGAACAGTCATACATACATTCTGTCATTGTGTTACTTATGTATGGAATTATAGTGAAAGTAAATGATTCCCCTTTTTGCTAGCGACAACCTTGAACCCCTTCAACCCCTTCAAGGAATTCTGGGGGTTACTGGACCCCACTTTGAGAACCACTGCTTTAAGGCATCAGTATGTTTATGAAACCACCACCTACCCTACACCTTTCCAACACTAGAATAGGCAGGCTTTTCACCTGGCCTTCAGGTGTGATCATTATATGGACCAGATAGAGGAAGTGGAAGAGAACAACATTGTTTTAACCTTATCCTAGCCTTAAGCACATCCAAGTCTAAGGGCATCTACAATTGAGGGTAATATGGGATGTGAGACAATGCTTCATGTTTGTCCATGTTTCTGACTCTCATTTATGGTCAAGAGTTTTGGGTAGTGACCAAGAGAATAAGATCTAACATTCAAGCAAAATGGGTTTCCTTTGCAAAGTACTAGCGTTCACCTTCAGGGACACTATGAGGAGTTTGGACATTCTGAACTTTGTTTTCTCAGAGTAAAACCGCTGAGTCTTCATTTTGAAGGGAGGCAGCTAACATGGTTAGACATCTGATAAGGATGCCTTCTCACATCCAATTGAGAGGAGGAATAGATGCTGGAATAGACCCAAAATCCATTTGAGGGTTTACAGTATACCTCATTTGGAGGAGCTAAAGGATACAGTTAGATTGCATAGCCTTCTACCACCATGGCTTGCACAAAATGAGTGTCCGAAAACAGATAGATGGAAGGATGTGTATTCCAATAGAGGCTTGTCAAAATTAAAGTGTTTGGTGGACAATCTTACCATGTAGGAATGGCTGATCCTAAACAAAACCGGGCCTTAAACCTGTCCCCATACACAACAGTTAGCAAACGTTTTTTTAACCTCACCACACAATTTCTAGATCTACCCTTTAACCAAACATCAGAGGTGGGCGACACACAATTGATACTCATTCTCTCCGATACCACCCAAGCCAGACTTCCATGTGGGTGTGGGCACCATTATCAGCTCACATCCGTTGTACTGGTAAATACTCTTATTAATAGACCACTGCTGTTGTAGATCCACAGTTCAACTCAACTCAACCCGAGATGAATACACAGGGGTGATTTTTTTTGTCACTTCCTCCAAGATTTATGCAGCACTATAGGGGAATAATTCACTAAATTTTGGCCAAATTCCACTGGTATCCTGGTGAAAAAACTGGGAAAATGAGGCTCATGATGAAAATAACTGTAATTACCCTTTAACTGAGCTAATATTTTTCAAGCTGTAACTCAAAATAGCCACACTGGCATAGACCAGGCCACAGAGATTAAGGTCCCATTAGCCTCTATAACCTAAATTTGGTAACAAAATTATCTTAAAACTAAAAAGGTTACTCAGCTGTCTTGCTAAAACATGAAACACCAGTCTTTTTAAAGCATTTCTCCTTTCCTTTCGTGTTGCTATGTACCAAGGAAACAGCTCCGAAAGTAGATGTGTGAAAACCTCAAATCTATTTTTTGCTGTCTAAACAAACAGCAGGTTGTGGTTAACAAGGTGCTTTCTGATGTACCACACTGGGTGCTCTGATGTATCACAGCTCCCCACAGATTGTCATCCATGACAAAAATGACTATTTTGGTATGACGTCAGCACAGTAGGGGTTGGTGTTAGTTTTCCAGTAAGCAGGGGAAGCACCTGGTTGTGTGTTGGAGGCTCTACAGCAGTGATCTGACCCACAACTTTTCACTATAGGGATTATGCCAGGCTAAATCACCATCCAAACCTCTGCGAGAAGCCCCCCAACCCCACTCATTCTCAGTTCTACAGTTTCACTATAAACACAGCTGACACTCTACCAGGAGAAGCATTAGGGAGACAGAGTGGTTCTCCATAATTTACAGCTCGTTGCAAATTGCTTACAGTAGTTCCCCTGGCTACACAAAGACATAATGACACAGTGAAAGGAGAGAATACATGATGTTATAATAATAAGGTGAAGCCAGTATTAAAATTTTGGAAAATCAACATTACATCATAACCAAATTGACTTCAAATTCAATTCAACTGGAAGAAAAAAGTCACACTTGACTCTATGTGGCAAACTGCACCAACCTATTTCCTCCATGTGATGGAGTTGGTGGGGAGCCTTCCCCATAATGGCCCCTGCCAGGCCCAGCTGCAAGGCTTCTATTACATGTCAACTGCTCGTGTTGATGTTTCAACACTTATTGGGGAGTCCTGATTTGTTATGGGAATGTCATGTGTAGCCCCAGAGCAACCAGACTGTAGAACAGCTCTCTGGGCAGTCGTTAAAGGCTATAACCCAGTGTGTGTCACCAATTCAATGAAGTAAACTGGTTTTACTAGGAACCTCAAGCATGGCCTTGTAGTTTGACCTGTCAGTTTCTATCCCACCAGCTGCCGGTGCAGTGTTTATTGAGACATTAGTTGTTGAGTGACATCTAAATCATATGTTTACAGTATATGGAAGCTAGAGCTGCAAATAATAATTTTAATAATAATCTTTTGTTTATTAAGTCTACTCACAATATCCCAAAGACCAAGCTAACACATTCAAATTGCAGAGAGACCAACAGACAAATACATAAAAACATCAAATGCTGACATTTGAGACTTTTGGAGCATTTTTGAATGAAAAATTACTTAAGATGATGACTTATCAAAAAAAATGTTTAATGCAATATAGAATAGATTAAAATGCAGTTGAATTAAGACATGCCAAGTTAAAAACAAAGTATAGTATAAACTATAAAGTTAAAGTAGTAATATCATATTTTCACTTTGTATCTCAATTTTGATTTACAAAGCCCAATGCTGACTGAGTATCCCATCATTTTGCCTTTTTGTATTTTTATTATTCCTAATTTTCCTTGATGTTGTTACTTTTTTTTTGCCAGGAATGGACTTCTTTAGGAAGAAAATACAAATATAAAATGCCATCTTACAGAAGGACATTTATATTTAACAGTTAACACAGTCTTGATACATACTGTAGTTCACATTTAGTCATGCAGTGCAGAATGCAGGGTGTAATTTATAATGCCAAGAGGCTTTGAGAAACCTGCCACTGTTGATTCAGTAAAAAGCAGCAACCAGATGGCAGTCAGAGAATGCAAAACGTTGCTGCTGCACCCAAAGACCGCAGCTGTATCACATAAATCTGAATTTATTTATTGACCCTAGGAAGCCATCCCTCACGGTTTAGAATCCGGTTTCTATTTGTTTCACAGTTGTTGCTAAAAAACAGAAACTCTAGAAAAATGTAAACACCTACATGGGACCATATTCTTCTAAGGTCAATCTATCCCAAAAATGTCATGAAAACTGAGAAAAAGAAGCTTTTTGACGTAGGTAAAAGTGGAAGCGCTCCTACATTACATAAAGCACAGTAAGATGGAGCACAGTAATATGACATTACTCCATGGAATGAAGGAGTAACACAACAATAACACAGATTCAGACTCGGTCATGGAGGGCTGCACATATTCAAACATCTGTCTGGAAACAGTGCTAACAGCTCCAAACAACACAGGGGGGCTGACAAATCATTTTCAAGCCAGCAGGTTGAATGAATGAATCAGACCAGTCCATTTAGAAGCTTTCAAACATTAAAGCATTCAAGTCTGCTTTGGACAATATCTTCCATTGAACTGCTCCAGCTGACCTCATGGAGTCATCAGGCAGAAACTCATTGCAACCGAGTCATCGTTGACGGCTTTCAGCTGCCGCTTTAACTCACTTTTGTTCATAATGCTTTCTTTTCATTTCCTCCTCATTAGGTGAACACTGATATGACTCACTGTCTTCATGATTCATGATGCTCTTGACCTGTTGGATTGTCATAATCACAGCAGAAATACAGTGTTCTGCTGAAGTGGATGAAGGAGCCTTTCATAATGTGGAAATTACACTATAGACTCTAAAAATCTCATTTTTATGTCTAATTTTTTAAAAGAAAAAAGACAGGCTCATTTTTGAGAGTGAGATGAAAAGATTATACCACTGTCATGTGTATGTGTTCAGAACAGGAGCCAGGAGGCTAATAGCTTAGCATAGCAGAAAGACTTTGTAGACTGTGGTTGTGTCTAAAGTTCGAAAATATGACAACCACAACTTTACAAGCTCACAAATTAACATGCTGTATGTCATTGTTATTGTTATTTAGTTTAGACAAACAATAGTCTAGGGCTTCCTTCTTCTTGATGAGCAATTTGCGGGGACTTCCCAGAGTCAGGCTTACTGTTTCACTCAACTTCCAGTCTTCATGTATTTCCCTACTGTAAATGTTCAACTTTATCACAACTTGGGCCTTTCTAACCATTGCATCTCTCATAATAAACTGTACTCAATAAGTTAATTGCTCAAATCTGGGAACAACAACATTGCTAAGAGAGTAAGTTTAATGATTAGCCAAACTGTCTGTTATAAACAGCCATGGTAAACAGTAACTGGACTGTACTTACATAGCGCTTTTCTAGTCGTTATGACCACTCAAAGCACTTTTACACTACATGTCACATTCACCCATTCACACAAATTAATACACTGATGACAGGAGCTACCACGCAGGGTGCCAACCTGCTCATCAAGAGGAAATTAACCATTCATACACATTCATACACCGTTGGCACAGCAACAGGAGCAATTTGGGGTTAAGTGTCTTGCCCAAGGACACATCGACATGTGGACTGGAGGAGCCAGGAATCGAGCTGCCAATCATTCAGTTGGTGGACGACTGCTCTAGACCAACTTCCTGTTGGCTTATTTACAACCTGTTTTATTTTGTGTCTGCTTGTTTCTCATCCCACCAGACTGTGGTGTGGCATTGTTATTGTGTTCACAAAGTAGCAATTACTTTAGTTAATTGATTGAAATGATGGCTACAAAAAACAACTACAAAAATAAGAGTTGTAAAAAACAAAAAAAAAATCCTTTAAAGGGTCTTAAGTGACAATTGAGGAATAATGTGGGTAATGCTAATGCTGGTAGGAAAAGATACAATCAGAGGAGTGACTGAACAATGTCAGTTTACCAGCAATATCTGTCCAAACGTTAGCTACCATTAGCCACCATAAGGTACGGGCTAAACCAGATGAAGAGTAGTGATAGTAGTCTCTGAGTTGAACTAAGAATGAAAGCCTTTTACTGCTTAAGATCTATCATTTGAACCTATCCTTTAAAGAGACACTATGTAACTGTTTACGAACAGCAGTTTAGCAATGGCTAAAGTTTAGTCTTAAGTGACAATTGAAGAATAATGTGGTCAAGGCTCTAATGCTTGTAAAAAAGAGATACAATCAGAGGAGTGACTCAGTAATGTCATTTTAACAGCAATATCTATCCAAACTTTGCTAACATTAGCTACCATTAGCCACCGTAAGCTACTGGCTAAACCAGAAGAAGTGAACTAAGAATGAGAGCTGTTTACTGCTTATGAATTTGATCTATTTGTAAGGAGACGGTGTAATTTCTGCCTTCAAAAGCTCCATAATCTGACTTTAAAGCAGCATTAAGTGTTGGTGTCTGAGAAACAGACGGGTGTGATGCACCAGGCAGCAACAGGTTCTGAATGTTTCATTATTCTTGGAAGAATGGAGCCGTTTGTAGAACAAAGACACAATGCTGAAGATGAAAACAAAGCCACATCAGAGCTCTCAACTTGTCAACTATCCCAGTTATAGAAATCCTTGTCGAGGTGATTACTGCACACCAGCCCAAGTTGATGATCCTTTAAGATTATGACAGTGAGTCAACTGCAGCAAGGGTGACTTCCTTAGTGTTGTTTATAATAAATGACCAGAAAGAGGATATAAGAAGTGGCTTTTTGTTTCGCCATCAGTCATTTTGCCATCCTGTGGCCTCCGTAATACATCAGATCAACCTACAGATGACCCATTCAAGGAGAACTAGGGGAAAACTTCAGTTTCAATATGTGTTATTCAGCGTATGTGTAGTAGGAGGTGACTCATTTTCACTCAGATAAATCTTACTGAAACTGATATTGATACTATGATACAAAAAGTAATAATGTTCACAGATATTGATTATCAGATGTATCCATGTTATTTGACATATACTGTATATCAGCAAATAAAGAGGAATGTGTCTTTATGTGCATTTAGCTTCAATTTAAATCATAATTTCTAATGAATTAATATAGTTTTATGTGTTTTTATGAATCATCATTATTTAAAAACATTTATATTTTAATGACATTTACTGTTTTAAATGTCATCTCTGATCATCCCGTTTATTTTTTGTAATGTATACCTTTATTCACAAATATCTTAATCACAAAAAAAGTATAATTTAGTATTCTCAAGTATCAACATCAGATGTCTCTAATACTGGTAAACTATTTCCTACATTCCAGGACTAAAATCAGTACTTGACTTCCTCTGACCATTTTAAATGTAAATGAAGTGAAACTAGTCAATTCACATATCAATGGAGAGCCTGGTAAAACAGGTAAAGCCGAGAAACCCCCCCCCCCCCCCCCAAAAAAAAAACAAGCTAAATCAACAAGCTACAGTACCCTGACTCTTCCCCTACTTCACTACTGTGTCACCTCCCTCATCTTTAATGGTTCTTTTTGGCTGGTTCCACTCCAGTGCAGAGAAGAGAAGGAGACTGACAGTGACAGTGGGTGAGTGGTGAGAATCTAGATCTAGACTCAAACCCACAACACAGACGAGCATCCGACATGAACTGCAGACTGCGGCAGATGCTGAGAGAGACTTTCCCCTTAATGTGGGCTGGCATGAAAGCGCGGAGAATCGAACTGTGATAAGTCAGACTGAACATCAGATAAGCGTGTTGTTGTGCCTTAATTTAGCCTGAGCTTAAGGGCTGAGCCGTTATCTCGTTTTCCATCAGTGTTTCTATAGAAAGTGTCCATGGACCCTGCTGAAGGGCAGTGATTTAACTAAACAGAGAGTGCCTGCTCTTATTAATTCATAAAAACTCTACCATCTCTGTTGCTTTTACAGCTGCAACTAACAAGTGTCACGTTTGTTGGACGATATATTGTCTTAACCCTAACCGGAAAAGAGGAAGAATGTGAAATGTGGTTAAAAACTCTGGAAAAAGTTAGTAGGACATCGAGTAATCTGAAGCTTCTTTTCTCGATTCAGTGATGAGCTGTTTTGTCCATACGATGAATTTCTAAAAATACACTTAGTGTGCATGTTGTAATGACTCAGTTTCCGCAACGTAGACATTCTACACATTGTGAGGCTCTAACTGAACCATTCACAACAAGTAATCACTGCATACACACAACATGAAGATACACTAGAAGCAAATGCAAAGATTGATCTCTGTATTTCAAGAATCTGTTAAGCATCATTCAAATAAGAATACATCGGGAAAATAGGTTTACTTAAAAAGATAGACACTTTACTATTAGAATCTCTGAACAGAGGTCAAAGGTCAACCTGCACAATAGTAGCCCTCTAAAGTTCACTGCAGCAGGGCGGATGCTTGATGAACCTGAAGCTTAAACCTTCCCAGCTGCCCCACCCATCAAACTCCATTCCTAAACTGGTCTGAGAAGAGATAAGAAACGTTGTTCTTCAACCGTCTGCTGCCACAAGTTCACATCTTTACCCTTTTGTTCCTTGTTATCACACTTAAATCAGCACACCCCGGATTTGGGAGTCATTATGCTGATGTCACTGTGTCACAAGTTGTTCTTCTTCCCCCATTCAGAGTGAAGAAGTGATAAAAATGGCAGCACTGGTGCCATAGCTGAGAATGCTGGCAGTGCGCCCATCCCCTTTCAATACAAGCTGATTATGACAAACTCTCAGAATGCGGGGTGGTGGCACTGACTCCACCACACACTCAATCTGCTCCTATATCATAATCAGCGAGCCAAATCCACTGAATTAAAAGAAAGAAATACACACAAAAAAAGATGTTTTTCTGAGTTGCAGCAGCAGAGCCTGAGTCTGAATTCACATGAGGAGGCAGAGAGGGAGGCTGGCTGGCTGGGTGGGTGGGGATGGGAGGGGTTGACCATGAGGAGGGAGAGCAGCTTGCACTGTGCATTCGGGCGCACTGAGAGGAGACCTGAGAATTTGACTGGAATGTGTGCGGAATGAGGAAGTGTGCAGACACTCAGCCAGGCAGCCAGATGACTGCTGGGAAGGTTAGAGTTAATCTGATAAGAGGAGCAGCACGGGAAAACTATTCATTAGTGCATCTGTCAATGCAGTCTTTATCTTCAAGTGTGTGTGTGTGTGTGTGTGTGTGTGTGTGTGTGTGAGAGAGAGAGAGTGTGTGTATATGTGTGTGTGTGTTATTGTGTATGAGAGAGAAAGTAGAATATGTACTCTTTTTTTGCTTTGTTTCCCATAAGAAGATTTTTTTACAAAGAAATCAAGAAGAATCAATTAAGAACCAATTAAGAGTTCATTAGAGTTCAAATATTCAGTCCAAGTAATTAACACATTTAAACAATTAAATGTATTCTTCTACAACTACAAATCTTACCTCCAGGACCTGGACGTAGCTTGAGGGAAACCATCCTCTGACTCCATCCTTCTCTCCCTCCCACCAGCCTCCAGGGAGAGGCTGCACCACCTTAATAATCTCCCCAACTTCGAAGCTCAGTCCCTGCTGGTGCTGCTCTCCCCCGAACGGGTATAAACTTTTGCAGTAAGATCCAGACATCGCCAGCGCAACTTGTCTCACACACACACATACACACACACGCACATACACGTACACTCAGAGTCAAGCAGTGATGATGATGACGATAATGATGGTGATGATCAGCTCCTCAGAAGAAAGTCAACAACTTTTGAGCTCCGGTGAGAGTTTAGTGTGGAAGCAGCAGCCCGCTGAGGAGCGCAGTGAAACTTGTGTGAAGTTGGTGAACAGGTTCTCGGGACGGCCCTCAGCGCTCTGCTCTGCTCCTGCAGCCCGCCTGCCAGCCTGCATGCTCGGTCTGAGGCTCCGGTCAGACCGCTATTAAGCTACGCACGGTTAAACACACCCAGAACGGAAACCAATTCAGTTTGCCTTCAAAGTAAAAGCACAAAGCGGCACTTGATAGTAATTTATTTTTTTGAAAGAGGATCTTTAAGATTTTTGTTTGATTGTTTTTTTATCATAAAAGTCAAGAATAAACTTTCACACCAACATTATTACTCTTCTTTCACCAGCTATTACTACTACTGCCATTATTAAAGTACTATTGTGGTAATAATATATTATATATAATATATAGTGGTAATAACAACAGTGGTGTCAGCAGAAGGCCTAGAAGTTATATTGTAGTATTAGTACTGTAAAAAGTTATATTAGTAGTCTATTTTTACTCCTTACTACCTCCTTGTAGTTCATTTTGTGGTTTTCTTTTTCGTTTTGCCTCGGTGTAAGAATCATGCTACACAGAACTGAAATGCCATAGTTCAATACCATTTATAATAATTTATGAGTACATCTAGGCTCATTTCAGTGATATTGTATTAATGGTATTTTTATGTTCTTTTTAGTTTTAATTTGAAATAAATATCCGGAAGTGTTGTGTAATATTGTGACAAGCTTGACATTGGTGGGATTGTCAAAACTCACAACCCCCTCCAGCTCCTTGTTACTTTTTCATACACTCCCTCACTTTTATACGATGATGATTTAAAGTAGAAACATTTGTTCACTGTATGTTTTATGGTCTGTTCATGTTGTTTTACTCACATGGTTTATAAGTTGTTTTGCTGTTTACTTTTTGGCACTTTTAATGTTTTTTTCTTTCTCCTTGTGAGGGGGAATGTGTTACTTTTATTGCCTGCAGGCAAGTTGATCACAGTAAGAAATGGGTGATTATAATACTGAATAATGATGACAATCATAAATAACAGTAGTGGCAATTTATCATTTTACTTTACAGCTGAAGTATTAGCTTCATTTAAAAATGGATACAATCCTTCTTGTTTGACTTGAATAGTTCCCCTTTTGTGTTACTTGGTATTATGACGCATCACTGTTGACTCTGCTGCACGTATCAGTTTTTTTATAAGGAGGCTCTAATGAGGTTTGTAATACTGCAGAATCTTTCCCCCTTTCCATGTGGGATTAATAAACTCCACTAGAATGAGGCAAATGCTGTGTCAAATGAGGCTGTTTTGGATTACACCACAACTTTCTCAGAACACCACAGGGGTTCACTAGGTTCACTACAAATCTGTTCTTTGTAAGAACTGAAGTTCCCAATTAATTATCAATTTACTGTCAAAACAGCTGGTTCCAGTCTCAAGAATGAATCAAATAAAAAGATACCTCAATTTTTCCCCCTGTTACATTGTCTTGTAAACAATGGTTATGTTTATATTCAGTGTTACTCACTAAAACATTAGCGAAATCTCATAATCGACTTTAACTGACTGCTTTCTTGTGTCTTGCTTACTTTTTAAATGTTAATGTTCCAAATCATTACACTCAATACCAAACTCATTTTCCACCACAATAAAATATCTGTTGACCCCGAGTCAGGATTACAGAGTAAACTGTAGATTTCTGAAACAATATTTATGTATGTAGTATGTTAGGCTACACATACATTATGAATGCCATTGTAAGTCTTAATTTAGTTTCAAAATAACAAAGAAAAGTTCAAATGACAAATGCAACCCATTAATTATACAAATGTGCCCTTTAAATAATATAAAGTATCTATAAAGTTCACTCAGCTATGAAATAGAAACAGAAACCAGGAGCTAATAAATGTATCCCAGTAACAACAGTGTAGCTAAGATTAAGCAGAGAATTTAGCTGAGTATTACACATTATAAACACAACTTAACAAACTGCATACTATGATGTTTACATGATACAAATAACACTTACAAGCATTAATCTCCAAAGCACGGACATGAAACAAAGGTCACTGAATCTCAGAGCAGACCAATCACGAAAAAGACTGGAACTTTCTGGAGAGAATAAGAAAACACCTGGCTGACCTGGCAGCATCACCTGACATACATCAGATAGCATTGAAGCTAGAAAACGCAAGAGAAAATAAGTGCAATACTCAAAACTTCCACAAGAGGGAGAAACATATTCACTAAACCAAGTTTGTACAGAACATGACAGTGAACTCCCAGATTCCTTTCAGTAAAGAAAAAAAAAGGTCAGCTATGATGAATAATAATAATTCTGTTTAGTTTTGACTTTTTTGTTGACAGGAAGCTGAATGATGCAGATGATAGTGTGCTGGTCGTTCCTCGCGCTGTCAACAAGTTCAGATTCTTCATCTTTTCTCTCTGAACAATCGGCTTTCGAAACCATCTGAAAGCATCTTTTTCTTTCACTCAAACCGCAACTTTCTCTTTGTAGAAGGTATGTAAAGTCTCTGTCTTCATTGCCTCTTTTAAACCTTTTCTTCAACTTAAAGTTTTTTTGTTACAATTTGACACATACTGGTGACCTTTTTCTACTAAGCGTTGTTCTGTTTTGATTGTAGTTAATTTGGTGCTACACAGTAACATCAAATACATCAAGCTGTTTATTTCATTATGAAAAAGTACTACTAAGCAATGAGCATCAAACTGAGGGGCAATTCAGAATGGTTTGTTCAAATGATGCTTTTCCATGAAACTGTTGCTAATGGCAACATCCAAACATCCATCCCAACTCTAGATCATTCTTGTTTTCCATGATCCTCTCTCTTAAAAATGTCAAATAAAAGATGTACTTTATATTTAAGGTAGACCTGCTCCTTTAATGAAGTACCTAATACAGTGTTTTCTGCTTTTTTAAAGGAGTTTGACCTCTGTTCAACATGGACACTGACACTGATATTCTTAAGCTAGTAAAATGCACACCGCCCTCATTCTCAGTGAGAGAGCAACCTCACTACAGAGCAGAGGTCAGTTTTGTAAATGTGAATGTAAATGTAAAGGTGCATTGTTCCTATAGAGAAATCTTATGAATAGTGGTGTCTCTGTCTTGTAGAAGATGCTCATGAGACAGTTTATGCTCCTGAAACAGCAGCATCAAGTTCCTATTTATCTATCTGTTAAAGAAATGAAGGGCTGGCTGATGGCTAGAAGCAGTTTCCTGGATGAGTGAGTGCAAACTGGTCATTGAAGAAATATGTCAAATTAAAATTTGCTGCAAGAGGTAGACAACATGGTTGACTAACTGAGGCATTTTTCATTAAGGTTTCAGGAAGTAGCAGAAGAGACAGAGGCGAGAAAGCTCCTCATGGCAGAGCTGGTAAACACTGACTGACTTACCACTAGAGGCACCAAAGCAGTAAATCCTACATATAGGGCCTTTAAAGATTATATATCTTTCTATCAGTGACATATCATTATTTTATTTTACATGTCCAATTTTGTCTTGTAATACCCAAGAAATTAATTTGGTACAAATTATGGGAAAGTAGAAGAACTGTTTGATTGGTACACTTCTAACTAATATATTCAGATGGTTGCGTAACCTAAAGAGTCTTTTAAGTCTAAACATTTCAAATGTGTCCCATAGCAATCATACTATTCAACTTATATAGAGAATAAAGTTTCTGGTAATTAATAAATAATTAATGAATATTTACCTTAAATTGTCCATTCAAGTAAATTCCTCTGGAAATAAAAACCTAATGTTTAAAATCTCAACACTATTGACTAAACTCATTAGATGTCACACAAGCATCACTTTTCTAATATAGCAAAGGGTTTTTTATGTGGTATGAAATGGCTTTAATAATAGTTGATAAATCATGTAGTAATGTCACCTAGAATTTTCAACAGCCAAAGTTAGTCAGTAAATAAGTATTCTGCAAATGTAAACAACTTATAGTAAGTCTGCAGCACTTTTGTCAAAGCAAAGTGTCCAAACAATCTTCCTGATGAATGTGAAAGCTAAAAAGAAAAAATCAATAGAAAAAAAACTCAGAAGTTCTTTTATTAAAGGCTCCAGCTGCTCTATAAAGCATTAGTAAATGTTTTATTAACCATTGACAAAGCCATTAGTAACAACTTATTGTATTGTATTTCTTTGGTACATTTAGTGCATAGTTCTTTCTGAGTCCTCCTCAGAACTGACTGGGAAATTGCAACATAAAGTGATATCTGATGAAGTTGATGTGTACAGGTTTGGACCTCAGCGAGGCGTCTCTGTTTGAATCAGATGGAACAGGAGCTCCAGGAGGAACTTGAAGCGGAGGAATGTATTTCACTGCAGCTCAGGAGGAGGGTAGGAACAAATCCCTACATTTTCTGAGTTTCACTCAGTTTCACTCAGAAAATGTCACTCAACTCTTTTCTCTCACATGAAGGTCACATTGGAGGGCTTTCGAATGTTCCTCTCCATTTTCCACCCAAAAGCAGAGGAGGATGTACGGGCCTTCCTCCGGCACCTGTCCAACAAGCTGCTGAACTCTTTCACTGCCTCTCACTTCAGCAGACGTTCCAAACGAGCCCTGCTCACCAAGCTCCAGCGTACCACTTTACCCCTGGCACCAGCGATAGTAGAACTAGCTCTGAGGTTCCTCCTGGAAAAGCCAGAGCCACTTGCTGAGGTCAAGCCTTCCCAGACTCAGAGTCCCACTGCGAGCTGGGACTCCAATTTGGCCCTCGCTCTGGGAAACAGGGCCAAGGCTGCTAGATCTGAGATCGTCAAACAGCTGGCTGACACGACAACTTCTTGCTTCAGCCTGGTTACATCTTTCACTAAAGCTCGTCTCCTGTGTATCTGCACGCCGGTGGCCCAGAACATGGTCAAAGCCATTTACAAAAGATTTGTTGACTGCTCCAAATCCTTCCACATGCTGGACTTTGATGAAAGCTTCGTCATTGCTGGAGAGAGCATCATCTGTGTTGTCCAGGACATGGACCACAGAGTGCGAGCTGCTGCGTACAGCCGGGCTCTGCATCAGCTGGTTTCTGTAAAGTACACTGTGGTAATTGTATTTAATACATCATACTCAAATTATATATCTGATACAGCAAGATACTTTGTCTCTAAATCTTTAATTTGAGATTTCTACATAATCTTTCCAGACTCCAGAGGTGTGCAGTGTGGCTGCTGCAGAGAGAACTGGTAAGCTGTGGATAAATGTTCTAATTTGACAGACTCATCTAATACTTCTACTGATACTCATGTTTTCTCTTCTACAGATGAAAATAAGGACAGAAAGAAGAAGCAGGGAGTGTGGGCCTTCTTAAATCAAATGTGGAAAAAAATCTTGTCCACTGAGGAGTAAATCACACCAGCTGGTCTCTGATTATAATAATCTCAACATCATAAATCATACTTATTTAAATAAATGTTATATTACAATAATAGAAGTATAAGGAACAGCTGTGTCATTATTTACTGTTTAATTTTCACAGAAATGATGTTAAATATAAGTTAGAAAAGAGACAAACAACTAAATGTGAATCTAAAACCACTGAAAAGCAATTTTCTGTAATAATTCAAAAGGAGCATAATATTAACTGTAGTAGCAGCATTTTCTGTAGCTTTCAACTGTTTTTTACTGCCTTCATTGGTGGATATAGTTTGCTTGAGTGTTATCATCACGATGAGTCATTGTAAGACTCTAATGAATGACACTAATGTGTCATTTATAAGACTTGATAACAAAGCAGGCAGCTACCCTGGTGCCCCAAAGGGTGCTCTAATAAGTATTTTCATATTTCCAACTGAAATAAACTGCATGTAACTGAATGAGGTCAATGGTTATAATGAAGCTACGGTGAAAATCTGAACATTTTAGAATCTTTCAGCTAATTTTTTTGGTTTTACACATATTTTGCTGTTTTGGTTCAGTCTCACAGCTCTCGTTAGCATTGTCTTCAGCAGCAGCAGTTAGCTTTCTTCAGAGGAAAAAGCACAGATAACAAAGCCGCCTGCCAACACCAAACAGCAGAAAAACAAAGTTATCAACTAGCTGCTGATCATAGCATAGCATTTAGCTGCTGAAGTGACAAAGAAGGCTAAACCAGAGCTAAAAGGAGAGTGAATATTGGACTTGAGTTGGCCAAACATGACACTAAATGAATGCTAATGTTGCTATGTGACTGCTGAATGTGTAATAACCTCAACAGTCTGCTAACATATTAGCTAAATCAACTTTATAGGATAATAATATGTCAGATGTCAATTACAGGAGGTTAAATCAAGTTATCTGTGTGGTAGCTTAGCCAGAGGAAGGAGATGAGAGGCGGACTCAGAGACTTGTACAAAGTTGATTAACACCCTCCTCCCCATATAGACCATTCTATTTAAGCAGAACCATATTTCTCTCAGGGGGTTTTCTTCTTTATACCAACAACTGGCATATAATAATCACTTGAATCAGTTAATATTATTCACATACATCATCCACAGCACAGTCCATACTATAAGCAAAAATAAGTACAAACCACATACATTAAAAAACCTAATATCTGACTCAATACAGGAAATCCCCGACAAACTTAGTGCTACCCATGACATGGTGACTTGGTGACTTCCCCTTTGCCTCCTGGAAAGTATTATGGCCTAAGATAATCTATGACTCAGAATAGTCACAACTTAAATAATACTTGTCTTTCTTGAATAAACCAGAAATGCAGATGTAAATATAACAAAACAAAGCTAAACACAAACAAAATCTGGCATAGCATGTGAAAGCTACAAATAGATGTTAAACTGACTAAACAAACAAATGAGAAGTGTGGGAAGAAACACATTCAAGTGTAACAGGGACAAATATTGCGGTCTCGCTCTCTTTGTCACACTACCACAATATATTTTCTGATGAAACAGGCGGGTCACCACAGCTCAGATTGTTGTGTGGTTCCTTAGACATTAATCCAGTCCTACAAACACACTGAAACATCTTTATGCCAAACTGTTTTAATAGAATTGTCATGGCCGTTAGTTTGTTTTCTGACTGGTAGCAACATACAATGATATATATACTTTATTGAAAACAGTCATATTTCTGCTTGATTTGTTATGTTGTGTCCAGAAATAGGGTTTGGACTGATTGTGAATGAGTATAATGTAATGGTAGTAGCAACATTATACACATTGTGGAGAGAAATTAAATATGAGCTGCATGTAAGTGACTGTATTTTAAGTTTGATGTCTCCATTTCAGAACACATATCATATTTCACTCTCTGTTCCTCTATCCATGCTTCTCTTGTTAAAGGGAGCCCTCTGGCTGCTGTAACTGTACTATTACAGATGACACCAGGCTAAAGGGTAGCACTATGAGACAGTGAGAAATGCATATAAATATGAGTTCTATTCAGTTATGTTTTTATGAGTAAAAGCAACCTGGTTGCCACAGATGTAGAAAACGTGAAAGGTCTTTGTATGAGCCTAAATACACATGAATACACACAGAGAGGTCAATAAATCGACCTCATCAATTAATCTCATTGTCACACATGATCATCTTTACAGCAAAGGTCGACCACTGCTGTCATAGATCATCGCTCATAATGCTTTTCAAGGCTGAGAGACTAGCCTGGCCTTCACAGAGGTGTCCTCCGACCTGTCAAACTGAGGGTCAGGGGGGTCATAGCACACGTTGCCATGCTTCACTGATACAGTGTTGGATATATATATGCTGCATACTGACAGCACACCGCAGCATGGTTTACATGTTCTGCTCACTCCAACACTGGACTTGCCTCATCTTAATCTTGAAGGTTCATTCTTGACCTTGGAAACCCCAGATGAACAAACAATCTGTACACAAGGTTTGTGGCAGATACAGTGTACATAGACAAACTGATAACAGCTACTTTATGTTGGCTACAGTACATAATATGCTGTAATAGTCAGTCAGGGGGTTGATTGTATTCAACAGATTACTTAACATGTGGGACTAGATTTAATGTTTTATTTGATTGCCTGTTTATTCTATTTACTCTCTTGAATAGCAGCTGAAATGACTCATTAGGGCTGCTAATTTACAGTAATTCTGGTTTTGGATTGCTATGTATCACCATTTTGGGGAATTTGTACCACCCTGATTATTTTGTCATATTTGACTATAGATATATTAAATTTCATATTATTCTGTAGTTGTTGATGTCTTTTATCAGCTGTAACAATGTGTAATAAATTGTATATTAGCTCATGGTTGACTCAGAAAAGCCATAGGACAGCCTGTAGATCAATACTTCCCCTCTGAAGAACAAAGCAGAGGCTGCAAGGGGACATTTTCTATGTGGAAAACTGTTAAAATTGCAAATTTATCAACTTCTTTATTATGTATTTTGGTTTAAATGAGTTGAATTAGACAACATAGCATCAAAATGTATCAGCTGTTTGTTTATGTTTGCTTCTGCTTTTCCTCCTCAGACAAAAAGCTGGTGATCTTGACAGAAATCTAATTAAAACTCCGAGTTAGCACAGCTGCAAGAATAAAAGTCATGCTGATGAGCATCACAGATCTATGAGAGACTTCAACTTCTAATCTGCCTCTCAGACAAATGAAATTCCAGTAATGATGAGGACTTTGAGTCACTGAAAAAACAACACAGGCCAGCACAGAATCCCTCTGTCTGGTGCACTAAACAAACGGGCTCACGGATGGCGTGGCATGGATAAATACATGCACCATCTTAAATGAATCCCCAGGAGGCTTTTTGATTGGCCCGTATGGCCCTTTGATTATATTGGTCTAATCATGGCTAATCCGCTGCTCTCATGCCAGCATTAGGTATTGTATGTAGATGAGTGACACTGAGGAGGACAGCTATTTTAACTCAACAATGTAAATGTCAGCAGGCATTCTGTGGGGATCTGCCCTGATCTCTGCAAACAGTTGCTCAAATTAGATGCAAACTGCACACTGAGGGTTCAGCTAGAGCTTCTATAAACTGCATACTCCTGCCACAGAACTGTGTCACAGAGAGTTCTCTGACTCGCTAATTAGCACTACAAAGCTCATACCAGTCTGATAATACAGCGAGAATTAAGATAAATGCTTAGTATCCTTTCATCTGCTTTGTTAGTCACAAAGATGGTCATGAAAGATAGATAAGGGCATTTTAAACACATATGAGTGCTACGATTCACCTCACATTCATCCCAGAGTCTGACCACATTAATATAGATTCATATAGAGATTTTGCTGATTGATCTCACAATGTGACGCACAATAAACTCGCACCATGTAGAGTAAAAAAAAACCAAAACGACAGAACTAATGCTTCACACCACTTTATTCTGCTACAGTTTCACAGCAAAACAATAAGGCTTATTCACTTTCTTGAGTTTTTCTCATGCTAAGAAGTTGAAGAAGTAGAGGATGACATCCTCTACTTGCAAAGTCTACTCAGATTCAGCAACCTAAAGCAGGAAAGAGAGAGGGAAATAGAAGTCAAGGAAAGGAAAGACAATTAAAGGAAAATACATCTACACACTTTTTTTATGATTAAAACGACTTGCAGTCTCAGACAAAAGTTTGTAATGGTCATTTATAAAAGTAGCATTGATGCAACCATTTAGTTTTCTGCACTAAAGAGTTTGTTTTAGTGAACACAGATTGACTGATTCAGTTTCAATTTATTTCATTTTTATTGGTTATGTTGGTAATATGTTTCTATTCATTTTTAAAAGAATGCAATTTAAGGAGATGTACACAGTTTTTCAAATCTGCCAGGAGCCCAAATGAACACCAAAACAAGTTATTCTTGCTGCAATCATTCCTCCTGCTCATACTGACCATTAGAAGATCCAACTCCTCCCACTGTGCTTACCATGTAAATGAAGTCCACGGTCCTTGTTTTGAGGAAAAATGCATTTGAAGGTATATCTGATGCTTATATGAGACTTCAGCAGTCTGAGTTAGTCATATCAAGTGGATATCTGACACATTTACAGTCTATTTAGCATCAAATTGCCTCTTTATGTTTCCCTGTTCAACTGTGGTGGAAGTATAGTAACAAAAAGAAAGACTTTGGCAATAAAAAGACTGTAACATTGAAAGATATCTACTTTATTTGACTCATTTTGGCAGTTGAAGCTTCATATTAGCTTCAGATAAACTTTTGCACACATTTTCCCACAAAACAGCAAGAAAAACATGTGTCAGGTACCTGACTATTGTTTTAAGAAAGACTCGAAAAATGATGAACACTCCCTTTATATGACATCTGACCAAGCTGAGTAAGGACTGTAATTGGAAGCTTCAGAAAGAGCAAGAATGCATGTGGAAGATTATTATGTCAAACCCCTACTTGAGGACAAGAATGAACTTTCACACTCAAATTATTTTTTTAAAGGTGCAGTGTGTAGAATTTAGTGGCATCTTGTGGTGTGGTGTGGTAATTGCAACCAACTGAATACCCCTCCTCTTCACCTCCCCTTCTAAGTGTGTAGGTTAACCTAAAGTAGCCGCAAAACTCGCAAAAAACCCTGAATGGCCATCTCTAGACCCAGTGTTTGATTTGTCCATTCTGAGCTTATGTAGAAAACATGGTGGTGCAACACTGTAAAAAATGGGTATAAAGGGTTCATAAAGGGTAATTCTTATTTTCAGGTGATTGTACATTAATTAAAACATACTTGTGAATATTATATTAAATTTCTGCCACGTCCTTTCCATAAGATGCCACTAAATTCTACACACTGCACCTTTAAATTAAACTATAAATGGATTAAATGTTACCTTTCCAAACTCTCTACTCTTGGTTCTCATCTTGTTGACTTGAGACTCGGCAATGTCTGCCCGCTCCTGCGCCTCCTCCAGCTCATGCTGCACCTTCCTCAGCTTAGTGAGATGAACATTGGCCTGCTCCTCCTGTAGCAGAAAAAAACCCAAAACATAATGAGCTATAATGTCATAAATATCAATGTCAATCATAATGAAAAACAGTAGCTCTCATTTGTTTTTGTGGCTGTTGAAAAAGATCTTACAGCTTCTTCATTCTGCCGTTTATACGCCTTCACTTTAAGCTGTAGTTTGTCCACCAGGTCCTGCAGTCTCAGAACAGTCTTCTTGTCTTCCTCAGTCTGGTAAGTCAGCTCTTTGACTCGCCGCTCGTATTTACGGATTCCCTTGACGGCATCGGCAGCTCTTTGTTGCTCAATCTCCACTTCACCTTCCAGTTCACGCACCTATGAGATAAAAGTCCAAACTGCATAAACCCATCCTCATATGTGATTTTTTTGTTCTCAACTTTCAAATTTCACATAAACGAATGTGTGATACCCGAGCCTCCAGTTTCTGGAGCTGTTTCTTGCCCCCTTTCAAAGCCAGGTTCTCAGCCTCATCCAGGCGGTGCTGCAGATCCTTTACAGAGGCCTCCAGGTTCTTCTTCATCCTCTCCAGGTGGCTGCTGGCGTCTTGCTCTTTCTTCAGCTCCTCTGCCATCATCGCTGCCTGCATTTACACGCCATGTTAAGCTAATGTTTCTTCTATCATTTTTAGCTGCAAGTAACTAATTTGTTGCAGTTACTTATCACATTATATAAAGCTATAATATCTGGATATGAAGAGATGTAAAGTGTATAATATTTACATCAGTGATTGCCTTCTTGGCCTTCTCCTCTGCATTGCGGGCCTCTTGGATTGCATCCTCCACTTCACCCTGCAGCTGGCTGACATCTGCATCCAGCTTCCTCTTGGAGTTGAGAAGACTAGTGTTCTGCAGCCAAATGAAAATAACTTATGCCTATCATTTACAGAGTTATCCTCATAAACAGAAGGGCAATATTGATTCAGAGGCACAGTCAAACTCTTTCACAACTCTCACAGCAAGCAGAATCTACTTTATCTCTTCTGACACAAGCAGAGCTGCCAACAAAATGCACCTGTCTTTATGGGACTACATCATTCTGTTCTTAAAACACAATCATTTTTTTCATTTTGGCAAATGAAGAAGAAATACTACCATGCAAATATTCCCTCATTTGGCTCAATATTGAGATTTTATAGCCTATCTAGCTGAAATGTTGCTAATTGTGTCCTCTTCTGTCAAAAATGTCATTAAAGCTGCATTTGTCATTTAATTAATTAATTAATTAATTGTATTGGTGTATTGACCTTTTAGTGGGAAAACTCCAGAACATCACATATAGCTAACTATTAGCAAACTCCTATTAACAAACCTATTTACACATTCAACAGACACAGAGCAACATTAGCATTCATTTGGACAAATTATTACAATTTATATTATGAAATTCTTTGTCATTTTGGCTCTGCTTTAGTCTCCACCAACTCCTAAGAAAAATGGACACAAGTAAAATATCTGTCTTTTAAAATGCCTTAGCTACTTGCTAACATTGTTTTTCTGTTGTTTGATGATGAGCAGGTAGTGTACAGTTGGTTCATCAGAGCTTTCCCACAAAAGCAGCCATCTTCTGCCTCTGCTGGAAATGAGATTGATGGTCATACAATAACGTAATTATCGACATCCTTTTTTTTTTTTTTTACTCAGTATTGCCACACTTCACATCAGCAGCTAAGAGGCTATTTATGTCACATTGGCTAAGCAGGTAGTCGCCTCCATTCCTCAGTGTGAGTGGAGACTGCAGAAGTGAGCACCGCTTATATGGAATTAAAGGTAAATAACTCTGTCCTGGTCCATAATGGCATACTTAATTATTCCCTATTATAAATAACCCTATCAGGCCTGTGCAGATATATTATTAACATTTGTTTAATTTGAGAGAATTTGAGATATCTCACATCATGATGATGGCTGTTAGATTTTCAATGGCCAGTAATAAAGCTACTGACCTGAGAGTGCAGCAGCCCGACTCTCTCACAGGCATCGGTCAGTTCCTGTTCAGCTAATTTGCGGCTTCTGTCTGATTGTTCCAGAGCAGCTCTGAGCTCCTCCACCTCTGCCTGCATCAGGCTGCACCTGCGCTCCACCAAGGCCACCTGCTCCTTCAGGTCCTCCTGGCTCCGCAGGGCCTCATCCAGGTGATGGGTTTGTTCCTGTAGAGAGAAAACATGGTGAAAGTTTTTTGATTTTCCCAAAATAAGGTTTGAAATCAAATACTAATATTTTTGTATTGAAGCTGTTTGAAGAGTATTTCACTTTGAGGTGGGCTTGCAGGTTCTTCAGCTGTTTCTGGGCTTCAGCGGCCTGCCGATTGGCTTGGCTCAGCTGGACCTCCATCTCGTTGAGGTCAGCCTCCATCTTCTTCTTGATTCTCATGGCGTCATTCTTGATGCGTGTCTCAGCATCCAAGGCAGACTGCATCGTTTCCACAACACGCTGGTGGTTGCGTTTCATCTGCTCAATCTCCTCATCCTTCTCAGCCACCCTGCGGTCAATCTCTCCCTTGACTTGAGTGAGCTCCAGCTGGATACGAAGGATTTTGGATTCCTCATGCTCCAGAGAAGCCTAGGGGGAAAATGAAAATATAAGGAATTCACAGATTACATAAAATTGTGCCAAAAGACATCTGATTGAAAGACGTAAGTAATAATTCTATCACATTAAGCAACCTCAGCTTCCTCCAAAGCTGTCTGGATCTCTGTCTTCTCAGTCTCAGTTTGTTTCTTAGTCTTCTCAAGCTCGTGAATGGCTTTACCATTCTCTCCAAGTTGCTCAGTCAGATCAGAGATTTCCTCTACAAACATCAACAACAAAAATCACACTTCTTGAATGACCACTCATATCAAACAAACATAAATCGATACTTATGATATCAAACACATACGTTGTAGGTTTTTATTCTCTCGTTTGAGGACCTCAAGTTGCTCCAGAGCTTCCTCATAAGAGTTCTTCACTTTGAAGAGCTCAGTGCTGAGGGAGCGACACTCCTTCTGTGACCCTTCAAGCTCAGCCTGACTCTCCTCATACTTCTGCTTCCACTCAGCAAGAACCTAAAAGTAACAAAATACATTGGATTGTATAACGCTTACGATCTTAGACCTTTTACTTTATTATTTGTAAACATAGTCATCTATTTCTTCTTCTATGGATTCTACATAAACTGCTGTTGCTGCAATCATTTAAAAGAAAATGATAGTAGGAAAATGAAGATTGGTTCTTTGACTGTTAGATATTTTGTTCATATTTCAAGGTTCAAGCTGCAGTTGATTCATCCATAAAACATCACAGTGCTCCAAACAACCAACACTGACTTGACTTGCAGGTTGTCCCTCTCACCTTATCAAAGCTTCTCTGCTTTTTATCCAGGGCAGCTGCTTGAGCATTTGCCCTTTCCACATCAACCATGAGGTCCTCTACCTCCCCTTGCAGCCTCTGCTTTGTCTTCTCTAAAGATGAGCACTTGGCATTCACAGCCTCAATGGCCTCCTCAGCCTCTTGCAAACGTTGAGCAAGCTTTCTCCTGGGGATGACAAAATAACATATCAGTAGTGACAGTCATTTCCTCGTATTGCAGATATGTCAAAAAATTGAAATATATATAAAACAACTCTAACTTTGCCTCCTCCAGTTCATCATTACGTTGGATGGCATCAGTCTCATATTTGGTTCTCCACTGGGCCACCTCACTATTAGATTTGGACATTGCTCTCTGGAGCTCAGCCTTGGCCTCCTGTTCCTCCTCAAACTGCTCCCTCAGCAGATCACAGTCATGACGGGCAGATTGGAGAGCATGGGCGAGGGCATTCTTAGCCTAACAGAAAGGCAAATTTGGCTTGTAGTCAAATAAATATTTGTTAAAGGCAAAATTTCTCTGTTATTATTTTGAATCCTCTCATTAAGGGAATGCTGTGTATGTTTTTAATGTCTTCATGATATGTAATGTATTTTTTTAATGTATTGGAAAGAAGCCAAAGACAAATTTCCACTAAGGTGGACAATACAGTCAATTCAATTCAATTCAATTCAATTCAATAGGCTCGTTAGCCAGTTAGCTTACAGACATTTAATGTAACAAACCTTTGATTCCTCTTCAACCTGTCTCTTGAGTTCCTCAATTTGTTGAGTGAAGGCAAGCTTGGTCCTCGACATCTGAGAGAGTATTGCTTCTTTCTCCTCAAGAAGACGACAAAACTCACCTGGTCAGGAGATTCCATCAAAAAATTTAAAAACAGAGAAGCACTTGACTCTTTAGTCATTTAAACAAGGTCTAACTCAGTTGCCTACCATTTTCATTCTGGAGTTTTGCCCTTTGAGCAGTTATTTCAATAATCAGACGGTTGTTCTCATCCTGTTTCGCCTTGTATTCACTCAGTTGGTCTTCCAGAGAGTGGCTCAGCTTCTCATAATTGATCTGATGTCATTGATAAAATAGTTGATGAAACTGTTAACCATGATATTTTGATAGCATGTACTCTCTACACCAGTCCATCTTACCTTTGCCTTGACCGTGGCCTCTATGTTGCTGGAGAGGTCATCAATCTCCATCTTGTACTCACTCTTCTCCTTCTCCAGCTTCTGTTTGACCCGCTGCAGATTGTCAATCTGCTCTCCCAATTCAGCCATACTGTCAGCATGTTTCTTTCTTAAAGCTGCAGCGATGGCCTCATAATGAAGGGTCGACTCTTCAAGGTCTCGTCTCAGTTTCTGAAACTCTGCCTCTCGCTTCTTGTTCATTTCTATCTGAGCAGTGGTGGCTCCTCCAGCTTCCTCCAGCCTCTCACTGATCTCCTCGAGCTCCCTGGTGAGATCTGCCCTCTGTTTTTCCACTTTGGCCCTGCCAACACGCTCCACCTCAATCTCCTCTTCCAGCTCTTCAATGCGTGACTGACAAAGAAACAAAAATTCAAGATCCATAGATTTGAAACATTTTCATTTAAATTTAAATTTTTTGAACTACCTGAAGTTCCTTGATCTTCTTCTGAGATTGCACAGCCACACTCTGCTCATCCTCGATTTTAGATACAAGTTGATTCAGCTCAAAGTCTTTTCTAATATGCAAAATCATAATGTGATTAGACCATGTGTAAAGTACTAATCAGATTTTCTAGACACTGCAGCACCAATACATACTTTTTAAGTCGTTCCTCCATCTGTTGCTTGTCATTTTCCAAATCCATTATGGATTCTTGAGTTAGTTTCAGATCTCCTTCAAGCTTCCTTTTGGCCCTCTCAATATCCATCCGGATCTTTTTCTCTTGCTCCAGAGAGCCCTCAAGCTAACCCACAAACACATTTTCAGTCAAATTCTCAAGTACTACATGCTATGATTTTAACAAGGTAATGGCCATAGACTTACATCGTCAACTTGTTGCTCTAGCTTAACCTTGGCTTTGGTCAGAGTGTTGACTTTGTCTTCCTCTGCTTGTAGGTCATCCAGTGTCTGTTGGTGCGTCTCTTGCAGGGCCAACTTCTCCTTGGATAACTTGGCGATGGTATCATCTTGAGAGGACATCTCCTCAGTCAGATTTTTAACCTGAAGTGTGAAGCAAAAAGTGTAAGTGAATCCTTGAGTCTCTTAGCCTGATGTTCAGATGACCATCCAGAAGGCACACCTTGTTTTCAGTGGCATGTTTTTCCTTCTCCACTTTAGCCAAGGTGAGCTCCAGGTCATCAATGTCTTTCTTCAGCTCAGAGCACTCATCCTCAAGCTTCCTCTTCTTTGCGGTAAGCTCGGCATTCACCTCCTCCTCATCCTCCAGTCTCTCACTGAGTTCTTTGGCCTTGGCCTCCAGCGAAATCTTGTTCTTTATGAGTCCCTCACATCTTTCCTCTGCATCTGCCAGACTCTCACTTTCCTATTTAACCAAAAAAAAATTTAATTTATGTAGCATGTTGTTCTACTTTATCATGACTTACATTAATGCCTGTATCTATTGTCAAGTGCTTGTGTCTTTTTTTACTCACAGTTTGAATCTGCAAGCACAAGTCATTCTTCTCCTGAAGCAGTGAAACCATTTTGGCTTCTAGCTCCTTCCTTTTGCTCTCAGCTTTTGTTAAATCCTCTTTACACTTGGCAAAGTCCTCTTTCATGATGGCCATCTCCTTTTCAGTCTCAGCACTCCTCAAGAGTGGCTTGATCTTGAAGTAGAGCTTCATCCATGGCCAATGCTTTACATTCATGAAGGAGCGAATGTTGTACTGGACAATGTAAATGGATTCTCTGGAAAGTGATGTGGTTCAAGTTTAGTTCTTGGGTTCAATGTGATGAGTACATTTCGCATTATACTACACCAGTAATGATATAGCAGACATTAGTAAGATTATCTGCAATCAATCTACCAAATTATGATTACCTCCTCTCCATCATTTTCTGAAACTCTTTCCTTCTGAGGAAGCCACGACACAAGGCTTGAGTAATGGTGATCAGAGAGGCCAGTTTTTCATCCCTCATCTCTTCTAGTAGACCCAAAAGCCCTGCCTTGAAGAAGACCTACAGGAAATAGAAATGTACCTTGAGATACTTACAGATAAACCAATAAACCACAACATTTTAAAATCACTTTCACAATACAAAGGGCCCAGTATGCTTTAAACATACTAGCTTGTATTACATCTAAAGGCAACACTGGATACTCATATTTCAAGTAGTCACATTTGTAGGCATCATACTCTTTTGGGATACTTTAGCCACAGCACCACAATCGTACAAATGGGGATACTGGCACAAACTTTCAGACATCTTTGGTTGTTCACACACAAGGTGATGGTAGTAATTATATAAAAAAATAAATGAAAGCTTGAAAGAGCAGTTTAATCTCTGATTACTTTCACATCTGACCAGAAGAATTGTTGAGCATACCACCCATTAATCCAACCTACTGTAGGAAGGGGAGTCAGACGTGGCAAACAGTCTCACAAGCACTTAGTTTGAAACACACTGAGGCCCTTAGTCATACTCAAAGTAGTTTACCTTTGTATGCCCAAACTTATATTGCGTGTGATCCACATCAATAGATCCCAAGAGCTTCTCAGCAGCTTTCTTGTTGTCAATAAATTGTCCTTCAGGGATCACACTAGCATTCAATACTTTGTACCTAAAAGAAAAACTCTCATTAGAGAAAAGTTTAAATTTCTCTCAAAAGTACTCCTTGCTTCTTACCTTTGCTTGAAATCCCCATACAGGATCCTACTGGGGAAGCCCTTCCTGCAGATCCTGATTCCTTCCAGCACGCCGTTACATCGCAGTTGATGGATAACCAGATGGTGTTCCATAATCCCTAAAAGTCAGCCAGAGCAATATTACAATTAAGGTGCCTGATATGCCATTCATGGTTGGATGTTGAAGGTTAATGATATATCACTGTAATACCTGGAGTTTTACTTTCATTTGGGATGAGACACCTGACAAAATGAGGATGGGTGCTTCTGAGATTTGTCATTAGCTTTCCCAGGTTCTCCTGTCAGAGATAATCAGTGTCATTACTTTGTTACAGAAGGTTCAACTGTTGTTGCTGATCTGTTTTTTAAATTACTCTTACGAATTAAAGATTGTACAGTATTTTTTAGCAGTTACCCTGAAGAGGGCTGACACAGTCTGGAAGGATGAGCCCTTCTTCTTTGCTGCTTTCTTTGCAGTAGCACCAGTTCCAGTGGTCTCTAAAAGAACAATGTTTTTAGCTGCATTATAAAGCTAAAAGAGTTGTAACAGCTTACCACCTGTCTCATGTTTTTACCATCTGTTGAAGCATAGGAGCAATAGAGAAATGCCAGAAGTTTGAGGCCTGCTTTCTGGTAGAGTTGGACCACAGTTTCATTGAGTGGGTCCTTGTTTTTATCCAACCAGCCTGTGATGCTGTAGTCCACAGTGCCAGCATAGTGCACCAGAGAGAAGTGAGCCTCAGCCTTGCCTTTGACAGGCTTGGGCTTCTGAAAATTGGTGGATTTCCCAAGATGTTGGTCATACAGCTTGTTTTTGAAGGTAATGTCTGACGCCTTGGGGAACATACACTCCTCTTCAAGGATGGAAAAGATTCCCATTGGCTGTTGAGGGCAGATAGTCAAAACATCTCACTTACTCAAATGCATTTATCTCAGACATTTTGTATATGTGTGTATCTTATTTGTATGAATTAACCTTTTCAATGAGCTCTATACAGGCAGCCAGGTCCATCCCAAAGTCAATAAACTCCCACTCAATGCCTTCCTTCTTGTACTCTTCTTGCTCCAGCACAAACATGTGATGGTTGAAAAACTGTTGCAGTTTCTCGTTGGTAAAGTTGATACACAGTTGTTCCAGACTGTTATACTGCAAAACAAAACCATTTGAGCATGACCACAGTATTCAATATCAATTCCAGTGAATACAGCGATTAGTGAAAACTTACATCAAAGATTTCAAACCCAGCAATATCCAGGACTCCAATAAAGAACTGCCTGGGTTGTTTGGTGTCCAGCATCTGGTTTATGCGGAGGACCATCCACATAAACATCTTCTCATAAACTGATTTGGCCAAAGCACCAATGGAATTGTAGACCTGACATAATGATATGTTGCAGTCAAATCACAACATATTAGATGGGTACGATCTTCAAACAACAACAAAAAATTAAATGACCCATTATTATTTACCATTCATATTTCTAGCCACTTGGGGACAGAAGAACTCCACAACATTTGACATATTATCATGAAGTTATTCTACCAGTTGCTTTTCTGTGCACCTGATGAATCCATGTCCCACATTCATTCTCCTTTTTGCTGTTTTGGTGTCTACCAACACTTTTTTAGCTGCTAGATATTTGGCTTCTTCACAAGCTCATTGTGAAAATAGGAACAATTATAACCACTGGACATGTGAGTGTTGTTTTAAGACAGATTTTAGACATGTAAACCTATCTAGTTGCATAGGAATCTTAACAATACTTTATTACAAAACAATTGTACCTGTTGAACAGTCTGCCCTTTGGTTACATACTCATTGCCGACCTTCACTCTGGGGTAACACAGCACCTTTAGCAGGTCTGCAGAGTTAAAACCCATCAGGTAAGCTGCTTTGTCAGCCACTGATAAAGAACAACGATAAAAGAGAGAAGAAATGTTAATAGATAAGAGGTAAAAACAAGATAAGATAGATATTTACATATACCAAACATTTTGAGATTATCATTATAAAAAGAAGAAAAAGAAATAAAAAGATTAAGGTAGAATCTCATGAATAACAATTACCCTCTGTGCCGTCTGGCTCTGCCTGCTCCTCCCTCTGCTTCTGTTTGAACTTCATATTCCCATAATGCATCACAGCACCTATTAGCTTGTAAATGCCAATCCTCTCCTCTCCAGTGAAGCCTAGGACCTCGATAGCACTCTGAAAGCACATTATGACAGAGCTCGTATCAGTCCCAGAGCATCTTAGCGGGGATGAAAAAAAAAAGATTGTAAATTTGACTTACATCCGTGGCCATCAGCTCCTCACTGTCATCAATACTGGCCACGCTGATCTCCCCCTGGCTGACAAATGGGTAGTCAAAGGGGTTGTTGGTGATGAGGAGAGTCTCTGGAAGAAAAAACGATGTACCAGTCAAATCCAAGCCTTACAATATTAGCAACACTATGTACAGAACATTACTAACATACTGCATCTTACCTATCAGCTCTGGCTTCTTGTTAGACATGATCTGGTAGAAAATATGATAACTCCTCTCTGCAGACAGTTGAAACGTTACTCTGGATTTTTCCAACAAATCTAGCAAAAAGAAACAAGATGACACCAAAGCAAAGCAAACGCAACATTATATGTCACTATTGTATTCTAACTCACAAGTTTCAATATCAGCGGAAGACAGTTTTCCTGTGGTTCCAAAGTGGATTCTTATGAATTTGCCCTGTAATAGAAAGATGATAGTTAATTGTCAACCAGATGTAATAAATTGACTTGTGAAAAATACGAACATCCACCAGCCACTAACAGTAACTAACAGCCACTTAGTAGTAAATCATTATTTTGTGTCTGAAAACTACCAGGTACTTTCATAGTTTTACAGTAGCAGTCGCTTTAGCTGGTGGCTGGTGCTAAATTCCAAATCTGATATTAACAAAATCACAATCTTTTCCCTTACAAAACGTGACGAGTTATCATTTCTGAGAGTTTTTGCATTTCCAAAAGCCTCCAGCAGTGGGTTAGCAGAGATAATCTGGTCCTCCAGATTCCCCTACAGCAACAGAACAAACAAAATATGATATTGCAAAGTGATTTGACACGAATAAATGCATTGGAAGGTTATGAGTGGATAAGTAATACCATTTGAAAAAGTATGAAATGTCACCTGCAATTTGCCAGAGGAAGGAGTATCTTTTTTTGCACACCCTGCGATTGTCGCAAAGTACTGGATGACACGTTTGGTGTTGACAGTCTTTCCTGCACCGGATTCTCCACTAAACAACAGAAGAAACACCCATACTTTAATAAAAAGTAGCAAAAATAGGCTGTAGCATTTGTTTAAACTTGTAGCTTACGTGATGAGGATGGACTGGTTTTCTCTATCTAAAAGAAATAACAACACAGTCATATTAGAACAGAGCCATCAAATCAGAACATAGTACTGACTGTATCAACAAAGTTTTTCCAGACACAGTTTACCAGTGAGCATGAACTGATAGGCGTTGTCAGAGATGGAGAAGATGTGTGGTGGAGCCTCCATGCGCTTTTTGCCCCTGTAGGCCACCACTACCTCTTGGTTGTACACAGGGAGCCACTTGTAAGGGTTCACAGTGACACAGAACAACCCAGAGTAGGTCTACAATGAAATCAAATCAAAAATGTTTTGAGTAGGCATGGATGTGAAGACGTGTTGGTTAAAAGAAGACAACATTTGGTTGGTAAATTAAAGTTATTTCAGCATGCAGATGACAAATTAGAGTCTTTGTACAGCTTTTGACTCCACAAACCTCCTGGAGATTTTGTGTTATTGATACTTAAAGTCTCAGGAAATCAGTCACCCTGAAGGGATGAATACTATTCTTTCTAAAGATATTTCCCCTTTTAGTGTTTTGTTGATGTTGCACTTACTGCAGTCCAAAACTTGTGCCCTATCATGTGTGTTATTATACAGTATCTTTACATCTTCAACAGGATATTTTGTCTAAACAGGTTCAAATCTGACCTCATAAAATGTTAAAAGCATGTCTATGTGTACATTTTCACCATCTTAATGTGTTCAATGGAGGGCAACTATGACCATGAACTTTTATTGAATTAATGCCCTCCACTCCCTGTAATTATTTCTCTCTTCAAACTATCTTCTAAAAAAAATTAGTAATAATAAATATACGAAACATTCCTAAAATATTTAAAATAAAAAGGTCTACTTTCCAGCCAAATTTAGTCTGGTTTTAACCTGGATGTCTACATCTTTTGAACTGCACCAAATTAATGCTTATTGGTGTACAATACTTCCCAAATAATGTCTAAGAGAAGTGCTGTATGAGAAATGAAAATAAAAAATATCTCCAATCCTGAAATTATCTTGTGCAGAAAAGAACACTTTCCTTGACATTTAAAGATAATTTCTTTGTCTGTTAACGTGCATTAAAAACAGTTACTGATGTTTTCTGTTGTCATGCATGTTATGTTGATTTGCATAGCTCCTGTTGAGCAACAGCTCCTCTGGCATTGTGTGAGAATGACCACCATCAACTACAGTAAGTGTTGCATTACTCACATAGATCATCCATGCTGCGTAGCGCTCTTTGAGATTATACAGCACAGCGGCCTCATTGAGGTGGGTCATCATGGCCATGTCCTCAATCTTGTCAAACTTCGGCGGGTTCATGGGGAAGACTTCGTCATCCTTCACTGTTACAACCTGTAAAGGTAAAGACAGACGTGCCTTACATTAAACAAAAGCCAAACGATATGGAGAGGTTGATATGCCTCCTCGACAGCTAACACTATACCTGTCCTGCTTCAGTTTTAACAGTTGCTTTTCCACCCTCTTTTCTTTGCAGAGTGCCTTTGACAAAGAGCTCCTTTGGATCTGACACAAACACTGCAGTTTTGGCATCGAACACCCTGTTTTGGGCTTCAATTCTCTCTCGTTCAGGTCTCCTCAGGTACGGGGCCGCCTCCCCGAAAACAGCCATCTCAGAGTCCATCTCTGCAACTCACCCCAGAGGGGACTGAAAGGTCCGGGGTTAAATGTCAGAACTGTGATTCTAATAACTGCAGGACAGATATCAACCATTAAAATCTGTGCTAACTCTTATCTCTGTTGACTAAAGAAATACCTGAAGTAGGATACTTTAAAACAGGATCTGTCACAACAACACAATGAAACAGAGAAATGTCCTCACCAGCAGAAGAAATATGTGGGCAGCTTTGACCCTTACTGCTTTTATAAGGTCCCCTCTTGTTACATTAGGAAAGACAGCAAACACCTATATTTAGGTCAAAGCCCCCAATGAATGTGGGTGGAGAAAAGTGATTAGTTTGGCATGTGATATCATGGACATGTTGCTGAGCTTTTGTTATGAACCCCTGGCCGGGAGCAACTGCAACTCAAGAAAAGAATGAATGACCTCTGCCAGAGATACTACCAGAGTCATACTTGTAGATGATGTAATATTCCAAGAGGGCAACATAGAGTAATTGTAAAGCATCTTGATCTTGAATATCACCTGACAATACTGTTAAGGATGCATCTGGACTGTAGGACTGTAGGTATTTCAGACTGACATATATATAGTTTGATTATATGTTTGGTCTTGATATAATCAGGATGGTCCCTTAAAATCAACATTGCTCAACAAATAAGAACTAACACAGTAAAACAACTGCATTTTCCCATTCAAACATAGTGTCATTAGTCAGTCATTAAAAGAAACAGTTTTAAGGAGATTTATTTCTGAGAGATTGACGATTACCCCAAAAGCTCATTACTTACATTGGTTATTTTGTCAAATGTACATGCCCAGAAATAGTTCCAACACAAAACTCTTAAACTGCAAATTTTATAAATTCCTGTTTAAACAAATGTTAATAAGTTAGCTTTAGAGATGTTGATAGGTAATGGTGTTTTGTGTTGTTTTGTTTTGTTCTTTTGGCTGGGCTAGTCATTTCACCCTGCCTCTTTATGCTAAGCTAGGCTAACTAGGGTTCCTTTAAAGACTTGAACCTGAAAGCACTTTTTTTTGTTTGTTGCTATTTTGAAGACAGCAGAACCACTGACATATCATCACCCTTTAAGTTATATAATAAATTTGTTTGCAAAAAATGTTTATTCACACATTATACACACGTGAACTGTGTCTGTTTGCAGGTAGTGGGTAGTGTACAGTAGTTAAAAAAGATTCTGCCTAATATTTCTATTAAGATAAGATAAACTTTTATTGATCCCACAATGGGGAAAGAAAAGATAGCAATATGAGAAAAAACAATTTTAAAAAACACATGTATACAACAACAATAAAACTAAAAAAGGTTAATATTGCTGTCTATCACTGTCAGGTTAATAGTCTGTGTTATTTCAGATATGACACTACATTATGTGGATGCCTTGTGCATATACACATTGTAACACTGTTGGACATACCACTGCTTCAGAGGCTTATTAAACTGTTTTGAAATATTAGATAAAATGGATCTGGGACCCTAGCGATTGGTTTGACAGGCTTAATAATAAGCCGTGTCTGATGAATCCCTCAATAGAAATTCCCTCCAGGATCCTCCTGGGGCGGCTTTAGAGATTACAGAAGACTAATGGTCTTGTTTGACATTTTGTGTTCCCTTTTTTCTCCCGCCTTAATCTTCCAAAGGATTAACTTTGAGGGACATATTGGTGTACAGTAAAGAAAATCAGGAACACACAGGGAAAAGTTGCTATAAGGATTTTCTGTTTTCAATAGAGTGAAGGTTTTTTTTATAGGCCTATTCAAGATATTAAGAAAACATTTTGGTAAATAAAATAATTAACTTTCTTTCTTTAATCCATACACAAAATAAATATCTAAACAACATTGTCTGATTTAAATGGAACTAAGCATTATGGACTTGCTTTCCATCATAGCATTCCATCAGGAGGGGCACTTTATTGTTTCAAATATGTTTATTGGGAAACCAATCACTTAACAGAGAAATTAACAGTCGACAGTTATGTTCCCTTTGTTTTTTACAGAAGGTGAGAAAAAGTAATCCCTGACAAAAAAGACTAATGACAAAAATGATTAGCAAGTAAACAAGCAGAGCCCTGCATCAACAAAGCAGATGAACAGGAGGGGCACTTTAAAGAGAAAGCAGCTAAAATGGCTTGTTTCAGAATGAGGTTGAACTGAGGGGCTGTGCAAAGGACCACTTTAGGATGAACAATGAGAGTTTTTTTTTTTGTTTTTTTTTTTTTACCGTAAATCACGTAAATATATTTCAGTTGAGATTGCTAATATAGAACTAGGAATATGCATGACATGTCCCCTTTAAATTTAAGTTTGTCGTTGTTTTTAAAAATTTTTAGACAGAGTACTTAATAGTATTGGAAAAAATGTGTCCCAAGCAGACAGATGCCACCAGTCAACAATTACATGTACCAAGGTGACGTCTCTGCCAACTTTGAGCATGCTGAGGTCTTCAAACTGTCACTCATTTCAAATCTCCTGTCAGTGTCATGAGAGGGAGATTACATGGCCATAAACTGAAAAGAGGGGTGCTAAATCATGAACAAGCAGCTAGTGAACCCTCTGCCTTAGACTGCCTCCATCTTAAATATGGGTTACTTTAGGGAATTAATCTAGAGTGAGATATTCTTAGGGACTGTCCTTAAAGGGACAATGATACTTAGTTTGGATTATCACCGCAGCCACAAACCTTCAACTAGTATGTGTGTCTCTATTGATTGAATAACTGCTCCAGACATTTTCAATATCACCTCCTCGTGAGTATGAGAAAGCCAATCTGAATGCAGTGGATTGCAACCAGAGTTTATTCTAATCTTTAATGCAACAGATGGCAAAATCTCATGGCTTACAAGTTAATGTCAAGTCAAGTTCAAGTTGTCTAAAAAAAGGGCTGCTAAGTAGAGGTCACAGTCTATTATCTGTCAGAAATGCTCTTTGATACCATTTGATGGACATCTATTAACATATTTTTTCTGCCTGAACAACACACAGCAAGCAACATGTTTTTATAAACTGAATAGATTTTTATATTAGAAATTTGTTTTAGATATTGCATTTAGGAAATTAGTCAATACAAATATTGCAACCGTATGTCCTTGTGTGATTATGCATAAGAAACGAAATGAAACAAAATGAAATGTCCCTTTCCTTGCCAATGAGCGGTAGACCACAGCGCCCCCCAGTGTCACTGATTAGAATCTACAGGCACCTTGTTATCTTGATATAAGACGGTACTTTTTTGTACACCTCTGAAAATTGATACTGATATATATATATATATATATATATATATATATATATATATATATATATATATATATATATCAGTATCAGTATCATATATACATATAAACTTGATACTTGATACTCTACCTATATATTCTATATGTATTTGTTAAATATCCTTTAGTAGCCTATATAGGACATATAAATATATAAATATCCTTTCCCTCTCTCAGCAAAAACTTCAGTCACTAAGTGGTACATTCATGTAAACGCCTAGTACAAAAGCTGTCATGTACTATTGAAATTATTGTAGTTTTGTATAGGCCTACATTATACTTTTTTTTTAAGACTAAAAAGTTACATTTAATCTAAGCAGGTGTGGTGATCAGCACATAGAGGATGCGCATCCACTACAACCGCCTACTGGTCACGTGTGATTGACGGTTGTCATGGCAACTGTAAACTATCGAGAGAGCACCATTTTTCCAGTTTTTATGGTTTTTACCTTTCGTTTCAGACTAACTCACGCAACTTCACGTCACATATTGAAATGTCGGACGCAGGGTCTGATGAGTTTGATGATGAACGCAGCAAACTAGGGGTGAGATAATATAAGAAGTAACGCCAGCCAGTTAAACACTCGGTTTGTAGTTAATGTTAGAGTTAGCTGGCTGCGTTCCCTGTGTATATAGTTATACCTGCTGTTCTGTCTTATTGTCTCTCTTTGTTTATTGGACTGGTGTAGGAATATGAAGGGGGCCGGAATGAAGCAGGAGAGAGGCATGGAGTCGGTAAAGCTGTTCTGCCCAATGGAGACGTTTATCAGGGAAAGTATGAGATTGGAAAAAGACATGGACAGGTATGATACTAGAAATGCTTAAATAGGGCTGAATGAATATAAAAAGCAGCGGGATCAAACCAAATCCCTTTCTAAAAAGTACATATTCAAACAATACTGTCTGTACTGTACAATAGTTTGTCTCTGCAGCCTTCTCTACCATCCAAAACATTCACACAGTCAATCAGCCAATGCTTGCTGAGAAAAAAAATAAATTAAAAAATCCATATGTCAATGTCTGATGAAAATTGTGTTTTGATCATTGTCATAGACATAGAGGTTGCCTTTATGTTAACTGGTAACAACACCTCTTTGACTTACTCATATACTGTGTCTTTGACTGTTCTGTCTCATAGGGGACATATCGGTTCAAGAATGGGGCAAGATATGTGGGAGACTATTACCAGAACATGAAACATGGACAAGGCACCTTCTACTATCCAGATGGGTCTAAATATGAAGGTATAATAAAAGCATGAACAAAAGTGAGATGAGATTGTTCCCAACTTCTGCATTTCATTTAAGTGTGTCTATCAACATATATGTTCACAATTCTGTGAAAGTTTATCTGTAGCCATACATAGGTCCACTTGGAGTCTGACCATAGACCTTCAGAAACCAGGCTCCTAATGTTACATTTGTCTGTCAGGGTCATGGGTTCAGGACCTGAGACAGGGTCATGGTGTTTACACTTACCCCAACGGAGACACGTATGATGGGCAGTGGCTGCAACACATGAGGTATTTCTGCAGCTTCATAATCACAAGTTCATGTCAGTAAGATGATTTTTAACTTTGATTTTTTTTAATGAAATGCATCTGGTTGGCTGGTGTCAAATCTTGGAATTAAGGAGCCTCTTTTTCCTGTGCCTTCTTGATTTGAATCACATATACTGTGTGTCTTATCTATCTCTTATCTGTCAGGAAATAACTGTTGAAAAATGTAACTCTGGTTTGTGTTGTGTAAACCCAGAGTTGGGCCATAACTACTGTAAATGTGAATATGGTAGGTATTGATATCTTTTCTCACATGTCTGTTGTGTTGTCTGATTGACAGGCATGGCCAGGGCATTTACCACTACCACGACACTGGCTCTAAGTTCAAGGGCTCATGGGTGAATGGCAAGATGGAGTCAGCTGGAGAGTACATCCACTCTAACCACAGATACAAGAGTAATTTTATCAACAATTATGTAAGTTATGCTACTTATTCGATAAAAAATCTTGGCTTGGCTTGTGGTTACTGGATATAGAATATTTTATTTAAGGTAAACCTGGGTATGTAGGCTTTGACGGTCTAACTGGCCCAGACACTGTTTCCCAAAAGTATCTTAAAGCCACACTTATCAATATTTTATATGTACAATGGACTATGTCACTGTTTTGACTGAGTCTCACAGCTCTCATCACCTCATTTCAACAGGTAGCTTTTTTCAGCAAGCAAGCCGTCATAAAGGCACTGCACCAGATAGGCAGAGTTAGCAACTAGCAGATGAACATAGCATAGAGACTAAATAAATGTTAATGCTGCTCCACACACCAGCCAATTAACTAAGACGTAAAAAATATCAAATGTGTAATCTTCAGTGCACTAATTGTGTATTAATCCACCAGTGAAAACAGTTCCCAACAAATTCACTATTTCCTCCTGTTTGAGTAAAATCTGCTGAAAACTACAGTGCCCAGTTTTGATCAAACTCTTAGTTTTAAAAATCATGTTAAAAAGCTGAGCAACACACTGAAAGTTAACCTCACAAACTTCAGACACATAAGAAACTCTCTTACAATTGAAGCATCACACACGTATTTAAATGCAATGATTCTCCCACATCTTTTCTATTGCATGACAAGTTGGTCTCGGGCATCTAAAACAGCCGTAAAAACCACTAGAATCATTATATAAAAGTGCCCTTAAGATCCACAACAAAAAACATGTCAGTATCAACACTGTCATATACTCACCAAATACCAAGTATTTAAAATTGTGAAAATCTGATAATGCACACAAATCATAAAATCATTCATAATGCTGCTGCTCCTCTTCTTTATAAAAGTTGGCTGGTGGGGGTCAAATTGTTTTAATGATGTGGGAATGTAAATTATCTGTAATTTATTTTAAATTAAATATTTTCCATCAACCTGCCCAGGGACTACGGGTGGAAATTAGCAACTTGCTAAAATCTGGTTCAATGCATCTCTCATTGTTTTATACAGGGTTAATGTTTTATTGCGCAGTGTCCCTGTTCAAATAAAAATAAAAATGTAAGTTAAACAGTATCAGCCTTACAATGTAGTTCTTCTCAATTATATCTTTGAACCTGTAGGTTACAATAGTGACTTTTATATCGTTGTCCTTTTGTTACATCGTCATTATCAAGTAAACATCCCATTCTTATTTTACAGCCGTTTGGTCCAGGGAAGTATGTGTTTGACATTGGCTGTGAACAGCATGGTCGATACCACCAAACAGAGCAGGTAACATCAACACACTTCCAGTTGATACAATGGGTTTTACTTCCTCATTTTACTGTAAAAATGCTGCGGTGCAACTACCAAGCCTGGAAGTTTGTCAGGAGGCAGTGACTTACATGACATTGACATAGTGCACTGAGATGCAACATAACCATAATAACTCTCTTCGACTAAAACTGCAGCCAGCGGCTGCTGAGGAGGACGGTAAAAACATGAAAGCTCAGAAGTCGCCCTACCCGGGCTCCAGAGAAGGTTACCTCAACTTTGGGGCATTAGGAGGCGTAGAGGAGGTGCTTGCGTCTGTGAACACCTGCTGGTGCTGTGCCGTTTGCAAGAAGCCTTGATCACTCAGTCATATCAGACTCTTGCATGATGATCTTGGATTTTTTCAGTAATGAGAATGTCTTTTCATACATAAAACTGAACTCATATTGTTGATAGTAGCCCTAGAAGTATTCTTTTCTTGTTTTAAGTGCATTTCTGAATGTACAAGCATGATCTAATCAGTTATCTTGAGGGACTGTGCATGTCAGTAACTCGGCAATGTGTGGTGATGTTGCAGTGAGTTTCATCTACAAGATTTGTGTTTATCTGAGGTTAAAAAAGTGAAATTGTCAGCAAGAAAGCAATACACTTCTTTCCACATTTTGATTGAAAGTGTCACAGTAATATAGTACATTTTTTAATTTGTCTAACTCTTTATCCACTCTTTGCAGGACCGGGCTGAGGGTGAGTGGGGTGAATTGGCCTCTACCACCATCCTCAAATGGATTCCCAAATGTATCACTGGCCTAACACTGTGCACTCCAGTTAAAGAAACTCCAGGTGAACTTTATCAACCCAAAATGACTGTCATGTAGGGCTGTAGCCAAGATTTTAGAAATCCAAAGTCCTACAGAACCCCATCCACCAAACGAATGTTTGTGTAACCAACCACCAAACTCACTTTTCTTTAGTCATACCAATCTGGTGAAGTTTATTGTTTGTTAGCAGTTTCTGAGGAATTAAGTCAAGTGTCACATACTTCTGATAAAGAGGTTAGGAGCAGCCAGACAGTGAGATGACAATGGAAAATGGAGGAAAATCTGTTGCACTGAATTAAAGGAAGTGTGTGTGTGTGTGTGTGTGTGTGTGTGTGTGTGTGTGTGTGTGTGTGTGTGTGTGTGTGTGTCTGCTTTCTTTTGTCAGCCCCAGAAACAGAAATGCCTTCAGCAGAAGGGGAGGCAGGCAACTGACTGTAGTGACTGGTGTGATCAATCTACAATCCTTTATCTTTAAGCCGCTGGTTAAACAGCACAATAAAATGAATAAATGTATGAATATGATCTCTTAAACGTGTGTGTTTAATGGTTTTCATACAGTGCAGTATAAAAACAGACCCTGCCACTTACAGACTAAAAACAAATTCCTGCATATGATGGATTAGAGTAATGAAAGTTATTGGAAACAGTAATTTGACAAACCATAGCTCATGTCCACTTATTTGCTTTTTTCAGTAACTAGCTCCAGAAGCACTTCTTGTTCTTCTCTGTGGTGGACTCCTGAAAACTTTTATTTACTATGCTACAAAAAGGCATTTTCACATTGACATTTTTACTTGTCATGAAAAGCACATGTGTTACTAATGTACAAATTACTAATACAAATTCCTTTTTTGGCTAACTATAATGCAACTAAGTGGAAAAAAGGAGAAAAATGCAACAACCAAATCACAGATGTTCCTCATAGTATTAATTATAGCTCTGTTCCATTCAAGTGTCCCAGAAAACCAGTGTGCACAATATCAGGAACCTGAAACTGAAACCACTAAAGGGAATTCACATTTTTCTATTGTGTTTCCTATTGTGACAAGTCAACATGTCTTTCTGTTTGTCTATGGAGATTTAAGAATGTTCTCTGTTACCATTTTGGTTTTCTTTGAGGTTATTTTGACTTAATTTGATCCGTGTTACATTAATTTGTCGACATGTAAGTAAGAACCTAGGCTCACGCACAGCTATAGAAATCATGAATTGCTTAATGTGAAACTAAACAAGAAGAGAGGGTGGATGGAGGAATTGAATCAGAAAATGGCAAAGGAACAAGACAAGTGGAAGGATGGTAATTTTGAATTTAGAAGAAAGGGAACAGAAAGAAAAAGAAAGTTGGTTCATTGAGTCTTGAAAAAGAAACCTACATGGTTGGAATGAAGATTCTGGATTTGGGAGAAGGTGCTGGATGTGGAGCTCTGTCAGAAAAGCACACTGTGGCAAGATGGATTAAGAATAAAGTGGATGAAGTTAAGCTGATCAACATTAAACAGTTGATAGTCATTGAGTGTCACCTATGTCAAAGATACAAATGGAAAAAGCCTTAAAAATCTTGGTGTTGGGTTCTGGGATGGATATATATATATATATATATAGTAGGGTGTTGTTGATGGAGTCTCACACAGAGTGGATGTAAGTAGATTTAAAGAGTGTTAAGTAATAACAGACAGTTATAGAATGAAGAGAGTTGACAAAGAAGTTTTTCTTTTAATTATGAAATTAAATCTGTTATGCTTCACTTTGATCTTGAGTACTTCCCTGATAGTGTTCTTGGACCAAATATTGTACGAAGTAATATGCAGCAGTATGTTCCCAAACACATTTCCAGTGAAAGAATGGTTGGAATTTTGGTCATGGTTTATATGTATGAGTAAAATCACCCTCCCCACATGTGGTTAATGTGGGGAGAATGAGTGAAGGATCCAGTGTCTTTGCAAAGGGAATCGTGCAGCATGGGAGGATCACTATCCAAAGACAGGGAGGGAGGCAGAAATAATCAGGGTCAGATCTATGACTTAAAAATGTTACCTGATGTAGCAGATGGTTTGTTACATGGAACCATCTGGGAAGCCATCTTTGGAAACTGCTTGAAAAGGGCAGAGAGTATCAAAAATACCCAGCAGGTAGTCAGATCAACCATCTAACTATAACTGTCTACACTGTCTTACCTTGTAAGGTAGTTGGATTTGTTCAATGATTGGTCCAAGCCATCAGTGGTTCTGATACAAGCACATAACTTGAAGCCTGAGAAGCAAATCCAGCTAACCTTGCAAGGTGATTAAGCATGAGGAAGAAGGAAATGTAATGAGAAGCTAAGGAGGACAAATAAATCAGGAAGCATTATGAGTTTTTTTTTAGTTTTACAAGAATCCAGTGACATTTTTGGCCTTGGAAAAAAGTTGAAAGAAATTTGAAAGATTTGTGGGTGTTGTGGGAGTGTCTGGAGAAAGTGTGCAGCAGCTAGACACCTAAAAAATAGAGAATTTATAACAGAGTGGGAAATGGGTGGGAAGAGGTAGAGTGCTTTTAGGCACTCTAGGAAGGCAGGGGTTACTATTATTTTACCAGTAGTGATTTTATTTCAATCCAGTAGGTGGCGGTAATGCGACATTTTGGACAGCAGCCGCCACTAAAAACCAAAAAGAAGAACAACAAACAGGAAGAGAAAAAGCACTTCCTCTGCACATACGCCGGGTTTGGAAATCGCGTTTAAATGAATACGCAGACATTTTGTTGTTCCATATCCATGTGTTTTAAAGATTCATGCTCTTTACTGTCATGCTCGCTGACAACATTGTTTTGAGGCACAAAGCCGGAAGTGGTTGCTTGTATTTTGCGTTACTTGTCACAAAAAGTCCCCTTTGTGAATCACCTCAACAAACAACGAGGCCTGGCTGGATGTCATCATGTGAGAAGGTTGGGCTCTCTCTTTAGATACAGTCGGCACTCTCCAGCTTCACTTACTTCCACTCAAACACCGAGAATGGACGACTGTTGTCAGCAGACCCCACTGTTTACATTCGGTGTGATAGCTGACATTCAGTACGCAGATATAGACGACGGCTTTAATTACTCCAAGACGAGGAAGCGTTACTACCGGAGCAGCCTGGAACTGCTGAGAAATGCCCGGGAAAGTTGGACCGAGTCGGCTGTCAAACCTCAGTTCATCCTCCAGCTGGGAGACATTATCGACGGCTTTAATAAGGAGCACAACGCGTCCCAGCAGGCCCTGGACAGCGTGCTGAGAGAGTTCAGCTCCAGCCCGATGGAGGTCCATCATGTGTGGGGTAACCACGAGTTTTATAACTTCAGTAGGAGCGTATTGTTGCGTTCAAAGCTTAACAGCACACTCCACGTCGACAGGAGCTTCACTGGAGCCCAGGCCGGGGGTGAAATATACGCCTACCACTTCAGCCCGTTCCCCGGGTTTAGATTTGTTGTGCTGGATGCCTATGACGTGAGTCTGCTGGGTAGAGAAGAGTCCAGTGAACAGTATGCCACTGCTTTGAAATTGATAAAGCTGTACAACAGCAACGAGGACCTCAACTGTCCCCCAGGTATGTAGTTGTCACTGTTTTATTTTATGATGACACACCGGGAAGCCTGGAAGTTCTACCCTATAATAATACCCTATTTAAAAGGTCCAGTGTGGACGATTTAGTGACACCTAGCGGCGAGGTCGCAATTTGCAACCGACTGAAAATCATCTGAACCGCCTACATTTCACTACATTATTTTCACGACTGCACTGATAACTGTATAAGTAACTGAAACTAGCTCCACCTCCTACAGTAGAAGGACAGGCAGTCACAGAGGGATTGAGGGAGAGAATTCCAGAGCTTGGGGGCCATGGCGTTGAAGGACCAGTCTCCCAAGGTGGACAGTTTGGTGTGTGGGACAGTGAGGAGGTTGCAGTCGGAAGATCTGAGAGGCCGAAAGGGAAAGTAGGGGGTCAGGAGTTCACTGAGGTATACAGGAGCCAGGTTATGGAGGGCTTTGAAGGTGAGGAGTAGGATTTTGAATTTTATATGGGACAAACATCAAGCTCATAATACTGATGTACTTGTACTGTAATACTTTAGCTATATCACTCATAATACTTAGGCTATGTACATTAACTGTAATATTTTAACTACATCACTCATAATACGTATGTACTTTAACTTAAGTCACATATGCTTCATATGGATCCGGAGCTGTTAAATCATGATCTTTTACCATCATGTCCCAAGCAGCTCCACTGGAGCAGCTTAATGTTAAGTGCCTTGCTCAATTGCAAACTCTAAATCAGCAGTAGTGGTTGAGCGATGACACCATAACACGAAAGTTCTCTAAATGGGAATCTGCCTCTTTATTTTCAAAAATGAAGTTGACCTTCATATTTTGTGTTCTTGTTTTAGTACGCTGGAGTCTTGAGCAGAGGTTTACAAAGTTCAATGGAGGCTTCAGTAAGGACCAGCTGGACTGGCTAGACTCTGTTCTGTCCTCTGCTGATGAGAAAGGGGAAAAAGTCACTATTGTCAGTAAGTAAATCTGTCTATTGTAGGAATTCTATTTTGCTGTTTGGTATGGGCCCTTTGCTCGTCAGCTCAGCAAACCAAATTACATAAAAAAATATCTTCAGCATTTCTGTTCTACACTCTCTGCTATAAGCTAATATTGCCCAATATAAAGGATTGTCCAGTTTACCTTGGATATCCGTATCAAAGCCAAAATCAGCAGGAAATGAATCACAAGCTATTTTCATAATGGTTACCTTTTTTCTACCAAACTTTTTAAAAAAAACACCAATCAGTAGATCATAAATCAAAATAACCTTTAGTTACATGCTATAACATAATAATTCTGTCCTGCAAGTGCTGATACTGAGGACTGAGTCAAAATGCTGATAATGTTTTTTATTCTTTGGTCAGGTCACCTTCCTGTCCACCCCGACTCCACAGACCCAATCTGCCTAGCTTGGAACCACGACGAGCTCCTGGACATCATACGGTCCCACTTCAGCGTGGTGTGTTTCATGGCTGGACACGACCACGATGGCGGATACACCCGGGATAAACAGACAGGAGTGCACCACCTGACCTTAGAGGGGGTGATTGAGACTCCACCGTGCAGCAATGCCTTCGGCACGGTCTCCGTGTACGAGGACAGGATGGTTCTGAAAGGGAAGGGGAGGATCACAGATAGAGTGTTTCTGTTCCCATGATGTCACACAAGATTTATTACTAAAGGGCTTTTTTAGCTGTGGAGGCAATACTTATGGAATATATTGCCATTTTGAGAGGTATATTCCAGACTGGGAAATTTAGGGGATGTTTATTCCATTCTCTAAGTAAGTCAGGGAATTTTACACAGGTCACTTTATGAGAATAAGAATAATGCACATGTGTACATCCACTATCTTGCATCATAATTTTTTGGGGGGCTTAGGTTTTCCACAGCAAGCCCTGTAGTCAGCAAGCCAAAGGTATCCAGTAATGAACCACTGAATTAGTTGTGTTACCAACACTAGTTATATTTAAAGGCCAAGGTGAGAATACCTAAAAGATAAAATATTAACAACTATTACAAAAACCCAGACTGTCTGCTATGTGTTTCTTAGATGCAAGATATCACATCTACTTACCTCAGTTGAACACATACTGTACCTCAAGTAATTTATGGCACTTATGAGTTTTTACTTTTTAAAAGAAGTGAAAGTGTGAAATATATCTTATCTTATGCACTGGTTGTGTTTTAAACTGGAGGTGGAATGATAACGTTTGCATATCTGTACGCAGATGTTTTTTTTTTTTAGGAATTTTATTTTCTAATTCCGAATTACTGCCTTTTTTGCATGTTGCACATAACTGACTTTCTTATACCATTATTTGCTGAGCATTGTACAACATAGTGGTAAATATGATCAGTGCAGTGTATTGCAATATATGACATTTATAATTTATATATATAACCCAGTTTCCAGGTGCAAATCTGTATGATTTACAATGTTAAACATGATGATGAATAATAAAAATCATTGTGTCAGCAGGTCACATTCACGTCTCTGGCATCATATGTAGTATTGCAGATACACAAGACAATGGTAGAGAGATTTATAGCTGAAATAAAGCAAAGACACGTTCTGTGAGTTTTGATGAGAAATGTTGCTTGAAGCTTGACAATGAACATATTTAAACAACATAATTGTCATATGAAGATAATTTTATACCACTGATATAATGATAATAAAACAAAGGTAAAAACACAGACTGGTTATTATGTTTGGGGACAGAGTTATTTACCTTTAATTCTTCTGCAGTCTCCACTCAAGACGTACACAGTGAGGAATGGAGGACACTACTTGTTTAGCCAATGTGACATGAATAGCCTCTTAGCTGCTAATGTGAAGTGTGGTGATACTGACATCAAAAAATGATTAAGGTCATGTCCATATTTAGACACGATGTTGATAATTGTGTTATTGTGCAATAAGTCGATGACATAATTATTGTGACAGTACTAAATATAATGAAATAAATACAACTAGCAAAATGGAGAGGTCAAGAACAGTAAAAAACAAAAAGCAAAACAATACTAGACGCAATTGGTTCAACTAATGGTCCAAGTTTTTTCCAGAACTTTCCGTCATATCTCACAATCTTCATTAGTGCATGGAGTCACCTACATATTGAACTTTGGTCACATTATAACAGGTAGTTGTGTATGCTGAGTAATTATTCACACATCATGTAGATACAAGGCTATTATAAAGCAGTATCAATGAAAGGTAACGTCTGCACACTTATCCCAAGCCACAAAATGTAATCAAATCAAGATGTTTTTGATCTTATTCAGATCTTTGTCAGGCCAGAAAGTTTGGAATGATGTATAATTATGGGTGAGTTTCAGCTAATACATATAGACATCAGATATAGCCATCTCCATGACAACTGAGCAAACTCCATCCACTAATGAAGATAGTGAGATAAGATCTAAAAAGATGGTAAAAGATAGATAGATAGATAAATAGATAGATAGATAGATTAAAGTGTAAATGAAGTATAGTATGTTAGCTGTATGATTGAAAGAGAACATGAGCCAAGAAAGACAAAGTGCAGTATAGTATAGTAAGACATGGGAATGTGGTGACCACAGATAAAGATGGGGTTATAATATGTAGAATGTGCTGATTTTCACATATGAAAGAAATATGATCAATCTTGCACTAAGCACATAGACTGTATATAAGTATTTATTATTTATGTACAGTCTATAATTAAGCGGAAGGCAAAAATCGTGATTAGGTGTGTTTCCGACAGCCCGTGAAGGCAGCACCGACACAGACGTGGCCGTGGTGCGGCTGTTGCGTTCAGGTGGCGCAGTGTCCCGTCCGCAGGCAGAGAGGGCGAAGTTTCACTCGGTTTCAGTGTGTGCACTGCAGCCTGAGCGCTGCTGCCGGAATCCAACACAACAATGGCGACTCCCAGTCCTGACAGCAACTCCAGCAGCTCCAGCAGCTCCAACAGTAGCAGCACCGCAGGATCCACGTCGCATCAGTTTCACCAGCAGACACAAAGCAGCAGCATGCAAGGTAGGCGGCCACGGCCCTTATCTCCTACTTTTCTCTTTTATCTCCACACTGTGGAGTTAGTAAGAAAAGGTAGCTTGTAGCTTCCCAGAAGCAGACACTATAGTCAAGAAAGGCAGAATAATCCCAAGTCTTCCGGTTAGTATTTCAAAATAAAATCATTGCATGATCTCGGTCAGTGGTTCCCAATTTGGGGGGCGGACCCCAATAGTTGTCACTGGATTGATCTTAAGGGGTCGTAAAATAACAGGGCAACAGAAAAAAATGTCTGTTTCAGACACCTTTGTAAAAAGAAACCTTCCCACATTTTTTGCTTTATTTTTTATGAATTTCTGTACTTTATTTCTAACCCTTTACAATTAATTTAAAGTGAAATCAGACCTATTTCATTTTAACAGGTAGACAATGCTACATGATGAGGATCCCAGGTACAATTAGTTTAATTTTAAGGGGTCACAAGACAAAGGATTGGGAACAACTACTCTTGTTTTTAATGATATTCTGGTTAATTATAGATAAATAATTATATAATTATATTACCCTATCTGGGTGTCCCTAGACCCCACTTTGAGAACCACTGCTTTAGAAAACGTAGTGGGCTCTTTTTATGGAAACTTAACCAAGACTGTGAACGGGCACTACAGTTTTAGAAGTAAGGCCACGCACAACCTACAACTGTTGTTTATTATTTAAACATTATGTGTGTTTGTGTTGGTAATATATTAACTTTATGTCAGCTCTATGCTTTTATACTGAAGGCAGAATGGGACAGTTTCCGCTGCCGCTGCATCTTCTTGTGTGGAGCTTGAAGCAACTGCATGAAACTATTAGGCTACCAGGTTAGCAGTGATGCTGTAGCTGCTGTGTAGCTGGAGTGTAGCTGGAGTGTAGCCGGGCCTGTTGTGGCATAGTGAAGTGTTGTCTTTCCTCAGTTTCATTAGAAACAAACTCCAAAAGTGTTACACCGTAAATATGCATTCACTGAAGTCTATTCAGCGACATTAAAAGCACCAGTTGAACAGTTAGTCTTGTATAGTAGCGAGCAGCACGCCAGGCCTCAGCCTGCTACTGTTAACATTTACTCTGTCAATGTAAAGAAAGTGTTCAAATATGACTATAAACGTTATCTGTGTTGCAGTAATGACTGCTACATTCACTGTGTTAACCTTCATTGTTCACTGCTTTCATTATTGGCTTCAGTCGTCTGTCACTGTTGTTAGTTCTGTCGAGATTTGTGCCCGTTTCATGAAGTGAGAGTAAAAGAATAAACAGCTCAGTGTTTATTACAAGACTCCTTCAGTGTGTCTATCATGTGTTCATTGATACACTGCAGCTTTGTAATTCTAGCTACATGACATGTTTTTAGTGTAGACACCTAGCCTCCCGACTCCAAACTCTGAATCCATTATCGGACAGGAAGCCAAGCCTCGTCGCGGCCAAAAGCTCCAGAAGTTAAATCATATTTTTACAAACGATATTTCTGTCCCAGCAGTTGTCTATAAGATTCTGTGAGTCACAGTAATGTCCGCTAATATGACTCATAATGGAGTATGGTAAACAGCAGGGACCCTTCACATGTCGCTGATTTAACCATTAACGACCATTTGGAATCAAATTGTGTGTGTAACGTTAGTGGTAGACCGTATCCATCTTTATATCTCCATACACGGTCTATGTATAAATCACATCTAAATTACATCTAGTTTGTGGTAAACCGGTTGATATACTGTAGGTTTTTCGTTTGTGTTCAAAATGTAGTGAATAACAGACGAAGAGCACGCCAGGCATGGTCGTGTCCGATAATGGATGTGTTAATAGCTGCTGGGTAACGGCTTTTCCATTGATTGATTTAGTTGTAGCACCTATAACCTAATAACAGCAGCAGCACAGTGGTGTATCCAGTGGTCAGCTGATCTGAGTTGCATGTTCTTACTCTGTGGCAGATGTATAGTATCAAATGTTTTATCTAAACCTTACAGAAACCAACACCTGCTGGAGATGTCAAAATGAAACAGGTATTCACATTTATTTTACTAGGTATTATTCTGCTGTTGGAGGTTATTTGTTTACATTGTGTTTGTTTAGGCCACATCTCTACAAAGAGGCCAATGAAATGTTCCCTATTCACCCTCTTATCTTTTTTTGTTTCAAACTTATTTTTTTTTGTATTTCTGTTCATTCTGCATTTATATCCACTATATCTGCATGTTAAGTATGTTTATATATTAAAAACACCCGTGTAGGTCCACAGTAGACAGACCCCATTTGATGAGACCGCATCAAGCAAACCCCTCTATGAGTGTTTTGGTTGTTTCATAAATAACGCAACTAAAGTGCTAACTGTAAGGAGCCAAGATAATCAAATAGTCATTTTAATGTGTTGTGTTATTTGGCTGGAACTGATTAAACATGTTGAAAGATAACTATGCAGCATTCTGCTCAGGATGCAATGAAACCACATGTAAAGCTGAATTGCAGTGTAAAACCCACTTTTGTGACCTCAGTACTCTGCAGTTGTGATTCAGTCACGTAGCATCCCAAACGAAAATGTTAGGAGGAAAAAACAAACATATTTTTGTGACTTTACAGATGATTCTTTTTTATTCTCAATTTGCCAAAGATAAGAAATGTATGACCTAATCAATGACTGAGGAGTTCAGTGCTCCACAAGCAACACAACAGGCTCATTTTCAGTCTGACCCACTTTACCCCTCGTGCTCAGTTATCGTTGTTTTCTTTGCTAACGCCAAACGGAGGAAGTTTGCAAGCTTTGCTGAATAGATCACCACTGGAACAACCCATCTGAGAACCAGTGTGCGGAAACGTTAGCTTGTTACTCAAGTGAGGCAGTGGGGGAAACGAATATGAACAAAATGCTTTCAATTTTACAATTCAGGGATTAGTTTGGGTTTAAGCTACATGTGTTTGAATAACTTTGTATGAATTAAATGTTAGTTTGTGACAGTTTGGAATAATGACACATTTTTCGGACAGTTTTTTCACGAAAGCGTTCATGGTGTTGTACTCAGGAACAAATTATGGAAGTAATTGTGTAAACAATGGGGGGAAAAAATATGAGAGAACTTCAAATATTACCTACTTGGGGATTGTGTTGATTGTCTGTTTCAGAAAGTTACAGAAATGATCTAATATAGCTCCTCCTAATAATGCCATTGGAAAGGGGGTGCCACACTCTTTTCGACTGTCCAACAGTCAGCTTATTTGCAGCATACTGAGGCCTCAATGTACACAGTGCTGAGGTCACAAATGAAGCTTGGCAGCACACTGACTCAGACCTCTTTTACCAATTAAATCAGTTTCTAAGTAACCCGCCCTGTATTCCACTTTCAGACACATGCTGGGATGGCACTTGCTAATAATGCACTCACACTTAAACAAACCCTAAGAAAATGTATGTGTTTTCTTTACTTCAGGGTTTCAGATAAGCCTGTCTGGAGTATCCCAAAGTAAGCAATAGACTCGCACACAAAGCACACCGACCTCTACTCTTTGTGGGTATACCTCAGTAGTCTACAGTGGTTTCATTCCCTCACTCTCTTTCATTAAGCTCCTGTTCACTGATTGGCTGACAGCTAGGTGTACTGTTGCCTGGTGACTGGTCCATGATGATGATGAGCTCCAGATTATTGATGTGTTCATCATGCTCATATTTAATTGGGTAACACAGGGGAAAGGAAGCCACTGTATACTATTGAAATAGCCTGTGTGGTGCTCTGGTAGTTGGGGAGTCTGTCCACTGTTCACTGCTAATCAACTGTTACCAATTCAGTTATGGCCAAGAGAGATTAATTTGCACCGGGGCTTTAAAGGTTAAGGGATCTGTTTGCACTTTGAGCTGGTTGAACAGGGGCATGGCAAAGTGGACTCAATACTTAAACTCAGCACTTTTCATAATAGCTAAAGCTGATCATCAATTATAGTCTTGATATAGTGTCACTGGTGTCAGAATGCACCTGAATCATCTTAACTGTCACGTAATTGAGTGTAATTCCTCTTGATTCTTAACTTTGAATGAAGTGCTAAGTGTTGGGTCACTTTGATACCTCAAGGGAACTGTTCAAGTTTGAATTGCACATTAAAAAAAAAAAAAAAAAAGTTGTCAATGGAAATGTTTTGGACAGGGATTCCCAACATCACTACCCTGCAGTAGGCTCTTTTTGGCAACCAACAATTCAAATAACTTGCACAAATACATAATTGGGAAGAAATTGTAAACGACATGGCTAAAAGAGCTGGAGCAGTAGTCTTGTCTGATGATTGGGAACCCTTGTACCCTTGTGTGGGCACTTTGATTGTGTTCAAAATGCATTTTGTGCTTCCTCTGATATTGATAAGAGCTTGAGATAACCCAAAGGTCACTCTGTTTGTGATAGAGGCGCTTATAGGCTTGATTTTTTTCCCCAACATGGGAAGATTAAATCACCTTGATGCCACAGCAGTTTACTCCTCATCATTCTTTAAAGACTCGTTTGCTAGATCTCACAGTCATGCGGAGTCACCTTAAATCATTAATTTTGCTTAAGCTATTGCACATGTGAAGGCTTACCCCAAGTGTGTATATAGATTGAAGATATGGAGGTAAGAGGAGCATTTGATCACACTGTGTCTGCTGCATATCCTCACATAGCCCCCCCCCCCCCCCCCCCCCCCGCCCCTGTTTGCACCAGCTGGTAGAGCCCACAGTGTGGTGTGCATGTTGTGGGAATTTGGATCTGTTTCTTTCTTTGTCCTGCCAGGTAAACGTAAAGCTCTGAAGCTGAATTTCGCCAACCCTCCAGTGAAACCGGCCTCCAGGCTCCCGCTCAATCCAACGCCCCCCTCTTTTCAGAACCCTCACATGTGAGTAGAGATAGGTTCCAATCACAGTCCTACTAGACACCTTTAATGAACTACATGTAAGCCCTATCCTACAGACCCAGGCAGGTGTCAAGAGGAAAAAAATAGTAATAGTTGTATTAGTAGTAGTAGTTTTAGTAAAAATGTCTCAATGATTGTTGGATGGATTGCCATGAAATTTGGTTAACCCACTTGTTACACATGTTAAAGGGATGATGAAGATGTGCAACATTGTTCATCAGGCAAAATCTAAAGTATATTTAAGTAGCTCTGTTCACAATAAAAACAAACATTATTAAATCCAAGTAGCTCATTGAAATCATATTGTTCATGGTCTGACCACTGTCCCTGATTGGTTTGTTCTGCATTAACACGTGCATAGCTAACTGATTGCAGCCAAAACTGGTCAGTATCACTGAAACAACGTCCAATTTAGCATCACAAATGCAGGACAAATACAAGGAATGAAACTACTATTCCGAAGGCGTTTCAACAACAACAAACAGCTGCTAGCCTACTGCTAACACTCAGGGTGGTCCTTTAACCTCCAACTTAAGTTCCTGCTGTTACAGTTGGTTGTCATTAATTTAAGAGAACAGTTTAGTATACTTTTTTCCTTCTTCATTTCATCTACCAATCTTGCACCCATGAGTGAAAAAAAACAGTCCATACTGTTACAGCATTGTAGGTAATGCAGCCTAAAATTAAAATCACATCATTATCACCTGCTGTATGTACTGCCAGAGATTCAAACATGATAGTGTCCTCAAGCCCTTTGTAATCTGTGGCGTCTTTGTCCATTTTACTGTCTCTGTCCCACAATTTCATGGAACCTTTAAATGCTTCACATTCAGAAAAAGCACAGGAATTACTGATAAAATATTTAACACATCGACACGAATCTGTAATGAATGTTCATATCATGGCTCCACACTGTCTCTCTCTCTCTCTCTCTTCCTACCTCCTGCTCTGTCTTCGATCATAACCCTCACTGTCCTTTCTCACGATTCTCCAGAGAGCGTCTGCGAACACACAGTATCGAGTCGTCGGGGAAGCTTAAGATCTCTCCAGAGCAGCATTGTGACTTCACTGCAGAGGACCTGAGAGACCTCGGGGAGATTGGTCGCGGGGCATATGGCTCCGTCAACAAGATGGTCCACAAGCCCACGGGCCAGATCATGGCAGTTAAGGTGACCCGTTACACCAATACACACTCCATGCTTTTGTAATTTTTTTTCAACCAAAAACGTGAAGATTTGTCAGTTCAGAAAGCATGCTCACACCAAGCACAGTTATGACAAAACTGAGTTCAGGGAAATTAGCTGCAAGACAGGTGGATGGTGTTAGCTTTGGATAAATTGACACAATCTGTTATGTGTGGAAACTTATAAACGTATAGAATCAGACACTGCTTATTTGAGTTTACATCCAAGCAAACTAAACCATACTGCAGCACAGAATACTGAAATCCTGAAAATTCGTCTAAATGATTCCTGTGAAATCACTCAGGAGGTGCTCACTGTCACTTTTATTCATCTTTATGTCATGTTCAGAGCAGAGTTCTGTAGTTTCAGGAAGTGAAGAGTGAAAGTAACAATGTCTTAGCTTTCTAGGACAGGTTCTTTTTTGAAGTAAGATGGGAAGTGAAAAGTGTGCATACTGCCATAGTTGTTATGCCATTAAGGCCCAGATGATGTTTTTTTTTCACTGTCAAAAAAATCAAAGGACAGGTTCACATAGTAACAACAAATGTGGATTAATCCGCCACTGAAAATAGTCCTCGACAAATGTGCTTTTTCTTGCTGTTTGAGTAACATTTGTTTAAAACCACAGTGACCAGCTGATAATAGAAAATTACTGAGCCAATTTCATTAAAAAATGAAATTATATTTGTGAGTTGTTATTAAAAGATTGTCTTCAATAAGAACCAATGGGCTTGAGGCTGAGTGCCACAGACAGGGTAAGGAAGTTCGACTGTATTAACATCAACATTCTAAAAAGCATTAGAAGTCCTAAAAGTTACATTAATTTTGCCTTCCTCTTGTACCTATATTACAGAAGAATGCATGGACTAATGACTGTAATGGACTAATGGCTGTAACAGATCTCCAGAGATACTATAATGGAGTTGAGTGCAGTGTTTGGAAATGTGAATGTCTTGTGTGTGCTCTCCATCCTTCAGAGGATTCGCTCCACTGTGGACGAGAAGGAGCAGAAACAGCTGCTGATGGATCTCGACGTGGTGATGAGGAGTAGCGACTGTCCCTACATCGTTCAGTTCTACGGCGCTCTCTTCAGAGAGGTCCGACACACCCAGCATTCTCAAGTCTTTTTTATAGTGATATGTGATCAATCATAATTTGACCCAGCAGATGTTATCAGAAACTAACTGTCCTCTTTGTGTTTCAGGGTGACTGTTGGATTTGTATGGAGCTTATGTCTACCTCATTAGACAAATTCTACAAATATGTATATTGTGCATTAGATGATGTCATTCCAGAGGAAATATTAGGCAAAATAACATTAGCAGTGAGTACATGAATCACTTCTTATTGACACATTTATTTTCATACCATGTACCATCAGAACCTGACTAAATATGATGTGTTTTATTTCTACTACAACAGACCGTTAAAGCACTGAACCACTTAAAAGAAAACTTGAAAATAATTCACAGAGGTAAGATTACCACATTTACTTTATACACCTGAATTTTGAGTGTCACCCATACATATTTAATTTTAATAATTTTTAGTACTTTTAATAGTAGTAGAGTAGTAGTGCTGTCCCTCAGTATTTCATTGACTTTGAATAGAGTACTCTCGTCTAAAAGCTTTAATGTTGACATCCTTGCAAAGGTTATAAATGTCAAAACATTCATGTTGGTATTTACCTTCAAACACAATTTCCATTTATGTTACTCTGTTACTGAATAAAATTGTCCTTTTTCTCCCATTTCAGACATCAAACCTTCCAACATTCTAATGGACCGAAGGGGAAATATCAAGCTGTGTGATTTCGGCATCAGCGGTCAGCTGGTGGACTCCATAGCCAAGACCAGAGACGCAGGCTGCAGGCCTTACATGGCGGTAAGTAATGAGCACTAAATAACTCTTCACAGTCACTGCAGGTCAAGGCTTCAAGGCTTTTCACAGATAAGTCAGACAGAATTGGTGACAAAATCTAAAATTATGTTGTTTTAAATTTGTTCACAACCCAAAATAAACAGGGAAAAAATATTTGCAACAATCTTTTTTTCCATGACAAAGACGATGAGACGAAACAGACCATTGAAACAAAAACTGAATAAATCTCATACAAAATTTATGTGTTATAAAATAGAAAGAAAGAAACTTAAATCAAAGTCTTGATATATTTCCATTGATAAATCAAAAGGAGGTTATATCACATTGAGACTGTTTTCAGAATGGTATAAATTAGTCGATCGACTGAAAATTAATTGGAAACAATTTCACTATTTTCCAAGCATTAGGCGGTGTCCGCTTTTTTAATGTAATGATTTAATGTTTTTGTCTTTGTCTTGTTTTAGGCTCTAAGACAGAACGTCATTTGTAGTTGTCACGTTAATGTTTGTCGTTTTCTTTGACTACCAAGAGACTGAAATATCCAGTTTTCATCAATTAAAAACTGATTTGAAAAAATAAAAGTTGACCTTGGTTAAATAAAACTGAAGCTCATATGGACTTTTGATCTCAGGACTAAGATGAAATTTAAAGATACTAGAATCACTCAACACTATGGGTCAGATGTTCCATCATGAGCCTTCAGAACAGCTCAGCGCTCCATGGCACAGATTCTTCAAATGTGTGGAATTCTCCTGGAGGGATGAACAGCATTCTTCCAAAAGATATTCCCTCATTTGGTGTTTTATGACAGTAGTGGCAAGTGCTGTCTAACACTTGACTCCAAGAAGTCTTGGGTGTTAGATTAAGTTAAACACCCATATCAATCAACAAGTTAGATCTTTCCCTTGTAGATCCTTACCTCTGACCTCCCCATGGAAGGTGAAAGCCATAAAACCTACCCTGTGGGGGTCAGTGAAGTATCTCAGTATCACAGAGTCTGTTGTTATGTGTTTTCAGCCTGAAAGGATAGACCCCAGTGCTTCCAGACAAGGCTACGATGTCCGGTCTGATGTGTGGAGCTTGGGAATCACCCTGGTAAGACCAATAATGTCGCCTTTCATCTTTTGTTATGTCTAAAAGAGTTGTAACATCAGAACTACAACAGTCCAGCGTGTCAGTCCATCACAGGTCCGTGGTTTGTGTTTGCTTTCAGTACGAACTGGCCACAGGAAGGTTTCCTTACCCCAAGTGGAACAGTGTTTTTGATCAGCTGACACAAGTGGTGAAAGGAGAGCCTCCTCAGCTCAGCAACTCAGAGGAGAGGCAGTTCTCCCCCAAGTTCATCAACTTTGTTAACCTATGGTAAGCACCATTACATAAAACACTGCATCATATATTCACAAATACAATCAGTAGAGGTAGTTTCAGAGAATCCTAGGAGTTCAGTTAAGTGGTCCTTGAGACCCTCTGTGTTTCACACAGTGCTTCTCTTCATGCTAATCTAAAGTAGAGTTTAATCTGCCACTAAATACTTCTTTCTTTTTCTGTCCAGCCTTACAAAGGATGAATCAAAAAGGCCAAAGTACAAGGAACTTCTGGTAAGTTCTTACACCGCACTACACTCTTACACTATATTAAAATGATCCTTTCTTCAGTCCCTTTGACATGCCCAGATGAAAGTTAAATATCAATGCAATGAAGTGTCATTAATACCAGGTGTTTTAAACTGAAATTTCTCAAATCAGGACGCACGCATTTGTTTGCAAAGAGCTTCTTAATGTTGGTGCGCACTGTGCATTCGTTTTCCTGCTGAGAGGATCAATATCACTCACATGCCTGTATGCTAAATATGAAGCTTCAGCCAGCAGGTGGTTAGTTCAGTTTACATCCATTTTTGTTGAGATTAGATTAGAAGTGCTGTAAGCAGATTTAGTTACCTTTGGACAGAGCCAGGCTAGCTGTTTTCCCATGTTTTCAGTCTTTATGCCAAGCTAACCAGCTGTTGGCTTCAGTATTGATTGGACAGATATGAAAGTGGTATCCAACTTAACCTCTCTGCAAGAAAGCTAATGAGCTTATTTCCCAAAATATTTCTGTCAGCAAAATGAAGAAATAGTCTCATCGACTTGACATTCCTGTATAACAGTGTATCAAAATGCAGTACATGAATAATTAAAATATGATTGGCTAAGAAATAAATTCCATTGTAACTTCTTAGTTTGCAGCAGCAGTTTGCAGCAGCAGTTTTCAGCGTTAAAACTACTAAATTTTCCCATCACCAGACAACATAAAGATAATGGAATATAATAAAATAGAATGATAGAACGATATATTTTTATAGTTAAAAGGAATATTGGAATTGGATTGGATATTGGAAACCTGGACATCTGTTGGATGTGTAAATAGGCAACTATTTGCCATATGAAATTTATAAGGTGAAGTTACATCAGGTGTTGTGTTTACAGCTTGCTGCACTGCCCCCAAGTGGCGAAAATGAGTCAAGACGAAGCAAGGATAAATATATTGTTGGAAATGCCGGCTTTTCCAGAATGTTGCTATTGTTAAAATGTATTTCAGTTGAATATATACAGTATTTTTTACTTATTTTCCTGTGAACCAGTTAAACATTTATTTCAAGTTCCTTATGTCACACAATCCATCCTGAAGCCCTGTCTTTCTCTTCCAGAAACACTCCTTCATTCTGATGTATGAGGAGCGTTTCGTGGATGTCGCCAGTTACGTGTGCCGCATCCTGGATCAGATCCCCGCCTCTCCCATCTCTCCTATGTATGTGGACTGAGGGAGTTTGGCAGGGAAGGGTGGGTGGGTGGGGGGACGGGGTCACCCAACATGTGGTGGGTGGGACACTAAGCTTTGTGATGCGACGTTTGACATCTTAGCCCTCAGAGTTAACGTAGGATCACCTGTTTAATCACATGTTCCAAAGAACAAAGGAACTAAGTCCAAATTGCCCAGTGCAATGAGATGAATATTGTTAAGCAAACTCTTCCACCTCCAATCACCTCATTTAAAGTCAGTGAAACCTAAAATATTATCATCCATCTTCAGTCAGAAAAACTTGAAGACATAACATTGTCTTAGTAAAATGCAATGCATCCTTTTATGTGAGGAAAAATTAACAGAGTATATGTATATATATACTTGAACTCGTTGTACACAAACAGAATTTACCAAATAAAATGTTGGACAGTGATGCTCATGACGTATGAACAAAAATACACACTTATTGGATTGTACATTGTGGACTGTGTGTATGCATTTGTGTGTTCACGTCTGAATTGTTGACATGTACAGATGTATGCCGACAGACCTACTGTCTAAACACACACACACACACACACTCTAATCATCACGCAGTTTGTTGCGGGCACCTTCACTCATGGTCAATGAATGAGTATGCAAAAAATGTTTGAATCTGGGAAGCTCATGGATTCGGTAGCGTGGCTTTACTTCTTTTTTTTTTTTTGGTTTGTTTTCAATATGCAATCTGTGAGAGTTTGTCTTGACACGTGATACAGGACAATATACATTCTCACTTCCAATGTTAGCCCCAGTTTGCACTTCTCTTGTTACTTCATTACATGAGCCACAAACCTAATTCAAAAAAGCTAATACTAAAGATTTTAAGGGTTGGGGGGGAAATTGAGTCCCACATCGTAACCCTGTTTCCTAATCAAAAAAAATTTTTTTAGCTGGAAATGTAGGGTTAGCTTTCTTTTTAGCTTTATGTCATATCCACCTAATCTGAACCTGAAGGAACGTTGTTCAACTGGGAGATTGTGTCATTTTAGCTGTTCCTAAATCAACGTTAATTAGCTACAACTGATATAATTAGCTGTTCGTCATCCGTTAAAGCTTCAGTTAGCATGAAGATGAATGATGCCTGCTACCTAAATGTTTTCTATATTACTAATAAAAAGTAAACAGTAGATTCAGTGAGAGAATAGAAGTGTGTCATTAGCATAGGAGTTCAGTGAATACAGGTATTTTGCTAACTGGGCCCAGCTACAGAAATTATCTGACCTTTCTCATTTTTTTACGGTACAAAAACATAGATGTGTTATTATGAAAACATTAATATAGATAAATATACCTGACAAAACTTTTCAAACATACAGAATAGGCAAGGAGATATGTCACTTCAAGCTAACGTTAGTTAGTTTGGACGTGGAATCAGAACTTGGTATGCGAGTAAAACTCTTATGCAGTGGAAATAATAATTCCAGATGGACTGTCTGAAAATTTTTTAAAAATACTTTCAAACATCCCGCATCATAGTTTTATATTTTAGGAAAGAAGATACTTCCGTAGCTCAAATGTAATGACATGACGATACATGAGAGATACAAACTGGGGCTAATCCAATGTTACCTTGCCTGATGTAAAGTGACTTCAGGACATTATTTCCACTGATGTAAATGTGTATGTATATAGTACATCTAATCTGCTGTTCCTGGCAGGTTCTGCTTGACAGTTAAGGCTCATTCCTAAACACGGAGATGATCAAATCAAGTGGTGACCAAATTAAGAGTGCTAGGCGCAGAATAATAATGTGGTTTCAGTTTGAGAATGAGCCTTAATGCTCCCCAGCAGCCTGTCATAGCACTGTACAGTTAAACTGCTCATCCACACTGATCACAGATCCACCATGCTGCAATACAAAGGCAAACAGCAGTAACTACATCTTTAAAAAATGACACCCTATAAATGCTGCTAAATGACAAACTGTCCACCTATGTACCAACGACACAGAAGATCCACTCCTCACATGGTTACTGCTGTTTGACCTTTTAGGTTACCACAGCATGTTCCTCCGTGACTTGGCATGTCTCTTTTCTGGCTTGCACTGATGATAGAATGTCCCCCCCCCCCCTGCTAAAACATGTATCACACTTTGGGATGTGTCCCTATAGTTGAAAGGGCATCCTCTGGCCTGACCTCAGGGGGCAGGCGAGGGAAAGGCTGCAACTTGAGACTATTGAGATTCACCCACTCTCATTCCCTCTCAGAAAGCCACGTCTACCCGCACAATGGAAGTTAGTGGACAAACATCACACAACTAGGAGTTAGTTCCATAACCAAACTGTATGGATGGTGGTCCTTCAAAGTTGGGACATTGTAATGACCTGTAATGTAATTATTTTAAAGGATAAGGCTAGTAATGGTCACCCCGTTTTTTTTTTTTTTTTACATTCAACAAATTCATTGAAAAGACCAAACCAAAACCAATCATCTTTTCAGTTGGTAGTTTTGAGCAAGCATAACTAGTGCACTTGTTAGGGGTAGTTTTCAACAGCAAAGTGAGTTGACAATATGAAAATAATAGACTATAGTCAGTCTTATCCTTTAAATGTGCAAATGCCAATAATCTAAAGTAATCCAATGTAATATAGCCTATACAAGAATAAGCCAAGAATATATAGTAACATGAGTCAGCTATTGACTTTGTCACATAATACAAGATCAGTTGATATTTTATGGGACTGTCCAGAGTATTTACTGTTATTGTTACTCTTATATCTTGATGTGGAAAAAAATATATCAATTTGATCGACAGTCACAATTCAGGTTTTTATTGTATTTTGGCATTTTCTTTGACTGTAAGGCATTATTACATTTAGTTTCATTACATTAAAGGTATTGTTGTATTTAAAGGGGTACTCTATCGATTCTGTGTTGTACTTCATTGAGGTTGTGGGGAGCAATATGTTTAAAAAAGAATTATAAAAATTGATGCAGTAGAGGCCAAGATATTCTATTCTTAAAGAAACAAAACTGACATCATCAGAAAACTGAACTTCGGTGGAGCTCCCCTTAATGTTTTCCTTAAATTTCAATGACTACAGATGTAAGCTGTTGTTGCAAAAATGGCCACCATCTTTGGGGTGTGTTGGGGGCTTTGGGGTCACTCATTAAAACAAGACTTGTTGAACACTTGTGGCTTATTTGGGAGGGTTATAACATTACAACAGAGTTGGTAGAGATGTATTGTAGACCAGACACGATTCTCTGTCTAGCTTATTAGGAGAATTCTGTCAGCTCTGATCTTTCCGTTTCTATCAGTAATGTGAAATGGTGCAGACCCCTGAGAAAGCCCACAATCTCATTTGACACGTCTCCAGATCTGTTCTTCTCTCATGGGATATGTTTCCAAGAAGCTAACTTACCACTGGTGAATCTGAATCTCCAGGGTACATGTTGTACAAATTGCAATTTACTAGAATGTTCATAATAGATTATAAGATAATATTAAGGGCAATGAATATTATATTGTATCTTTATCAAGGGTTACAAATAAAGTTCCCATGGAAAAGACTGAGAACCTGTATTGTGTGCTTCTTGTGAATCAGACATGAATAAAATGGTAACTGCGGAAATGATTTTGCTGTGATAAGTTTATTGCTCTTCTTTCTGTAGTATACAGGGATGCAGGCAAATACTGTTTTTTTTTTTTTTTTTTTTAACAATAGTAAAGCAAGTCGGTGGCCAAGCAACATGGAAGCTTCTGTCACGTTTTTTTTTTCCACGGGGAAAATGATTGAAAAAAGAACCCAAACAGATTTTTAAAAAGGCCGATAGATATTCTTACAACTGAAGACAGAAAGTAAAGAACATCAGCTTTGTCATATACTCAAAACAATGAGCATCACTACATGTAGCAATGGAACCCATAGTGCAACACTTCATAGCTAACAGGAAAATAAGCTGTATTTGGTCAAAACAGAACACATAGTGAGAGTGAGACCCATGTGTACAGAGAACATTATTGTAAATGCAAGAAATGAATTGGCCAAAGCACTTAAAGCAATAGTTTGACATCATTTGCTTTCTTTCTGAGAGTTGATGCCACTCTCATGTCTGTATAGTAAGTATGAAGTTGAAGCTAGGAGACAGCTAGCTTATTTTAACTTAACATAAAGACTGGAAATAATGCGAAGCAGCTGATGCCTTATATGTTACTTGTTTAATGTATATAAAACTAAAATGTAGAAGCATTGTGGTGAAACGGGGTTATTTTTTGGCTAGTGCTGCTAGCATGAACAAGAACAGAATAGCAAGTTGCGATTTTACGAGGGGTTATTTGCTAGATTTAACGTACATATTAATGAGTGCTAAGAGAGCTAGACTAACTTGAGGAAAAACATGTTGCTAAGGATAGGGAACAACGGTAGGAGCTCATTGTGGCTTAATATCTCACAGTTAAGAAAGATTAAGTAAGAGGTGCTGATGGTAGGCAGATTTCGTTAGCTTCCATTAGCTTCCAACGAAGGCTAGCCGTTTCCCTCTGTTTCCAGTCTTCATGCTAAACTAAATTAACGACTTATATTTACCGGACAGATAAGAGAGCAGTAACTATCTTCTTATTTATCCCGCAACAAGAAAGTCAATTTCCCAAAATGTCAAAGTATTTTGTTATGTGCTAAAAACATTCACTGACCAAAACTGAAACCTACTTTTTTAGTTTAACTACTGTGTGTATAGGCTGGCTTTTGGTGCAAGTTTGTGCTGAGTTAAAAGGCAGTATTCACAGTAAAGATTTGAATATATTACATTTTCCTATTCACAAGTGCTAATAATGGACATTTCTGCTTCTTATTATTCTTAAAGGAAAAGAAGTAGATTTAAGAAAGCATGGCTTTTAAAAAGTGGTTCCTTTAGTTTGCGTCACATTTTTTAAAAAAAAGAAAAAAAAGAGAATTCATTTACTAAGAAATGTCCGTGGTCAAAATGGTAGCACTGGAGTTTTCTGGTAAATCAAAAAAAGCCCCAATCGATTAGAAAGGAATGTCAGTATAAATACAGGATAAAGTACAAATATAAAAACACTGAATAAATAACTGTGATTGGCCTGGAAATAGAAAGGGTGACAATTTGTAAGGACTTGGTGAGAAAAAAATAGAGATGAGATTTTATGTACTTTTCTTAAACATTTGCCTGACTTTGCATTAACACAAAAATATCTTAATTGTGTAAACGCAAAAATGAAAAACTGACATTTCTTGAAGCTTCCTATATTAATATATATCAATATCTTCCAGGGAATGGTAGATCACTAACACTAAAAAGGGGGAATTGGTATAAAAAAATGTATGATGAAAGCTGTTAAGGCACCATTTTTCTGCCGATTACAACTAATAAGACCAAAGATTTTTTAAAGACATGAATGTCTCTCCATAATCTCATTCTGTGGATAAATACGCCAAATAGTGAAAAGAAACATGTATAAAAAAAGGCCCTTCAAAGGAATGACAACCATTTCTACAAACATACTCTAAGCTCAAGCAAACTGTGACAAATGTGTATTAAGCTAAAGGTGCACGGTGAGATTTTTTTTTTCCATATTTACATCAAATGATGAACTGATTACATAATACACTTGATTTGTGGTTTGTGTCTTCTCCCACACCACTGACAAAATATGCAGACGTCAACTTGTCTCTGTCAGTACAGTTATGATATTTACAAAATGGCCGTACTAAGCAATCCAATTCACTTTGTAATTCCTTTTTTTCCAGTAATACACACATAGACTCAGAAAGTATACAATGATTGTCAACATTTGTCTTCAAGTCTAGATGGCGTAACACTGATATTGCATAAAGTGTTGGTATAAAGCACTGTAATAATGTCTTTCCATTATCTGGAAAATCCTTCATGTCTCTTCTGTCATACACATTTGGCGGTTGTGCGCATCATCGTCCAAAAAGGACAAAGATCATGTCAAAAAGCACCTAGTCTTTGGATTCTGGGTATGACGGCAACATAAGAAACTCAGTTCAGTGAAGTGGAGACAATGTCAAAATAAAATTTTGTAGTAAAATGTCATAAATCTTTGGATGTAAGCTAATAGTCTATGCATAATGTCATTTCCCACTGGATTCAAACGAGCAGATTCTGGCACTTGGACTGAAGCTGCTATGAGTAGAATTCAATAGTTCTTTGGTATGGTCATAGCTGATATCAGCTGTCCGTACAGTTACTTGCAAGCTGGTGTATTTTATTTGGCTGCTGATGGCTTGATTATTGTCAGCAGGCACTTGGGTAGTGGTGCTGCTTTCACCAGTGCTCCAAGTGAAGGTCCATGGCAGAGTTCAAGTTAATATCTGTGACATCCAGGAACTCTGTGTTGAAAATGCTGGGCCCGCTGGGCGGAGCGACACTGAAGGCTGTGGCTGAGCTGGGTGGCGTCAGGTCCAGCCACTCCATCGTCTCCCAAGGTGTCTCACTGAAGGTCATGCTGACCATCCCCTGCACCTCGGGTACTGCGGACACCTTGCTGATGGGCGACAGAGGAGTGTCCATCAGATCTCTGTTGGTCAGAAGTTTGTCCTGTTGTGGATGGTGAGGGTGGCGGTGGTGATTGTGGGGGCTGCCGTACACTTCGCTGTCTCTGTTCCCCTCGTCTTCCTGGCCCCCCTCCTCTGTGGCCATTTTAAGAAGGGTTACCTCTCCTCCCCGCCCAATGGGACTGCCCAGCAGAGTCTCCAGATGGCTGTCAGCGATGTGATTGGCCGAGTGGTCATAAGGGAGCTGGGTGGGGGACAGGTGTTCGTAGTGTCGGTGGAACCTCGGGACGAGGAGGCTGGGACACCCTGAGGACACAGTAATGTGAGGCACAACTTTGGTTAGAGAGGACCTCTCCCCCTCTTCTCTGGCGTTAGCTGGCATCTCTTGAAGAGAAAGAGGAGAGGAGGGAGGGTCACAAAAGGTGGCGGAATCTGATACCCATGTGTGAGGTAAGACTGTGACTGACAGGTCAAATTATAAACTGATCCACTTGGTGATTCACGAGTAGATTTTAAACCAACTTGCATGTTCTGTGCCAGCTACAGTTTTATTTCTGGACGCTAAAATTTTGTCAAATTTCACCTTACCTCCACTCTCTATGAGCACATCCAGAAGTTCATCCATCTGCTGACTTCTGGTCAGTTGCTGTAATGGTAATAAAAGTAAACAAAAAGTGACTATTTTTATTAAGTGAAGAATGTTTTAATAAAAAGTACAATCCAATTACATTTAAAGAGTTTACATAAAAAGATGCAGGCTTTCAAGCAGTCTGCTCAGACTTGCAGAACAGTGTTTTGGTGATACAAACATTTTTTGGAGACAGACCAGTTTATTGGTTGAGATAAATCTAAGTCAACAATACCACTGTCTACTAGTTAGCTAGATTTTCAAGTAAATGTGTGTGCCTTCCAGAAACATTACTTTGTCAATAAAGTGAGGCAGTAGAGGCATTGCAATAGAACAGGACATTAATTCTACAACATACTTTTGAATTATGCTCTGAAGGTTATGTTCGAATTGAGCATTGAGTGTTTTTTCAAATTAGATTTTTTTGAAGAAAAAAAAAGAAGAAAAAGGGATAGCTCTTATCAGGGATCTATTAGATGGATCCCACTGCCTTTGGTGATCACCCAACTCCCTTTTCAGTCACTGAGGGTCTGAGGAGGATGTTAGGTGAGACATTTAGGTCAAAGCACTGCTGTGCCTAGGTACAGCCTCACTTAGCTGCTAGCATGGCTGTTAACTCTTAGTAAAATGTACTGGGTCTCCAGATATCAGATAACACCCAAACTGCCTACCTCCTCTACCAAAACTACCTTCTAATTTGCATGAACTGACTGATTAAAAATGCAGTCTTGACAGGTTTTCTGCATTAGCTTTTCTAGGTTAGCTAGCAAGCTAGTACCTTTGGTTACTGTCCAGTTTCAAATGGGTACAGTGTAACTATTATAATGTGTACTGCAACATCATGAATGTCAGTGTAAAAAAAGTAGCTTTCATTGTGTTTTATATATTTTGAAAGAATGAGTGATGTTACCAGCAAGTTATTATGGAGAAAACTTAAGGTGAGATTGATACCAATATTGATATTGGACAGAAAAACAACAAACCAGTAATGTTGGATAAGTTCATGACACACGTTTTTGATAAGGATTCTTTTAAGAATTGTGACCAAGGTGTGTATTAATTGGGACATTTTACAGCTGAAAATGAGTGCCTCCTGTTGGACAAACTATGCAATTGAGACATTGTATAGTACATTTGACATTTCAATACTCACATTTATTATTGCTTATCAGCCAACATACAAACTGATACTTATAGTATCAGTCGAGCCAATGTATGTTACACTTATTTGTTTATTTGTTCTTTTAACTCAACCAATAGTTTATCTGCCCTCAAGAAATGTTTATATGTCTAAAAAACAATCTGCTTCAGGCTTGGTAAAGGTTGAAAACAGTCAGTGCGGTGGACAAAGCGATGGGTGAAAAAAAGAGGTGCAATACAGGTGATGGAATTCAAGAGACCAAAAAGAAGACAGAAAAAAAGTGGAATTAGACCAACGCCGATAGGTAAAATAAAATCTATGTCCAGCCATTATCTAGGGAATTTTAGCATGGACTTGAATTTACCTGCTTGACTGCATCCTCATAGCATGGGGGCTGTCTTAAGTCAGATGCAGCTGAATCTGAGCTACTGAAGGCAGGGGTAGAGACCTGGCACTTTTGGCCAGCATGACGAGGAGAGGGCAATACTGACATCTATATGAAAAATAGGTGAGAAGTGACATTAGCCTACCAATTAGAGTAGGGTGCTTACTGAATGTGAGTATATTACAGATAACAAAAGCATGGAGAACAACTGATGAGGCCCTTGTGATTGAATAAACTCATCACCTTTACATTATATTTTAGGAAAAGGCTCGGCGTTGTGTTCTTGTAAAGGAAAAGTCACTGACATGTGAAGGAATGTGTGATAAAGACAGATGAACTCTTTCTCAAAGAGCAGAGATATGACAAGAGTGACATGAACCTCAAAACAGAAGACGACTGTTGAGGGTCAGAGACAGATCACAAATTAATGGAAGAAGGAGAAAAATGGTTATGTGAACGTGTGGTGATTCAGATAAAGTACATGACATTGACATGACAACAACACATTGCTTTTATCTGTTGCTGTTTTATTTACCTTTGGTTGCATATTAGGGTTCTCAGCCTTGGCTGAGCCGTTGTGGTTAAGGCCACAATCAGCTGAGTTGGGAAAGACTCCCTGAAGGCCTCTTTGGTCAGAAGGATAAGAACAGTTCAGTGGCTGGCCACCACTCTTCTGCTGCATCTGTAGTTAGCCACAGGTGATGGAAACGTGTTAGAAAACATACATAATAAAGAGATATGTACAGTACATTAAGGCAACATCCAGAAATGGAATGTAATGTTCATAAGTACGTTTTCATTTGTGTAAACCCCCGGAAATAAGAATGGTGTTTTCGTCACTTCAGAAGGAGCCCTTTATATCTACATAGGGAGTGGGTCCTCTTCCATGGAGCAAGCCATGTTTCTACAGTAGCCCAGAATGGACAAACCAAAGTTTTGTGGTGCCTGTAGGTTCTCCTACATGCTTGGAAGGGGATGGAGGGAGTATTCAATTGGTTGTAATCTGTAACCTCACCACTTGATGCCACTAAATCCTCCACACTAGTCCTCTAAGGAATGAATATGCTTCAGCTGATGGATGGTCAAACATTGTGTGAACCCTCCACATGCCACACCTTTTTTATATTTTGGAACTGAGAGGGGAAAACTAGTTTGTTTTGATGGTATCCCAGTCTTTGCTCTTTAATAATATAATAGCCACTTTTAAATGTATTAAAAAGTAAAATAGTAATTTACCCATTTGTTTTCCTTTTAAACATTTTTATTACATAATTTATTACTTAAGTCAGATTAGGCAGGCTCATACCTGCATGTTACGTGCTCTGTTGGGCTGGGGGTGACCGCAGCCGTCCCTTCCCAGCGGAGGTGATAGCAGGTAGGGGTTATTAGGAGAAGAAGGCTGGGGGCTACTAGAGGGCTTTCCAATGGGCGAGTCTTGCGGTGAGCACTGTGGACTGAGGAAAGCAGACATAGTGGAAGGGCTGCCGGAAGAAGGGGCCGTGTCCATACATTGTGGCCCGCCATGGCCCCCCATATTGGAGAGTGAAGCGTTGCAGTGTCCCATGTCTTCCATGCAGCTCCCAGGAGGGCTCTTGAGCTGTTTGGGAGAGGAGAGAGGGCAGCTGGAGGAGAGGGACATGGGCTCTTGTTTGATTGTCACCCCAAAAAAATGCTGGCCCATCATGGCTGTAGTCTGCTGGTGGTGCATGGAGGGGTGGTGTGACTGAGATGGAGGAGGAACGGTGTCCTGCGTTGCTCCATAGCAGCGTTTCCTCTTGTGGAGCTGCATCTTCAGCTCTTCAACCTGGCAAAGATAAATATACCAATAAGCACTTTAATATACTTCTTACAAACACTTGGCAAGATTTTAGCTTGTTAATGGCAACATGTATCATTTTGTATCATGAATTCCTATTTCCCCTTAATGAGACACTGTAGATGACCAGTTCCAGTAGTGCAGTAAATAGTATCCCTAGTCATTATTGTCAGACTGATAAATGATACAACATTTTTTAGGTGGAGGAGAAAAAGTCTCACATTCAGTTTTATTAAATGAGACGAGCAACTTCAGAAGCAAATTCTATATTCCTCTTATATATTAAAAGTTTTAACAAACTAATGTAACTAAATATCTGAAAATGATCGTGCTAGTATGGTCAATTTATATGATACATGTGAGGGCCATAAATAACTTCTTGACACAGCAGTAAAATCACAGGTGTTACTCACTGCTTACATGTTTCTATTTGAGTGTCCCATGACAGTAAGCCGTCATGTGGTTGTGGAATTCAGTCATCATTCATTTTAGTATTGACACCTGTGATTTTCCAACTGTCACGTGCCCAAATGTGTTCCGTCATAAAGGTCTATGTGTTGGGGTTACAGCCTATTAAAGTTAGAATCTTTAATATAGGTTATTATTAGACGGACACACAGATGTCACCAACCTGTCTCTGCTCCTGGTGCAGTTTCCACGTCAGCTCCTCGATCACCTTCTGCTTCTCCACCAGCATTTTATCTTTTTCCGCTTCCAGGCCGTCCATGCTTCCGCCCTCCCCTGCCCTCGGTCCTCCCAGGCCGTCCTCCATGCCGAGCTGGGCCGGAGACGGCTGCAGGGCGAACTGCGTGGGCGAAGACATGGGCACGTCGCTGAAGCTGTCGGGGAGCGAGCCGCTGAGGGACAGCTCGGAGGAAGCCGGCGAGATGGGAGGGGTGGAGGAGGTGCTGGGGTAAGGGTAGTAGCCTCCCTGGGATAGGGCGCTGGAGGAGGACGGGGACTGGTAGGAGGACAGGGAGCCCGTTGGAGTCACGGGGAAGGTCACAGTGGTGATGTCAGAGGAGCCCGAGGGCGAGGACCCTGCATTGGAGTCCTTGAAGGGTCGGAGTCGCTCAATGAGGGCGGTTTTGGTGCCAGAGACAGGCATGCCACGGATACGCAGGTGCTGTCTGAGCTCTGATACCTTACATAGCAACAACAAAAACATTACTTAGATTTCAACAACACGTGGACACACATACAGTAATTTCTAGTGTACTGTAGTTGACATTTCTTTCCATCAACACCTACTTTTAGGTCGTCCAGGTTGGCTGGCAGGGGCCCAGGTTTGACCGGTGAGATGTTGCTTTGGTTGGGATATGTGTTCTTGACCGGAGAGGACGAGTTGCTGTTGGCTGTGCAGGATTGAACACTGGAGCTGCAAGCTGATATCTGCTCACTGCTTCCTCTGCAGAGGGACAAATCAATGGTTCAGTCTCTCATAGAAACACATAGTAAAATAATAACAACAACAATAAAATACATCAGCTCAGCACTACTTTTGAATTAGGCACCATTTATAAAGGACTAAAACTTTAACTAATACATTATAAATCAGTTTTTTAACATTAGTAAGAAGTGAGGTGTTTCTTTGGTTTCAGTTTATCCTCCATTATCCAACTTGAAAACAAACAGAAGGAGGACTCAAATGAGAACAGATATAATCAATAAATTAAACAGTTAATAATTTAAATACAGTGTAAAAAGAAATAAGACTTTTTAATCCATCTTTTTTCTGTAAAATTGGTATTATAAAGTGTGAAGCTGTAATGACATTTCTTTCATTTTAATTTTGTCTTTTTAATCTATTTTAACTTTGTTTTTTTACTCTAACTTTAAATAAACATTTTCTATTATTCTCTTTAATTTATTTTATTTAAGTTTTCTAATTATTTGATCATCCTTATTTTTCTTATTTTTATTCCTTTTCATTTTTATTCCTTTTCTTTATGTTGTCACTTGTTCTATCTTATTATCAGCTTGTCAATCAACTACAAAGCACTTTGAACTACATTAGCCTGTATAAAAGATGCTATATATATAAAGTTTGATAGATAATGAGATCATGAGATTGAAAGCCCCTTAAAAAAAGAGAGTAAGGTGTATCTTGAGTCATTATGTGTCCAGTGGTGTGACTCACTTCTGGGTCTGTGCTGGTGGGTGGGGCTGGTAGCTGAAAGTGGGCTGCCTCTGCTGAGCCTGGACCTGGGCCGGTGTCTGTGGAGTGTGTGTATGCTGCTGCGAGTGCTGCGTCTGTGAGTGTGTGTGAGCATGTTTCTGCTGGCTGAGGATCTGCAGCTGCAGGAAGAGCTGCTGCTGCTGGAGGAGTCGGGCGTAGGCCGAGTCCATGGGCGGAGGCGACTTTTCGGCCTTCTGGTCCGGAGGAATGTACTGGTGGTACTTGAGCTTCTTCACTTTGGGCTTCACATCTTTGGGCTTCTTGTGTCGGTTCTTGTCTGTCGTCTTTGACTGTTCAGAGGAAGGAAGGTGAAATAGTAATAAATATGCAGGTTATGGTGTTAACAAGACGTTTACACTAGTTTTCAATGTGTTTAAAGTAAAAAAACAATCAATAGTTAAGGACTGACTGACCTTGACAATAGCAGGAACAGGTATTGGGGGAGTCGCCTGGCTGTTGTTAGCTCCAGACAGTCCTTCATCTTGGCTTTGATCAGGTGGGTCTCTGCTTGTGCCCCCCTGTACACAAAAACAATGATTTCTAGTCTCTTCTTATCAATCCACTCAAATGTATCTTTTTAAAATGAGTATGTGATGAGACAGTGTTTAAACCAATATATCCAGTGAGAGTTCATTCACATTTCTACTGACATTTTTTTTAAAGCAGTAAATTAAACCACAGTTTATATACAATAGGTAGAACTGGCTCGACTGCAACCAGATGTATCATTCAAATGGTGCTCAGGTGTTCATGCATTGGTTATAATCCAATACTATAATATATCAGTGCAGAGGTTCTGTCAGAATCAAAATCACATGTTGCATGTTCTACTTGTAGTAACATTTGGAATGCAAGACTTAAAAGAAAACATATTTCCACAACTGTCTGTGGGGAACATATGTTTATATGTGCAACCGAATGTTATCCATATATAGTTGAGATATTTCAGTTGGTACCAAAGGGGTGAGCTGACTGACAGATTGAAATTGACATCCCTAGGGTCATACTGCTAACATGGGTAGAAAAGAAAATGATGGATTAATCTGTTACAACAATAAACATCAGTTTCGGTCATAGGCAAATGCTGAATATCACTGTCTACTTCAAGTTTGAATTGTAAATTATGGAACAAATGCAAACAACAAAGACACAACAGGATAAGACTAGAACCAGAAACAGCAGTTCAACTAATTGCAATTAATTACTCAAAAATTGTTGGCATGTCCAAAATGACGAGTTACAACTGCACATAAACATCAGAATAAAGATATAGTATACAACCTGAATGCATCATCCAGTTGCACACAAAGAGTATATTTTACACCCCCCCCCCCCCCCCCCCCCCCCGCTACATTTGATGAACTGGTCTGTTTAGAAGTGAAACAGGTTTATCCATCCAGCTGTTTTATGATCTCCTCCCACTGATGAATGACTTGTGCCAAACAAAACTAAACAATGACATATAAAAGTGCTATTGTTGTCCTAGATTTTATGTATTTTGGTCTAAATGTTTCTGTTTAATTGAGGCATGGAGGTGTTGACTGTAGTAAGACAGACGGTTTGTAATCCAAATGGAGTAATTATCAGGAAAAAATGCACATGTATTGCCGCTTCGCTTCTAAAAAGTGTTCCAAAAAGCTCCAGACATTTCAAACCGACACTAGAAACTGTGAGTGGATGATTCAGTTGGAGCCAGTCAGAGAGCAACAGTCTAACACATATAAACAACATAAATTTTTAAAGAGTGACCGTTGCTGACGGCGACCGTTGGAATGAGGTCATCGTGAGTGAAAGGTAAGGAGTTAGGGAAATAAAGGCAGCTGTGCCGGCAAGATGGCGCGGCCTGCTGGAATGTGACACCTGCTTAGTTCAACTCAGTCCAACGGTCAGCCGATAACAAGAGGACGTTGAGGATGAAGGTGTAGTTCACGCTTGACGCCACCGGAGGGCAGAGCGAGCAAAGCATTGATGGAGCAGTGAAACAGATCTGCAAGAGGTGCAACAGGAAGATAGAGGGAGAAACAGATGGAAAAAAGAGGATTTGGGGGCAAGGGGGTGGTTACCTGTCGTGTGCTGGTGAGGGCAGGTGAGGAAGAGGAGGAGGGTGTACTGCCGACGGCCTCGGACGAAGGGCAGGCCGAGCCCTGAGACTCATCGCTGTGGTGCTGCTCTGGAGACAGACTCTCACTGCTGCTGTCCTCCTCAAACGCATACGAGTCCTCTTGTTTGGGGAACTTACCATGATTTACTGTAAGGAGGACAAAAGAGAGAGATGAGAAGGAGGAGTAACACATAACATGCTTTTAAAGGACGAGTCCAGTCAAATATAACATCGGCTTTTCCTTCAATCCAGGACTGTGTACATACATGCCACTAATAATAGATAACTGTACAGCTGCAGGTATAATCCAGACTAATATAACAGTGAGGAAGCAGGTTTGTTAAAGCCTGGATTAGTCAGTTAGAAGTTAACCTTGTCTGAAATCATCATTATAGGGTTCATCATTACGTGGCATCTCAAAATCAATAAATATGAATTAAAGAACCTCATAGTTTCCACTAGGGCTGCAACTACTGATTATAATAATTGTTTCATTTGAAAATTATCTTGATTACTTGTGTTTTTGGGCTGCAAAATGCAAGAAAATGAATAAGCCCATAGTGATATAAAGTACTGAAATTGCATGTTTGGTCTGACCAGTGGTCCAAAACACAAATAGACTCAATTATGACCAATAAAACTGATGATTAATTATTAAATGAATAACCATTTTATTTTTTATACCATTCAGCTGACTGGTTAATCGACTGATGGTTCCAGCTGTAGTTTTAAACATCATTTTTAATAAGTATGATGAAGTTCTCACCACATTGTGTAACTGATTGATTGATATATGTGAAAACATGCTGACACTGCTAAAAAGAAGTCCAATGGGGCAAGAAGCGCAAACAGTTGGATGATATCAGACAGGATGTGAATGAAATGATCTAAAGCTTTTTATTTGAAGGTAAAATGAAAACGGAGCACAGCTGAAATGAATGAAATGTTCTTGTACACAGTCACTGAAGGATGCATGTTGTTTATGATGTATGTTCTCTATGTGAGAAGTGGTATTCACACACTGCCCGTCTGTCACTGACACTCAGCACAGAGGTGTTACGCTGTGTGGGTGAGAGACCGACACGTTCGCTTTACCTCCTGATTGGCCGGACTGATAGAGGGCACAGTTTCGATTGGAGGAGCTAAGAGCGCCTATCTAAACCGGAGCCGGAGGGAGAGAGCCCGGAGAGGGAGGTGGTAAAGGTTGGAGTGTATTGGTGTGTGGGTTGTGTGAGTGTTGATGTGTGTGTGTGTGTAGAGGTATAAGATTCTCTTTTTGCATCCAAACATGTGACAGGCAGGAACAGACCCTGGTTTCAATCACAGCACCAGCCCCATTCTGTGCAACTCAATGACCTCCACACACACACACACACACACTCACACACACACACACACACACACACACACACACACACACACACACACACACACACAAAGCTTAACACACAGCTTAATCTAGATCATTGTCCTAAATGCCATTTCCTCCCACCTGTTCATGTTTAACTCCTTAATCACTGGTTCCCTCTCCCCTCCTATCACTCTGTCACACACATACATACCAACACACACAGATACACACACACTGATGGCTCATGCATTTTCTCTCAGCTATATACAGTCCAGTACATGCTGTTTTCCACGAGTCTTTAAGTCAATTTGATGTCACCGGGAGATTGAGCTGGCAGAATTACAGGAAATCTGCGAGCCGCGGACACTTCCGCTTTTCAAGTGGCTGGTTTAGGAGTTACGACGGGTCACATAGTTTCCAAAAGTACAGAACAGGGGTTGAAACAATTGTTGGGAGTGTGTGTTGTGTTGGAGGATATGGAGCTTTAAGGTGAGGGGTTAATGCTGCAGGCGAGGGGGGAACGGCAGCAGCCTGGTCCTGTCACGCAGCTTTGTAGGTGGCTGCCTGGAGCCGCACGGCCCAGTTAAAGCTGAGACACAAAGCAGAGAGAGGGTACAAACATACACACAGGTACACCCACACACACACACACACACACGAGGATGCACTCAAAAACTCAAACACACACTTACTTGCAAACACACTTCTAAAGAAAAAGGGTGGAACCAAATACAGCTGCTGTTCATCTCAATAAAGCGTGTTCCCCTCCTCCTGCAGAGGTAGTGTAAACCAGCTGACTGCAGCCTTTACGCAACATGTTTACTGGAAGCTCAAGGGGGCAAACATAAAACCGCTAAAACACCCCGAGTCTTAAAAAAAACACACTACATGCACTGCCAGGAATGATATAGAGACAGTGAGTAACATGTTGGGCACTAGAGGACAAACAGTGCGAGGCCTGACTCTCTCCGCTTGGCAGTAAATCAACGCAGTGTCCAAGCTTTATATCTCATGACATCAAACACTGGACAAGTGGAATATTTCAAGAGGGCTCCCCAAACACTTCAATCTGTAATATACATTTTCTGTATAAATCCTGATGTCAAAACACCTCTTTTATTTTTTGAAGAAAATGTGCCTTTACTGAGCTAAAATAAGTGCATTTTTAGAGATCTGAACTAACCTCTGGTAATCTCTAGAAATGAGCACAAAGTCTAAAAATACAAATAACATTCTTTCAGTAAGAGATACAAATAAATAGCTTTCCTTGCCAAAAAAAAAAGAAAAAAAAGAAAAAGTAAATCACACTGAAGGGGAACAACAGGAAACTGGTCGTTTGGTTACACTTTTAAATAAATCCCCCATTACAAAGGATTTCTAAGTTTATTAATGGTTAATAAATAACTTGTAATGCTTTATATCAGTTTTAATCCATGAATATAAACAAACTTGGGGCTGCTGGCTTGTGTTCCTCATGCAGCATTAATTGATGCTTATTAGTTACTTATTTTATGATAGGTCACCTGGTCTGCAGTTATGAATGCTAAGAAGTACTGTAATAACAAAGGGTTTTTAATCCATAAAGTCTGCAGTTGTAAATGTTAAAGTGGTAATAAATCACTTTCTAAGTGATCAAATGGTTCAACCACTCAGAGGGATTCAGGAACCCTGAAGTTGTTTATTAATAGCTTATAATTGACCTATACAGCATTATTAAATGGTTTAACAAAGCCAATAGCTCCAGCTTATAAATCCTTTATAAAGGGTGCATTATAAGAAAATGGTACCAATGGTTCTAATGCAACCACAGGCAAAAAATTAGATTACAATACAATTTAAGATTCAGTTAAAAACTCAATCTTTTTTTAGCTGTAGTTTTGGTGACATTAACAGTGAGATGTACTGTAGGGGATTTGAGGGTCCTGTTGGTTACTATAACAATATCAGCAATGGATCATCAAAGTCTTTAACGATATTTACTTGCATTAATGGTTTCAAGTGATAGAGAATTCATGCTGTTGTCAGAAAAAGCTCTCTGTGAAGGAGGAACATCACGTTTATAAAAGACTCTACAATAAACACTCTACTTTTAGTTGGTGCTTGTTTGACAAAATGACGTGATTGTGTTGAAGTCCAGCAGTGCAGTCTTTAAAGTGCATGCTGGTTAGATTACTATCTCCAACAGAGTGCTTTGTACTGCTGAGTAACTGACCTGAACAATGGTTTTGTTAATATACACACACACACAATTAGGAGGCATGCTCTCCTACTTAGAACAAACCAACGCTGTGGGATTACCAAACACACACACACACACACACACACACACACACACACACACACACACACACACACACGGAGTCTGGCAGGGTGAGATGCATGTGCATAAAGGTGTGTTATACTGCACTGTAGCATCTCTTTGCTGATACCTGTCATTGTGACGGCAGAGTCTAGGGGAATGATATTCTTTTGGACCAGCTCCAGGGGCCCCGGCCTGAGAGCCAGCTTCTCATTCAGGTCCTCGGCGAGCCGGGCTCGCTTTAGCCTCATCTGGGCCTCTAGAGAGGAGCCGTCTGAGACCAGGTCTGGATAACACACAGCAGGACCACACCATCAACAACACGGGACACACCAGGGAAACACTGATATACAAGTCTGTACATAGAGGGGGTCAGTACATTTACTAAAGTTAGCTATAATTATGGGGAACTTTAGGTGATTTGGTTTGCATTCAGACTAAAGGAAAACCATATTTTAGGCAGCACTACTTCATATGAAGTAAAAAAGACGCGGCATAAAGATGAGTCCACGTGAGGTAAACATTAGCAAAAAATGTGCGCATATTCCGGGTCTTTATGACTGTTTCATAAACAAACAGAGGCTAAGGGGAGAAGTGTGGGCCTGTTGCTAGCTAGCCTACAGCTAACATACACTCTGTATTTTGCACTGATAACCGTGGCACATACAGAGGCAAGGGGTAGAAGGAGAGAGACTGAAGGTAAATAGAATGAACCAGAGTCTCTGTTGAGTTCTCAGTTCAGTCGGAAGTTAAACTCAACATGGTTAGTTATTCTGTTGCTAGCTAGCCTACAGCTAACATACACTGTATTTTTTCGAGTACAACTGTGGCACAAACAGTACATGTAGGCAGAAGGAGAGAGAGTGGTGGGAAATAACAGAAACGGCTAGTGCGTCAGTTGCTAGCTAGCCTACAGCTAACATACTTTTGCTAGTTTGTGCTTACAACGGAGGCACATACAAAGAGGCGAGAAGGAAGGAGGAAGAAGGAGACTGGAGGGAAATAACAGAAAGAACTCTGTTGAGTTCTGAGTTCATTAACGAGTACATTTCACCAGGCCCAGGATCCAATCAGACATGTTCTGTTCATTCGCGCGGCATCCACTTTATCACTAACACTAACTGATAAAAAAAAAAAATATTTTCCCACATTCAAATGTTTTTTTTAAATAAGCAGAGTAGCAAAGCAACCTGAGATACTCTGAGAACAGTCTGCAGATAATACTTTTAGTTTAATAAATGTTGTGTATTTATTGAGGGTGGCCTGATAGCTGACTAATTGAGGCACATAACTGAGACATTCCAGCTAGGGACTCATGTTGCGTGTCGTACCCTCTTTCTCTCCCTTCATTTACTATCTGCCATCAAATACAGGACAAAATGCTTAAAAATATACAACTTCTACTGAACCTCACCCTAGAGACTGTGAATCCATCACTGATATATTGTATGTGTTAGCCTTTGTCAAAGCTGTCAGTACTCTGTGGATAAACTCTATTTCCAATGACATGGATGCTGTATTTTCACTGCTATAATAACATTTCAACTAGAAGACTGAATCATCATTTATATACAGTATTTGTTTTATCTTGTTTTCTGCTACTTCAGTTACAAAGTGTATCAATCAAGATGATGTTTTTATTTACATTTACACTAAATGATGTCAATGTCATTTCTTGTCTCATATTTTGGGTAATGTGTTCAACAAAAAACTCTAAATCTACAAAATCTATGTATTTAGATGCACAGCTAGCCATTAGCTCCCTGTGTAGCATTCAGCTGTTGTTTCCATCATTGCTACCCTCAGCCAGTATTTCAGGTTTGGAGCTGTTCTAATATCTGTCCAGCTGTTCTACTCTCAGTCCAGCCAGACACTTTTGAGCACTAAAAAAATAAATGGAGTGGCTGTAATTAAAGGGCTCCAGCGGGTGAGATTTTCTACCTTCCACAATCTCTCACTGTGAAATCCAGTATAAATAATCATGTCCAGAGCTAACCTGGCCTGGCCTAAAATCTATCCGCAGCGCTCGCAGGACTGATTACCCAGCCGAGCACACCGAAATCAGTTTGATTATCTGAGTTCAAGAATGAGCAACAGCACTTATTTGGTCAAATATAATTTGAGTCAGATTTTTCAGAGGGCAAATCTGAGGGATGGAATAAGATTCAGAGCCAAAATGAAATGAATGATATGGAGCTTTGTGCTGGACAGCTCAGGTAGAGACTGCTTGATGAAAAATGGATCTGAAAAATAATGCTTTAAAAGACAAAAAAAACCTACAGGAAAATTAAATTTAGATTGCTCAGTATGAATCACTTTTAATCTCCAAATACAGTAAATACTCACATTACACATCATTCTCTATGAAACACAGGAATAGAGACAGATGAGAGGATGAAAGGATGGAGGAAAATACAGAAGGAGGGATAACTATTAGGGAAGGAGGATGAAACAACAAATTAAGGAAGGAAAGGAAAAATGGATAAGAAGAAGGGATGAAGAGAGACAGACAGACGGGGATTCCTTTTGATTTGGGAATTCTAAATAACTTGCAGGAGTCGGAATGTGTCAGTCTGCCCAATGCATGCTGGGAAAGGCTCCTACCCAGCTATGCAGTGAACAAGATAAGCAGGTAGATAATAGATGGATAGAAGAAGAAATAATTAAAGATTGCTGTGGCTTTAATACAGTGGAAATGAGCTAAAGAACAAAGAGTAAAGGAAGATGGGACGGACGATAGATGTGATGTTGCAGAAAGGAAGCAAAGAGTGCAAAAGAAAGAAAGAAAGAGAGAAATTTAGAATAGATATGACGGTTTAAATAAGACAGTGAAGAAAAATAGAAAAATGAAAACAAGGAAGGAAAGGAAAAATTTGGAAGTATAGATTAAGATTGAGTCAGTCAAAATAAAAATGGAGTAAGGAAAAAAGGAAGAGGAATTAAAAAAGAGATAACAGAAAAAATAAGCACAATAATAAAATAGATATATTTACAGTAGATATGAAAGTATTAATATGAAGGGAGAAAAGGAGGGAGGAACAGTAGAAAGAAAGAGAAAGAAAGCATGGAGGGAAGGAAGGAAGAGAAAATAAAAAAAAGGTAAGAAAGAAAAAATAAGCATAATAAAAAAGATGGTTGAAGGTTGAAAAACGAAGATAGAAAAGGACAGAAGAACAGTAGAAGAATGAAAGAAAGAGAATGAAAGGTTGAAAGAATAATAAGATAGGCAGATCAAGTAGGCAGATCAAGTAAAGTAGTAAAAAAATGCTGGAAAAGGAAATAAGGAAGGAAGAAAGGAAGGAAGGAAAGAAAGAAAGAAAGAAAGAAGGAAGGGAGACAGAAGAGAAGTGAGGATGGAGGGATGTAACAGAGCGGTGCAGCACTGAGGGCCACACAGACAGTCAGACAGACAGAGGGGATGGTCCAGTGTGCTCTTCCTCAGAGGGGAAGTGGTCATGTTGGCACGCTGTCTCTGTCCACCAGCAGGGTGACATCATCATCTGTTTATAACTGAGCTGCCCACTCAGTCCCCTGCCCCTCCTCCCCTCCTCCCCCCAAACACCCCTCCTGTCAGTGACCGGCCTGATTTAAGACCTGATTTGACATCACAGGCATACATAGAGCTTTAAGTGTGTTTAAACTGTGTAACCAAACTGCTTGAAAACGTGTTTTGAGCGCGGCCGCTCCGGCCCTGCGCCGTTCATAACGTAATGTGATCCTGTGAGTCCCAAGCTGGCTTACAACACTTTTAAACATTCTCCAGCAGTATTAAAACACACAAACGCACTTTAAACCTATTGCAATACATATACCTGCTGACTGTATCTGTCAAATATAAACAGTGCAGTGAGAGGAAAGACGTATGGTGCATTAAGGCAGGAATAATTCCCTTTGTGTTTCCATCCACTGAGGATTAAAGCACCGCTGCTGTGGAAATGAAAATGGCCTGTTTTTATGCAGCATGCAGGAAGAAGCACAGTAAACCTGCAGCTACAGCCCTATTATCTTTATGAGGAAATATTAGATAGCATACGTGTGTGTGTGTGTGTGTGTGCGCAGAGGCAGACCTGTGGCCGGCAGGCAGACAGTGTGCTCCTATGCAGGCCACACGCCAGTCGGCCCTGAGAGGCTGGGGTGGATTCTTGAATAGCCTAATAAACACCAGATGTTCCCTGGGTAATATATACACAGACCCTGTGCCGTGTCCATCTCCCCAGCAGGAATAACACAGCCAGGCACAGCCAGCCAGCATGTGAGGGATCACATCTACGGCAGCACGGAGGAGGACGCTGCGTCGCCCCCCCAATATTGTTTGATAGTTGGGGTGGATGGAGGGGTGGGGGTGGTGTGGGGGGGGCACAAAGAGCCAGGGAGGACGGATGATGTTTTGGAGAGTGATAAGACGGTGAGTGCGTGGGTGCTAACAAACAGCACAAACCAAACTCTTTGCGAGCCGCTTTCCATCTGCGCCACCGCCTGCAATCAAGAGATAAACAACCAATTGAAATTTCTCTTTTAAAAAACCCGGTCGGCCAATTGCGTTTCTCCTTGCTGGCCTTATCTGTGACAGACTCCTAGAAACTGATAGGGCCTCGCCGGGCCTCTGGATTCCGTTCCCCCGTACACTTACCAGCAGTTTTATCTGGAGGCTGGAGCCTCTCTGAAAATGGCAAACGGTGCCAGAGATATCATTCAACAAATCCCTGGCCTGTGTCCAAGTCGCCCTCTCTTGTTGTTCCTGCAGGCGAGTGACCCAAAAAGAAAAAAAAAGAAAGAAAAGAAAAAAAAAAAGAAAACTACACACTGGCATGGCTCACTTCTCCAATGTTTGCCAAGACGACACATTGCTGCTTTAAAGTACGAGGAATCGATAAGATCTCAGTTTAGAAGTGGATGTCTGCTGTGTAACGTCTCATTCCAAACAAAGTGAGCGTTCTTGCTTTCTCATGACTATCTGAACTGTAGCATTGTATGAGCCGCTGATGCAGAACATATTCAGTGGTGTATAACATCCGTGTCATGTAGTGTGCTGGCAGTCAAAGCGTTTGCCCTGACCTACAGAACATGAGAGGCTGTTAATCTGAGGGACAGCCTCAGGATTTAAGAGTACGCTCAGTGCAGTAGTTCAGGTCTTCATGTTCTCGTCGCTATGCCTTACGTGACATTAAAAAGTGCAAAGCCTCTGTCTTAGAAATGGCAGCTCGGGCTGGACGTTGTTGTGTTTGGGGGCGAGCCTCATGCTTTGATGCTGTAAACAGGTACTGTCTATGTAAATCTGGCTGCGTTGAGCCTCTTCCAGCATGAGAGCATTCCTCTGCGGTCACTCACCGACCTGTCTGCCTACCCGCTGGCTGCACTGTCTGCCTGTCTCTCTCTCTCTCTCACTGCCGGGTGCATATATCCACCTGCTTCCTCTACGTCCACCTTTGTGTCTTGTCAGTACCTTGTGGATTTATCCGTCTCTGGAGTGTGGAGTCTGTTTCTCTTTAGAGCGTCTGTCATCTTAACTGTTTTCTTTTCTTCCTACCTGTGTCTCTCTCTCCGTCTGTCCTTAAAGCTTTCATGTGGAGTGTAAAGAGAGACACCACTTCTTAGAACAGTTTGACTCGGGTTACGCTCATTTACAATGTGGGCATGACATGTGTGAGAAGAATAGTGCAGCTTTGATTCCAAGACAAAAAAAACATGTAGCAGCTGATCTGACTGACTGGCTGCTGATTGGTTGGTGGTTTTCAGGAAGCTGGCTGGCATCTAATCTTATTGGTTCGTTTCAAAACTACAACAGATGATCACCAATCAGTTCTTTAGTTGTTTTCATTCAAGTCAATGTCAGATTCAATGATCTGCTTCAAACTTGAAATGATGCAGTCCAAGATGTTCCACAGATTACTGATTGAGCCAAGGTGACCCTCAATTAAAGGTCATAAATGCTCATATTTCCCACACTGGTTGTTTGAACCTTTACATCCTTTATATCAACACATATTGCATTTGTAACTAAGCTCATTATTTTTGACTTAGTAGCTGCTTTTTTATAATTCTTAATGGAATAAATGAATGTGTAATGTTATAATTCTTACCCAGCTCTGCAGTTGCGTTTTAGCATCTTTCAGCTCATTGTTTTGGTTTTAAGGCCAGAAACTTTACTGTCTTTACTGTCCAGCATCAGCAGGCAGCTGTTCCCACTTAACAAGGAGCTGTGTCAGTGAAAAAGCTCACTACTTGCTCAGCACCAAACAGCAGATAGAAATCATTAAGTAGCTGGTGAGTGTACAGCGAAGCAATAAGCAACTAAAGAATCAGATAAAGAGACCAAACAGAGCTAAAAAAAAGGAAAGAGGAGTAAATTTTGGACCTACATTCAACAGGTGGCCATGCTATACACTTTCCATATGAACTTTATAAGCTAATATGTCCATGTTGTGTTTACAGATTGTTACAGTGTCCCCAGAGAGGTCAAACTTGAGTAAATATGGAGAACTATGCTCATATTTTAATGGGAAAGCCAGAGTAGTGAAACACAAATGTCTAATAACTCAATTTTCAAAAACATTCTCTTTCATCTGGTATCAGACCATAAATATGGTTTTGGTTTTATTCACCCAGGTGTGAGATATCTGTCATCTCAATACACTTCAAGTGAGTGGAATTTTGTTTGTGATGCTAACGGGAAAAAAAAAAAGAGATACGTACAGTATTTTATACTCGTTCATCTTATCAGTCATTGGACCAAAGCTTATATTTTATGTTCCTTTGCTTGTTCATTGTGTCTCTCACACTCTTCTCCCTGTCTTTGTTAAACTGCAGTCTGACAGCATGTTAGTGGATGTGTGTGTTTGTGTGTGTGTGTGTGTATATCTCTGCATGTGCGTCAGCTCGGTGTTGGAAGGCGTTACTCACGAGGCATGATGCCTTGGTCTGCCAGCTGCTCTCGTGTCCTCCTCTGCTGAAGTCTTAACTGCAGGACTGAAGTTGGGGGGTGGAGGAGGAGGAGGAGGAGAATAAGAGCAAAAAGAGGGGGAAAGATGAGAAAGAGATGTGGAAAGACAGGTACGGGACAGAAAAAAGCAGGAAGAAACTCAGAATTCACTTTGATAAAGCAGCGTACCTGCTGTTGCATAATACTAACTACAAGTTTGATCTAGAGGTTTAGTTTAAGCATCATTTTACTTTGCTTTGTTAAGAAACAAAGCTGATAACTTCTAGTGACTTCTAGTGACAGACACACAAGCACATGTATGTTTTAATATACGTATGTACATATGCATACAGAAAACACAGAATAAAACAAAGCTGCTTGCTCACAAATATTTCTGCGAGCAGGATGTAGGGAATGATAAACACAGCTCCTGGCTTTTAAACAGATCTGCTCGGCAGTGTGTGGTCCGCAGTGTGTGCGCACGTTTCTGCATACTCAGTGTGTATGTGTGTGTGTGCATGTGCGTGTGTGTAGAAGCCGGTGGAGGTGGGAGTGCGGGGTCATAAACATAGATCCTCCTCCATGTCTGTTGGTCTGCTTGTGTCTGTGACTCTTTTGCTTTCTTTTTCTTTGTCTTTGTGTTTTTCCTCCCCGCTGTTATCTCAAGGTCTCTGTGTGAGACCCTGGACCTGACGCACAAGTATGAAATGTTCCTCCTTTTACTGCAAAGCCCTAATCACTTTCTAACTGTCTTCCGACTCTTAATTATCTCCTTCAGGTGGTTTACATTTGAGCGTTTTATGAATTTCTTCAAATCCTCCGGCTTTGGTGTAATGACTTTTTGCTGCATCATAGCGCTCTAGTGGGAGATCACCTCCATTATGTAACAGCAGGCCCTTCCCTTCATCTGACATCTGCTTTAGTTTACAGTGGGGGGTTGTGACCTGCTGGTTACAACATCACACAGAGCAAATGTAGGATTTAGTTGCTGACTGAAAGCTGACCAAAACATGTAATTGATACAACATCTATCATTTTTCGTCTTTCTGATCCCTTCCAATAATCAACACGCATCCAGGCACATAAATGCAAACTTTGTGTCTTTGGTTACAGATAAAAACAAGGCAACAACATGAATGTAGCTGTTATGTTAGCTAATTCTGTGGAGCATCTTTGTCTTTAACACAAGGGACAGTTCCTTATAATAACATATATAATATTATTATTAATAATTCTGTCTGAAAAAGCACAGCAGCTGCCACATGATCTCTTTTTTCATAAAAGGTTCTGAATTTGATTGTTACAACTTTTCTTGCACGGGCTAACCAGTAAAGCAGACAAAAAAATATCAAGTTCCAACAAATCCTGACTTTATTAATTAATTATAATGTAACCAAGACTCTAAACTATGCTGTAGAACTGCTGCTGTTACATGCATTCACAGTGCATCCGCTAACTTTACTGACAAGCTAATGTTATGGTGAGGCAGTGCATTTTGAGTGAGCTAACAGTCTGACTTTGCTAATTCTATGGAACATCTTTGTGTGAAACTCCTTATAGCGATATATATTATTATTATTATTAAAGTTTTGCCTGAAAAAGCACAGCAGCTATCACATTATCTATTTTTCTCAGTAGCTTCTCAATTTGATTGTTACAAGTTTTCCTGCTAGCGCTAACGAGTAAGGCAGACTTGTCAAGTGAAAAAAGTTCCAACAAATCCTGACTCTATGCATTAATTATAACGCAACCAGCGTAACCTAACTCTAAACTATGCTGTAGAACTGCTGCTGTTACATCCATTTACGGTACCTCTGCTAACTTGAGTGACAAGCTAACGTCACGGTAGTGCAGTTGCATTTCGAATCCGCTAACAGCCTCACTCGCTAATTCTGCAGAGCGTCTTTGATTTTGCCTTTTACTGACAGGGTCATCAATAATTCTGTCTGAGAAAACACAGCAGCTGCCACAGAATCTGCCTTTTCTCTTTAAAAAGCTTCGTAAGGACCAGAGGGTTGTCTGTCCTGATTGCAGAGTGTACACGTTATAGAAAGAGGACCAGGTGGTGTAATCACAGATCACTGAACCGTACGATACTCTACTTCTCTCACTGTTGACTTTGAAATCCAAGACATTGGTTTTCAACTCGAGCTTTCATGACAACAAAGAATATACAAATGCACAGCCACATTTACAAGCCTTCAGATTTATAGTGTAAATATATTATCATTTGGCCTGCTTTTCGCTGGTGAAGTGGTGATAATTACACAAGCTAGTGAAGTGATATCCTGATTAATTGTCCTCCTGTGCCTCACACACTCACAGCCACCATACAAGAAAAGAAACGAGCTAATAATAACACCTCGCTTTTACACTTAAACTCCAACAACTTAGCTAAAGAGCATTGCATTTGTTACATCAATTCCCCTGAACTTTCCTTCAGCACAGGCAGGAATGTGCTCAGGACAGATGTATGAGCAGGCCTGTATAACTTCTAATAAACAGGTATTCCTAAATGAAGTATTAGGTTTATTTTAGTCTAATACCTTTGCATAAAGTGAAAATCCACCTTAAAACAGAACTCTCATATTTTATTCCTATGGTCTTGGACAGTTCGCAGCAGATTTGTGAAAGCGAGCCAGAGCCAGATTGCAGAAGAGCCAACATTTTGCCATTAAGATACAGTTTTTGGAGCTGCTCCATTGACAGTGACTGATAGTCAACAGAGGGATAGTAGGGTGATTTTCTGGTGATGTGGATTTGTGTTGCAGAAGAAAAAAAGCTCACTTGAGTGTAAGAACGCTGGTAAGTGTTTTTTTATCCGTTGCCAGAGTGCCATTCATTGTCAGTGGAGGATGTCCAGGTTTTGTCTCTGATATTATTACTTATTATCATCCAATGTAGAAGTATTAATGCCTATACAGAGCCTGCCAGGATCGCTGGAATAACATTTGGTCTCACAGCCTATTTTATTCATTAGAGAATCAATTATAATGATAAACACCACATGATAGACTTGACATCAAATAAAAAATGGAGTGGGACCAGCTTCTTTTTCATTTTGAGTGTGACAGCTTTGTTGCAATGTCCAACAGGGCTGTCTCTTCTTCAGAAAGTTGTGTAAAAACTAATTAAAAATAACATGCATTTATTCACATTAATCTGAACACCAGCCATGTAGCCTAATAGTAAACTGTGTTGTAAAATTGACGATTTGCAGTGCTGTCACTGGCTCACTTGAGTAACAATTTTAGCTAACGTTACGATAAGGCAGTTGAATTTCACGTTAGCTAATGGCCTTATCTTTTACTCACGATTTTATGTCTACTGTATAGCATCGAACCCAAAATGCTTCCATGCATCATTTTTCAGATGGTTAAGTGTCATTATACTTTTAGCACAGCATGCTCATTGCTAGTTTTTGATAGGACAATAGGGCGTGCAGTGTATCAGATGGACGGTGGCCCCCTGCTGGAAAATTTGAAATTTGAGCAGATAATTAAAGATGCAATTGTTTTTTGTTTTTCCGACATTCAAATGGTAGCTTGAATTATGAGTAAGAAGTGATTGCAACCTGGGGCAAATAAAATGTAGAATGTTTTCAAGAATCACTGCATAATATATTTATCATATTTTTCCATTTTGTGACTCAGATACTCAGGTAAAACTATCCAGCATCATTAGCGTGATACGTTCTGGATTGGGTGTGGTGGCTGATACAAAGCAGGTGTTTTCTGTAGACGTCGCCTGTGTGTGGTTTAGTTTTACCATTCAACATGTGGTTGACACCTTGTAGCATGGATTTAATTCATATTTGACACCTCTGTCATACTGTTAGATAATGGCAGTCGGCTTGAGAGCCCTTTGAGCTGTTAATCAAATCGGCATGAGAACCAGTCAGCAACACACACACACTCCCAAAACAGACGGGTCTGCGGGGACCACTTAAGTGAGATCTGTATCTTTCCTTTTAGCTTCAACCATGCAGCAGCGGTTCCCATGGCTTTGATAATGTAGTTGAAGCGTGGTGCAAAACGGAGCGACCGTTGCTTTTCACAAACGCTCGGTGTAACTGAAGCTGCTGCAGCTCACAGAAAACTGTAAATCCACAACAACCAGATCGACCAAGACTCCCCCTGTCATCAGCGTTTATCACACAGAGATTTACAGGCTGTCTTACTTCGCTTACGCACAATATTTCACTCACGCACTTATAATAAATTCGCTGGAGCAGTCTTGTCAGATGTAACTTGTATCACTCAGCATTAATCCCTCTGACTGTAACATCAAGCAGACTTGGAAGACGATGACCTTTACGGTAATAAAGACAGCATCTCTACATCTGTGCTATATTAACCAGCTAGAGCATGTGGGTTAGAGCAATACAAAAACCTGAGCCACCCTGGTGAAACTGCTTCTTTTTTTTCTTTTTTTTTTAACACAGCCATCCACCCTCCCATGTTCCCCGGAGCACCAGGGGTCATTTCCCACCCTGCCGATCAGCTCTAAACAACTCAAAGGAAAAGCGTAATTTACCCCGCCATTCCTGGAACGCAATTACAGCTCAGAGGCAAAAACAGTAAGTAAGAGGCCAAAGCCACTCCTGTCACCAGTTTGTGCGCTCGCAGCACTGTGAGGCGCTGCTTTGAGAGGGCGATCATGTACATCAGGGTTTACAGAGGAGAGAGAGAGACGGATACGAGCTCTGATCACTGACACCATCAGTTACATTTTCCTCAGGGAGGTGGCAGTGTTGGTCAGACTACACACACTGTAGTACAAACACACATGCTCAGGCTCACAGCAAATATCTTCAAAATGAGACAAGAAAGTGTGTGTGTGTGTGTGTGTGTGTGTGTGTAAGAATGAAAAAAAGGGAGAGTGATGGAATTAAAGGGTGTGTGTGTGTATGTGGAGGAGATAGATGGATGCAAAGCTGCAACAGCTGCTGTGTGTTAAGGGGAGTTTAAATCAGTGCTGTAGTCCGTACCCTCCCTCCCTCTTTGATATGCCCAGGTACACACACACACACACACACAGAGCTCCAATTCAGCCATATTAAGATAACCTTCGACCCCTCTCCAGTGTCTAATCTCTCTTTATCAGTGTGTACAGAGCCACAGTGAGAAAGTCTCACTGGCTTCCCTCAGCAGCAGCAGCAGCAGGTTGGCGGCTGGCACGGAACAAGTGCACTAACCTGCCCGAGACATCACCCTCACATGTCGTGCTTTTACGAGGAGGCGGACGAACATCAAAGAACACGCCCAGCGGTAAATCCATCACACGGTGATGGGCCGCGTCGTTGGGCTCGGTACGAGGGAGGATTTCTGACTTATGTTGGCCTCTCTCTGGTATTCCTCGCACCACATCACATGCCCCGCAGTATATTACGCACACCTGTCACTCTGGCTGGTGTTACTGAAGAGCACGTCGCGAGTGTCAACACAACTCATCCCCCGAAAGACAGATGAATGACATGATGCTCACGGGGTCGCCTATAAATGCCAAGTGTTGACAGACAAACTGTTTGGCGAGGCTCTTGAGAATAAACACAGCCGTGCACAGAAAACGTCCACTAATAACCTCGACAGGGATGCAACACACATGACATGTCAATCATCATCATCATTGTCAGTGGACTTACCTGATCTGAACTTGCTTCGTATCAGTATGGAGTGTTCAGAGCCCAGAAGAGTCATAATGCTTACAGTACAGTTCCAGTGTTCACAAGTTGCAAAATAATGTCACGCACACTTCGACCCCCCGCCGGCCGCCTCTGGACCCCAAACTGAGATGAGATGGAGCTGACCCAGCCTGCCTCATCAACAGCTCTACAAGACAGCTAGTGTAAGAAAAAAAAAAAAAACTAAAAAGAAAAAACTAAACACACACACACTTGGCTTTCTTGTATCTCTCTCAGCCAGTGTGTGTACTCTAGCAGCAGCCTTCTAGCTTTCTATGCTGCTCTCTCTTCTCTGCTGTCTCCCCCAGGGGCTGGTGTGGGAGTGTGTGTGAAGTCTGCGGGCCGCCGAGGCTTTGGTCCCATCTAGCTGAGAGCTCTGAGCAGGGCCAGGGACAAGCACAGAGAGATATGCCCTGCTCGGGGAGGGGCTACCCGGGCCAGGGTTTCCTCTAAGCCCCGCCTGCCAGAGCCGGAGGCTGGACAGGGTTTGGCTGCTCACTTCTTCCTCCCTTGCCACCAGTGTAAATATATCTGCCTATCAGCCCTGCCGACTGTCATTAGAGAAGAGGGAGGCAGAGTTAGATTGAGATAGAGATGCAGGGACAGATAGTGGAGCAGCAGTACAGCCAGGAGGGAGAGAGCGGGAAAAGCAGGGACAATCAACAAGTTTCGCTCACTTTGTTGACAAGATTGATGAATGATCTATCAGTGTACATCTGACTGCTATACATGCCAAACATTTTATCGTTTCTGACTTGAATCCATTTCTACAAGCAGATTGGATGTACAGTTCATGGTCATAACTCTAGAAGACAGTACAGCTGGGTATAAAATAATACATTTTGACCACTAAGTAGAATGTGTATGTAGTATTTAGTATCACAAATGTTTCCAGTTATTATATTTCCTGACATAAATCAGGAAAACTTTCCAACTTAAGTCTTGAGTTCGTAATTTAATGGCACTCTATATTTCAAATATGTCTTATATTAAAAATGGCTCAAATTATTACACATACTGTGAAAGTCGCCCCATGTCTATAAAACTTCCCCTCAGCTTCTACAGTTTTGACTCATTGTTTTAGTTTCACCTGTTGACCCTTTAATGTTTTTGTTTATTCTCATACTTTTATCTACACAGTATCCAGAGCGGATATTTTAAAGAAGTTTTTCTCAGTAGTTGGTGGAGACCAAAACAGAGCTCAAAGGAGAGTGAATGCTAGACAAACATTCATTGGGTGAGACCCATACAAAGATCTCACACAGTCAATCATTTGGATGAACTGGCCCTTTATGTAACAATGCCAAATGACTGCCAGTGTCTACTGAATGTGTAAACAGGCAAATTTACAAGGTTTTACAACTTGATAACTTCTTCAAATTTAATATAGCATTAAAGTGTAATTAAAAACCTTTGCATTATTATAGTGTATTAAAGGGAATGTGTACAGCTGAGTACAAAGTGTGCTTGTATGTGTTGAATCAGTAGATATATAATTACTGGAGGGCTAAGTATCAAACCAATGTTAATTAAGAGAATAACAGCATAAATGAATGATTCTGTTCATATTGATAGATATTTGTCTTATACATGACTGGTGAACAGTAAAAACCTCACTCTGAGTAAACCTCGGTCATGCTCTGTTCATCGATGGACAGTATGGTAAGTGATCAGTTGAGTCCAGTCAATCACCCAGCAACTGAGAAGCAGGAGGTTTATCTTATCAGCAGCATGATAGCAGATTCTCCAGCCTGTATTCAACAAGGCATCCCTTCCTCCAGCTCCCACATACCAGTCGGACATCTGTCAGAGTTGAACTACGCTCTCTCTCTCACTCTCTCTCTGTCTCTCTGCTCGCACTCTTCTGTTACCGTAGCACGTCGCAGAGCCTCCTAACCGTCCGTCAACACAGGACGTCAGCTGGACCGTGCCAAGGCTTTCTCTGTGGTTGTTTACTTCGAGGCTTTATTTGAGCGGAATATGGAATGTGAATGTAAACTAGACACAACATAAACACCCCCAAAAAACATGAGGATGAATCCAGAAATCCCACTGAGTGAGCTGTCATGGGAATGTCATGTATGTGTCTTGTTTTTGTTGCACAGCAGGTGTCACAGTCGGTGATGGCTGTTGTTCCAGAGGGGGCTACTGTCTCCGTTAAAACCAGATTAAAGGGTTCAATGGTTACAGCTGAGAATGTGGACAGGCTAAATGGTGAAATACAGTATGTGTCCGTCTGGCTTCCTGTCCTTGAACTGTATAATGCCAAGGCAATTAAAGAAAGTAAGAGTATCTCAAATTAGAATCAGATCATTTTAACTTTTCTAAGATATTTGAATCTATTTTTCTTAAGAGCTTTTTTCCTTTGCAACCTTTTTTTTCAAAAATTGGAAACCAAAACAGAGAATGAATGTTAAACTTTCACCAAACACCCTTGAATGTTAATGTTTTCCCCAAGTGGCCAAAATGTAGTTTTGAAGGATAAGGCTATTTTCTATATTTCTGTGTTTAATAAATACATGCAGAGCCAAAACCAACAATGATCTCATCCTACTCACAAATATTGAGTGTATATCAAAACTCTGATATATCTTATTCCACTGTGCTGTAGAGTCACTGTCGTCCAAAAACTATTAAATAAATGTACTGTTGCGTGCTCTTTGCCACAAAAATTAGTTACTTAGGAACAGTTCCAAAGACTAACAACAGCAATCATATTTGCAGTCTCTGAGGAGTAGTTTTGTGTAAGGCAGACGCCTCTGTGCATGAGGCAAAGTGGTTTCTGTTTACAGTGTTTTGCTACCCTGTTGTGCTGTATATCACAAACTCTTGACTTTGCAATACACTGTACATTTCTCAAAGAACGTTTTCAAAGTCAAGAGGTTTTGGATCCTCCATGTGTCATTCAACTACTTCACAGTCAATGAGCGGGAAAGAGAGAGCACTGTTTGCAGGGCTTGTCATTGCTGGTATCTGGTGGTAGCTAGTTAGTACATCCACTAAGGCAAGACGAGAAGTTTTGGATACAAGTCGTTTTTCAAAGAGATTAAAGGATGATGGCAATGAGGGACAAGCGAGGATGGAGAAGATGAAGAAGAGTTCCCTTCTTAAAGTTTGGGGTGGCTGTAGCTCAGGAGGTAGAGTGGTCGTCCACCAATTGGGAGATCAGCGGTCCAGTCCACATGTTGGTATGTCGTTGAGCAAGATCCTGACATTCTGCGTAGTAGGCTTAGGGTGTGACATGTAGTGCAAAAGCGCTTAGAGTGTTCAAGAAGACTATAAGTGCTATATAAATACAGTCCATTTACCATTTGTTGCTCATCTACAAGCAAACCAATGAAAAAGAGGCTCTTTAGCTAGCTAGCCTAGCTCAGTGCCCCTCAAATGTTTTCGACACAAGGCACACCTTTACATATGAAGACTGTTTTGCAACCCGTAGGATGGAATCGTGCACTTAAGGTTTACTTCAGTATAATCTCATATACATTAGCGTGTTGAAAATAATTATGTACAAAATAAAGCAATAAATAACGTGTCCATGATCTAAATTTGACTTCACAAAATGAGAGATTAAGTTAGATTTAGTTTGGCATGTGCTGACTTGTTATGTACATTGGGATCTATTGAATGACTAATGTAAAAAGGGTCGGTGTTATAAGCAAATGCTTCAGCCTGCACATTTTCAGTCAGAAACTGCTTTATTTATTTATTTATACTATTATTTTTCCCTTTTGGCTTGTCACTATTTCTAATGGAGATGAAGTACAAGGAACAAGGGTATGTGATTATTTACTTTATTTATATACAGTATGTGTATTTGAGTTTAATGACCACAATATACTTAACTAATCTAAACTGCTTGCATCTTTTTTTATGAGCAGGACATGAGAGAAGAGGAGGAATGGGAAGAGGAGACAGATAGATAAGCTAACAAAAGAGCAGCTGAGGGGGTGAAGAAGAGGAGAGTCTCAGATAGACACATACAGTGATGAAAGAGAGTCACTTTTCATATGTGCATTCGTATGAAAAGTGCTATACAAATGTAGTCTGATTGATTGATATGACTGTTACAGCTCTATGTTGTGAGAGCCATCCTAACCTTTTGGTAGAGTACAGTGTCTCACACCTTATATTCATTTCACTGTGAAATAACTGGTGCAATGAATGGGTGAAAATGTAAAGGTTTCTGTGCTGGGCTGAGGATGCTAACAACATCTCTGGAGAACAGGATTCATTTCCTGGCTCTCTGTATGCATGGCAAAATATCAATGAAGCTCCTCATTATCACATGTAAAGAAGCACACAAGTCTAATGAATTCACCTCATCTATGTTTAACAACTTTTTCTTGAATTTTAATCTTCTTACTGGTTTAAATTAAACAACTTTCTTGGATTTTCTTCGCAGTGCAATCTCTCCTCAGGTCCTACTTCCCTCCGTTTGGTCTCCAGTCTCCTTCTTCTTCCTCCCTTTTTACTTTTTCCATCTTGGTTTGAGCCTTGAGCCAGACTTTGTTCTCAAAGTTATTATTTCCTCTAACGTCCGACCCTTTATCTTTTCAGTTTGCTAAATAAAAACCAAAGGAGAAGTGTGTGATTCCCGCAGGCCACATTTTATGAAAAGGTGCCGCGACACAGCACTAATCAGTCATAGAGAGCTTTGTCCAGCAACAGCTCACTGCACCTATCCATTTTAATCTCTCCACACCATAAACACTGCTCAGCTTTTGTTGCCGAGGAGCCTCTACACACACACACACACACACACACATACACACACACGCACCAGAGAGATGCACACACCAAAACGCAATAATTTAATGTAATAAATGACACGCCCTTTCTGTTTGCTGTTAGCCTGTGAGCTGACGTGTGCTGGAGCGAGCTCCCAAAAACCCATACAATGCTCAAGTCAAATATTTACATAGAAGCTTCTTGGGCTGCAAATCTACGGCTGACGTTCGCTGGTACATTTGTCTTGTCTTGTGCGCGCCGTGAACGAAAAAACATTCGCACAGATACACTCACACATGTGCAAATTACACATGTAGGCACACAGGTGCACATGCACACGTTTGCAAAAAAAAAAACAGCGGTGCACAGGCGTCTTAATTAGCAGGTGAAAGTGCTTAAAGGGAAAGTCTGTCAGAGGGTTTGACAGTGTACACACAGCGTCTCAGAGAGATTCCTGAAGAGGTCACCCAGCCCTGGCTTAATCCTCCCCTTTTAATTGGGCCCTCTGTCAATGGACGTGACAAGTCTCATCTGAACTGTCTGGAGCCTTACATGTGTGTGTATATGTGTGTGTGTGTGTGTGTGTGTGTGTGTGTGTGTGTGTGTGTGTGTGTGTGTGTGTGTGTGTGTGCGTGATAAAAAGACAGAACTTGATGCTCATATACCAGTTAGACAGTTCTGAGTGCAGTCTGTACATTATATACAATAAGCATGTAGCAGGGTGTCATGGTACAGGCCTTTTCACTGCGTTGTATGATGCATATTTTAAAACAATGCTTGTCTATTGCAATAAGTCATACAGCTTTGCATAGACTGTGTTAAAAAACACATATTTCATAATACAACAGCTCAGCACAACTTGTTTATTGGCCGGCTGTGCAGACATCTATATCAAAAAATGACTGTTATTGTTTTATGTGATTTCTTGTGTTTTGAATGAAGCAGATGCGACTCGCTGATATAGGCAAACTGCTCAAAATATCATAAAAATGATATCCAAATTCAACGAGAGAATTGCAAACAGTTACAACACTACAATATCACATATGTTTTGTGTGGAATTCTCAACGAGATTGTATCATTGTTGCCATCGGTTCCAGTAAATGATGGATCAGAGGAATGTAAGCTCCCCTGGCTGCTGATAGGAGCAGCCACGTATTTTAAATGCTTTGAATATCTCTACTCATGTGCCATCTGTGGAATCTAGCTATCCCTCTGCCATTTGCCTTGAAAGAGTGTCACAGGAGGAAGTGGACTGGAATGCACTGTTCCATGTAGAATGACTGGAGCATGTGCTGGACACCATGAAGCTCAGCTGTTATATTGCAGCAGATGAAAGGAAACTGGATGGTTTTTATCCTCCTTCATCTCGCCAATTTCATCCCTCCTGTTTTTGCATCATCCCTGCCTGCCTCCATTTTGTACTAGACATCCAGAGCCGTGTGACTCAACGATATATGGTGGTCAGGAGGAGAAGATGGGGTGCTACTGGTAGGGGCCACCTTGTTGCCTTAGTAAACCAGGGCAGAGGCCTACGGGGGCCTACAATGCTCTTTTTGACAGCATTCACCAAGGTTCTGTTATGATGACCTGTTGCCTCACCTGTAGTTTCCTCTAGTATTACATTGGATAGCAACTAACAAGGAACAGTGGATAATGAAAGTACAGCAAGTATGACAAGTTAAGCTTCAAAGACCTGTCAGATCATTCTGTTGACAAGACCAAAGTTATTTGTAGTTACTGGAGTCCATATAGTCTTAAATAGTCTTGAATAAATGGTAGCGAAACACACAGGTGATGCTCTTGTTGGCAGCCTTGTTAGCTACCAGCAAACCTACCAGCAACAAGCTTGTAACAGCAATAACTAAATGTGTGGCTACAGTTTACAGGCCAGTTCACATTATGAAGAACGAGGGTGTGTGAATATAATTCAGATCACATCCAATAACGACATGGAGAGCCACCAAAGTGTTGAAGATACACAACCTGTATGATGACCAAAGAGTGGAAGTAATTCTCTCTCTCTATCCTCTCTCTCCATTGTTTCTTGTTCACTTTATGTATTGTTTGTTTTATTTTGTATTATCCTGTTTTTATCTCATGGCACAACAGGGTATTTTTGTGGTAGTTTTCTCATGTGAGGTTGCACATATTGTATAATTTTCTTTGGAAGTGAGTGTACAGGGAGCAATATTTAATCAGTACTGAAGTAATGGAAAATTTGGCTGGCCAATGTGCCCATCTGATGCCTGTAAATTATGATCTGAGCATTTTTTTAACCAGTGAGGGTTTTGACAATCTATAAATGTGCTATTATGTTTTAGTCAAAGTAGAGAGATCCTACCACAAATACAACCTTGTACTTCACACATCTCCAAAGCAAAAAGAAAAAGAAATATTTAAAAAAAGAAACACTCTTAAAAAAACATTGTTCTTTCCCAACTAAACTTTAACCTACAACTAAACTCTCAAGTCGCATCGTCTGTCACCACAAGAAAATACAAACAAAACAGAAACTCTGCTATCTAAAACATGAAGATTGTCCTCCCAAGAAAAACGTCAGCATCAACTGTTTATGCAAGTGCTCCATTTATGGAGTCTTTGTATATGAGGAAAAAATGAACTGCTCTAAATTAACACACAATAATCAGCCTGGAAGAGTTGGACTGTGCTAGTGTGCCTTAATTGCTACCTACTACCACAGAATACAAGAGAAGACAGGACAGAAGATCTCAACACAATCTACTCTAAAATCCAGGTGATGTACATTAATAGAACACCTTCTGCTTAAGTTTTAGTCAAAGGTGAGCCAGTTTAGTGTGGAGAACTTCATTTACTGAGGACAGCAGTATACAGGAGGACGTCAAGGCAAGATTGGAGAATTGCAAAGGTGTGTCCTCCAACTCCACAACACCTGGAAGTCCAAGCAATGCAGCCTAAAGCAAAGGTGCATCTATCTAACAGCCACATCAAATCCAACCTAATGTCTAGCTCTGAATGGTGGTGGGAAACCAAAGATAATATGAAAAAGATTTTGCAATGGATGCCTGAAAAGGTTATGTGGTATCTTCTGGCCAAACAAAATGACAACCATGGAATTACACATTAGAACCAAAAGCAAGAACATCCTCGCCAATGAACCTCACTTGGGGGATGGCTCAACAGTTAGCCAAGGACAGAGAACGATGAAGGGAGTTCATTGTGGCGTTATGTCCCACAGGGGAAAAAGAGGATACAGTAAGAAGTAAGTAGTCAGCCTGGAATGGTACCAGCCCATTGGGATTTCTCCCAAATCCCAAACCCTGAGACCAACAGGGTCCCCAAAAATGTCTAAGTACAGAGTATGTCAGTGGGGTTTTGGTCATTGGATCAAATCCAAATATCCTTGAAAACTTGCATCCCTAAAGCACGCTAAATAGTAGTTTTGCATTGTTATCTTATCATGTGGCTCTGAAGTTGTGTTTCATCAAATTAGCCAGGTACTGGGGCCAGGTACTGTCCTAGCATAGGAGTACTGGTTGGTTTTAGGGTATATAATGAAGTGGCCACATGTCATATACTGTGTACCCTGTGTCGGGGGGGGGGGGGGGGGGGGGTGTTGATTAGGGTACATTTTTGTCATGGGGCCCCTAAATGTAATCTGGCTGTGGAGAGGGGGATGATTTAAGGAGACAATGTAGATAGTGAAGGTACTGGAAGCAAATGATGGACTGGAGAGTTGGTAAGGAGGGGTGTATGTGTGTGTGTGTGTGTGTGTGTGTGTGTGTGTGTGTGTGTGTGTGTGTGAGAGAGAGAGTGTGAGTGTGAGGTGGTTGCACTTGAAGAGGAGGCAGATGGGAGATAGAGGGTTGATAGAGCCCCGGTAAAGAGTTTGTTTGACGACAAGAAATGAGCTTGTCAGGTCAGGAGTGCACAGGATATGGGTGGGAGGTCTTGGAGGGCATATCTGGTGTGTGTGCGTGTGTGTGTGTGTGTGTGATTATAACTGCTAAGAGGAAGACATAGTGGCCTCTGTGGCCTCAGCTACAACAGCTGTGTCGTATCAGTCTGAGTGCCGCCACGCTGCTTTGCCTCAGATAGCAGCTCTCTCCTCTGCTCTCAGGTAAGCAATGACATTTAAATGAAAATTCAAGAGAATGCAGACCAAAGCATTACATACCCGTACTGACTGTTAGCTACATTCCTCCTCCAAACAGTGGTGGTACATCAAGCTGAACAACCATAACTGTTGGCTGGCCAAGCCAGCTCTTGGAGCTATTGTTAGCTTAATTAGTAAAGCTAGGTAAAGCTGATAAAATCTGCCAGCAGCAGTTGTCATTTCAGCCAGCAAATAACAGGTGCTGCAAGAAATAAGAAGAGCTCAGCAAGTGGTCAACTGCCATTTGGTTTCGTCCTGCTGCCTGTTTCCTTGATGTATTTTGAATTAATGTTAAAGCAACCTTAAAGCTATGTTTTTGTAAGCTATCATTTGTCATTTAGCTCCACTGTAAAAAAAAATAGGAAGTCATTGGGGCAATGCGGGGTTAGATGATGGAAGCTGGATTCGTCATCAGAGAGACTTGAGAGTCCTTTATCAGCATCCAATCAGTCTTATCAGAAAACACGGGGGTTTCCCACGACACAAGCCGGCTGGCTCCAAACAAAAAGACGCAAGAGAAAAGGGGGGATCATGGAAGCCAAACAAAGCGAGTGAAATATAAAAAATATAAGAGGACAGAACGAGATTGCGCGAGGGCATGGTGTATGAACAAGAGCCAGAAATATTCTATGAGAGGAGAAGGAGAATTAAAGGAGGGTGGGAAAGCGAGAGCGAGACGTGGACCGAGCCAGACGTGGAGTCAGGTTCAGAGTCAGGTTTTGCTGTGGTTTATAATGAAGAAGTTCCAGGGGGAGGAAGCAGAGTCCAAACCAGAAGTGACAGAAAGACGAGCCCGAGCCAGAAGCCTCCCTTCTTGTCTCCCCTTACATCCCTCCTTTTCTGCTCTGTCTGTGGCTCGGTCACCTTCACTCTGAATTCACTCCTCAGGCCTCTGTGGGCCAAGGGGTCCGAGAGGCGCATGTCTGCCGCCGATTCCAAATGGAATCCCAAAACACAGTAAGAGCACGAGGGAGATTGGTTTGCCTCCACATCATGTAAAAACCAAAAACACAGGGGGGAGACACTGTTTTGTGTTTTTGTGGTTGTTTAGATTTCGGCAATTGACTTTGCCTCTGCTGTAGTCTGCAGCAGCTGGATGGGGGCCACAGAAGCATGGGCAGGAGGAGGAGAAGGAGGGGGGGGATGCATGTCTGTGAGGCTTCAGCACAGAGACGGGTCTGCATCACCACAGCTTAAGTCCTAACTCCTGCCTATTACCAAGGGCTATGGGCCGGCTTTATGTGGTATTCCCAAAACTTCACTATCAGAAATTTAATAACTCAACGTCTACTTTGTTTTTGTTAATGTGTGTGTCCGTGACTAACGGGGCCAGATGAAAGACATATCGAGAGAAACTGTCATCCGTGCCAGGCAAATGTCTTTCATCATGCTTGACAGATTTAAAAAGAGGAACCAATTGAGTAAATAATTATTAAAACTGAAATAAAATGACGTAATATTGGCTGAAATAATTCCTGGGGAAACAGTGTGTATAAAACTGTGGCATGCTGCAAGCCTGGTTTTGTTACAGTGGTAGGTTCGGAGATGATCAGCTGTGTGGACATACAGTAAAGCAGCACTGCATCTGAACCTGATTCACAGCTCCTCTCCTCTGTCATTACATTATTTACTATCCCTGCCTCAATTTTATATTGTCATACATTATTGGATTATTAATGCTAATGCATTAATATGTAAATTGCATTGAATGTTGAAGCTGGTGGAGGTGGCCATTTTAACAGCTTTATATATTGTTGGGCTGTTTAATCTACCAGTGTATTACATGTTTTGCAGGGACTCATAGTGATTGTCATTATTAAAAGTCTTAGTTATTTGCTTCATAATACAATGCTGTATTATCCATAGTTGACCCAAAGGTGGGAACTGACATAATTATCCTCGTATGTGTTTATATGATAATGTTTTAAAAAAAAATCATTACTGCACTCAAAAGGCCTGGTTTTGAATGCACATATTGTATGTTATACATATATATATATATATATATATATATATACATATATATATATATATACATAAATATACATACTCACACACACACACACACACACAGTGGAGTTAAAACTACATTTGTCTCAGTGACGTGCGGTGAGGTTCATGTCTGGTGAGGCACTGACTTCATCACAATCAGATTTACAAATATGAACCCTACAGAGTAGCTTATTCACCAGTATATTTGACCTCCTGCTTCGCTTGAAAATCCAGTTTACAAGACTGTTTTAATTTTGCTATGTAATCCTCCATACTGAAAAAAGGCCAGACAAGAAGGAAAAAAAACGGATGACTTGCTGACTTGCTCACTGTAGTTGTAGCTTACTGTCACTTATTCTGCAGCTAATGAGTCGTAATAAGAATCCCTGGGATCAGGAGCGCCCCCTGCCATGAGGCCGGAGAACTGCGTGCCTCACTTAGTGACTTTTTGCAGCCGTTTTATGCTCAGCACACGAAACACGCTACAAACACTGTACATTATATCATCATCTAAACTATGGAAATTTAGTTCATATAGTAAAAGTGTTTGAACATGTTAATAGCGACATACAGAGAGACAGCTGTACTGTCTCACTGCATAGCATGTCAGCGCAGTAAGCCGAGTCATTGCGCAATCCATGGTGAGGCTCGTCTCGCTGCTGCCTCACTGCGCGTCTCTTTTCAGTGTTTGATCAGTACATGTGAAAATTCAGCGATTTTGAATTAAAAATAATCCGAAACTGGTAAAGTTAGATAGAAAATAACGTTATAGTGCAAATCACTGGACAAATATAACTTTTTTTTTTTTTTTTCATTTTTAAGTCTTTTTCCATGATAACAGGTGAGGCACGGCCTCACCTGCCTCCCCTGACCACACGTCACTGATTTGTCTGTGAAATGTAGTGAAGATAAGAACCTCAAAATTATAATTACAATACAGTATAATACACCACCACTACCAGCCAGAGCAGCTAGACACCAATATGTCAAAATGTAATAATGTCAAAATCTAAAGAAAGTTAGATAAAACACAGTAAGGCTCTTTATTTCCTGTTACATCAACCAAAACATGAAGTATGATGTAAGCATGTTGGGAACACTAGTGGCAACATCTGAAAACAACTTTCATTAAATGTGTTACTCATATTGTTTTACAGTAGTGAACAATTTATGAAAACGTACGAAAATGAATAAATGAGCTAAATTCGTATGAGCATCTTTTTCTCTTTGTTTTGGCCCTCAGTCAAGATCGAAACAGCACCTTTCTCCACAGAGTGTGTAAATCTGAAAATGCCGGTTTGGTTCTGGTGTGTGAAAACAGAGCTTTATATAAATGCTGTTGTATCTGCGACAAAACAGATGGTGGCAGTAATGAGGTGTTCCATTGGAAGAAGTGGAAGAAGAAACGCATTGACAATAACAAACTTTTTTTTTTGGTCGTTCTAATATGGACAAAGGTATTTGCAGAAATGAGCTGAAACTCGTGCTGTAAAGGCATTTCATTCTACTCGAATATGGTGTTTTAGAAATTAGCAGGCCTAGACGCTGTCTTAGTGGCTCCTAAAAGTACGACATACTGCCCATGTACTGTTAATATAAAAAACAGCCTGGGCTTCAAAGGATAAATCTGCTTTTCTGTCACATGACTTTGACAGTGAGTCACTGTGATGCAGGCCTACCACCACATCACTACAGAACTTATAGATGACATACAGAAAATAACCAACAGTGCAAATATTTAGCTATCTGGATCTACCGAGCTGCTCCAGCACTTCCAAATGGCCTTACTGAAATGGGCTGTCAGCCGGCACATTCTTTCTCCCAATGAGGACCGACCAGAGCCATGTTTTTGTTGGTATGACCCTACCCCTCCCATTCCCGTCCTCTCCACAACCCCGCAAACCCCTCCTTCCCCCCCGCTGACGTCTATTTGACAGCGTAAAACATGCATGGCTGCTCCAGACACTGATACCAGATCAGATTTGAGTCCTCACATGAAAAACAGTTTCAACGAGGTTGCACCGCTGTGTAATCTGATCTGGGTACAGTGTTTGAGATGGTTGACAGACAGAGAGCAGACACAGGGGTCGCCAGGGGCTGCAGACTGATCTCTGGGTACAGGGTTGGTATCTGCTGGGGCTGGACTCCACTTGACCCTTCAGGAACCAAAGATTTATTTATAGGACCAAGTCTCTCTGTGTGTGTACGCGTGTTTATCTGCCTGTGTGTGCACGTGTGTCATATGTATTTGCACGCTCACCCAGAGGGGAGTACGTCTTATCAGCACTACGGTGCATTCATCAGGGGTGACATTTTCTGCCATTCCCCGTTCAAAGCAAACACACGGCTACATGTGCTATCTCCGCCCTGCGGGATGTTGAGAGGCCTGACTTATGCGACTTGTCAGTAAGAAATTACCCTATCGTCACGCTGACCCATTGATTCGGTACGTTGCCTTTTTATTATTTTTCCTGCGATAGGTAATTCAGACGGACAAACCTTCCTTTCTTCCTTTTGCCCAATTCTGAAAGCTGAAACAACAAAGGGGCACCAACAGCTACATGGTCGTGCTTGCTTTTAACACCCCAGGGACGCTCAGTGGGTCATGATCAAATGTTGTTCTAGGGTTCTGAAAGGGGCTACATGCATATATGTGTGTTTCTTGCTGTCTTTTTTCCTATCTCTGTGGTCTCTGTGAGTGTTAACCCCAGCGCACCTTTCCATGGAAATGATTGAAAGTAATAGGATAAACCGAAGCTGATGCTCTTGATGCCGCTAACAGGATTATGAACTGTGGAAAACTATTGCCTTTACCTCATTTTATGGCAATTTTCATGCCCTGGAGGCAGGCTAGGTAAGGAGTAGGGTGGGCGGTCTACAGCGAGGGCCAGACAGTAAATGAAAGAGTCAAACCAAACTAAAACAGAACTCAATGATGGTAAAGTACAGGTTCTGATGTTTTCAAGAGATACAATACTGAAATGCCATTGGTGGAGTGTGGAATAGATTATCTCCGATCTCATTAACCCCCAAAAGGAAACACCAACCTCTGACCATAAAACGTACCAGTATGGGGAAGGTATACCCAGAGCTTACAGTACATGTAGTTGTTGCGTTGGAAGGGGGGGGGGGCTTATGAAATGATGCATGAACAGCAGCAAGTGTCAGCATAGTGTTCAGGTGAGTGTTTGTGAAGGTGTGTTGGATACATATACCGCAGTAAGATGAGGATACCATACAAGTATACAGTATCTCACAAAAGTGAGTACACCCCTCACATTTTTGCAAATCTTTTATTATATCTTTTCATGGGACAACACTATAGAAATGAAACTTTGATACAATGTAACAGTAAATCTATAAGCTATACAAGCTGTACACTTATATCAAAGTTTCATCTCTATAGTGTTGTCCCATGAAAAGATATAATAAAATATTTGCAAAAAAGTGAGGGGTGTACTCACTTTCGTGAGATACTGTAGTACGGGACTCAAGTCGAATGCCTAATTTAGCACATGGGCCTCCTTTTCATTATTGGTAGATGTAACTATTTCGCTTGTAAGGCCATACTTTTGTATAGCAACTACACCAATTTAACTTTTTTGGCCCAAATGACCATTTTACATGTTTACCCAGACGGTGTTTCCTTGCTTAATAATGCCGAAGGAATACTGCCTAATAATCGCACAGCTCTTAATGCTAGTAGCTGCTGGCCTTAACAGTGCAAACTAGCCTAATTGCTTGAGTATTTTCCAAGATTTTTGTCAAACATTCTCTATTCGTGTTTCCCCAGACAGAGTTTCTTTGGGATGAGCTGAGTTGTGGTGGACGAAAGCTTTCTGGCAGTGGCATATAGGTTTATTGCTGCTGGGAAAAAACACTGGCAGTGAACTAGTAGTCAAGAGTTAGCCAAATTCAATGGTCATTTTCCAAAGTTAAGTTGGAAATCCCCTTTTAATGTTTCCCTGGAAACACAGGTGGAGGAATTATTCCAGATGGTTGCATGTAAGTTTGTTGCCAAAACAAAACTACGGCATGAAGGCCACGTTCATAATTACCAGTTTCTGACTTATAAACAGTGTTAGCGTCAATGTGCCAAGGCATAATTAAGGCTGAGAAACCTGAATTTTTCAAAATGCTCTGATATACTGTATATGGATTTGGCACTTCTTGGAATCCAGGGGTGCCTGTAAATCAAGCAAATATTCAAGGAAATTAAACCCAAATTTAATGGATACACTGCTATAATGTAAATACAGAATACTTTTAACCATCACAAAATAACTCTTCTAGCCATTTTGAGTGGTTCGAAGACGAAAACATAAATGCTAGCTAGTTGTTTTCCCACCTGTCTCCTACCATCCATCCCAATAACATAAACATGGCATAAACTAGTATGTGACTGCCGTGATGATGATAACCACTCCATTTGTCTAACTTAACACTGCTAATTGAGAATGCCAAAACTCAACAACACACGAAAGACCTGTAAAAAAAAAAAAAAAAAAAAACAAAGTCAAAGCTCTGGCAACACTCAGTATACTCAACAACTTTAATGTTAGACCAACGGATTTCAGCTTGCAGCCTTCATCGGGGTCATCCCAGTGAAGTGTACTATAAGTGTTGCTAGAGCTTTGACCTTTGTAGGCTTTTTTTCCCTTCTCCATGCACCAAGGAAGTAGGTGAAGTTGTGCCAGAAACCTCTACTCTACTTCTAAATAACTGAATCTGTAACCATCAATGGCAAGTCTTAGCTCTGTTCAGCTAACTTTATGAGATCCAAAGGAGTTTTGTCTGAGCTTTTACCCCCAACTGAGCTTTATTTCATCGCAGCGCAGACAGCTTTGAAACACATAACGCTCCCATATCCCTTGATGATTACCCTGTGTACGGTCATAGTGTCCACACTCCGTCTATGGATTTGCTCCATTGAAATGACAGTAGTTCCAGTCCAAATTATTTTAAATGCCACACAGATCAGAGATGAGAGGGTTGTCTCATTTATTACTTTGTATATACACTCTCTGGTGAGGAGTGAAATGCTCCAAACATCAAGACTCAGTTTAAGAAAATTAGTTTTTAATATGTGGATTCTGTTCAAAGAAATACGTATTCAGTAGATTATATTTCATTCGATTTTTTATAGCACTTGTCATCAAACGGCTCAATTTTCTCCATGCTACATTCAATGCCGCTATAATTTATTCCCCTCTCTACTTAGCGGAGTGAGTCTAGTACTTAAGTATCATCATAACAGTGAAGTCAACATAAAGGTCTTGCAGAGAAACTGCACAGATCTTCTCATAACCACAATTAGATCTGACTCACTGTACAAACTTGGTGAGACAGATAGTGTGTCACAGTGACCAGAGGTGTCACTTTCTGTATCCCCCCCCCCCCCCCACCACCACACACACACACACACACACACACACAGAGTGAAGTATGATGTCATTGGCTGCCTGTCCACTCAGTCATGGACTAGCGCCATGATCACAGGCTGTACGACTCACAGGCTCCACACGAGCCGGAGGAGACGAGGGGGAGGGAGGGTAAAAGGCAGGAAAGAAATGCTAGAGACAACTCCACAGAAATGATGCTCGAATCAGAGAGACTTCCACTGATTACTCTTAAAACAGTTTCTGGTTGTTATCATTCCCTTATCACTTATGACATCTTAGACATGTCTTATCAAATCAGGAGGGAACATCTCATTACCTCATTCAGCCTTTTGGGGAATTTCACTGACACTGTAATATTGCACTGATAAGCACATCTTGTTGTCCCTTTTGCATATTTTAAGTAACTTTAAGCTATTGACATTACTGCTGAGCTCTTTAATCAAACCCTCAAGGGTCAAACAATTTAGATAGACCTTGTGAATTATGTAAATAATGTAAATTTGGATTTTTCTTGTATTAAACGCTTGTTAAGAATCATCTTTTGAACAGTCCCAGTTTATAACAGTCTCACATGACAAAAGCACATTAACTCTGATATGACATCAACAAAAGCGTCACTGTAAGAGATGTTCTCAGACATGTTTGAATTTGCTGCCATGGTGAATGAATTGAAACCAGGGCTCCCTGAAGTGCTCTATTCAGTTTTGGTGTAATGGATTAGGTGTGCAGGATGTGAGTTATATATGTTATTTATAAATTTAAAAGGCGGGAAATACTGTAAATACTCAAATATACTTACACCATCTAGAGATGACAATGTCGGTCCACCTCTTTGACCCAGACTAAAATAATTTATCAACTGTTTTGTACAGACATTTGAAGATGAATCCTAATGACTATAGTGACTTTTCTATATGTAACTTTGCCTTATAGTTCCACCAGCAAGTTGACATTTGTGGTTATGAGCAAAATCTTTCAACTACTTTTAGATACATGCCATTAAGCACGGTATAACAATTTATGTTCCTCTCAAGACAAATTGTGGGTGATCATCTAATTTTTCATCTAGCACCTTCATCAGGTCAAAATTCTTAGGGTTATGAGCAAATACATGCCAATCTAATGGCATTACCACCAACCTTAGCCTTAGCTGTTTAGTGCTAATTAGCACATTTTAGCACGGTAACAGGTAAACTCAGATAGGCGCTCAATATAAGCATTCTTTGTGAGCATGTTAGCATGCTGACTTTAATTTTTTAACATTTAGCTCAAAGCAGCAGTAAGCAGTAATTACACAGGTGTTGCTAATGTCATTTCTCCTAGTAGTAGTGTTTGCACAAAGTGGCCCTTCATTGTCTCTGCTGAAACCCTCTATTTCTTTTGTCTTGCTCTTTTAAAATCATTTCGTAGGCACAGAAAAAGGGTTTGTGGCTACAGATTTTGCACTCATTGGTTGCCAGTGAGAACTTGTTTATTCTACCATCAACCAGTCCTCTGATAAATGACAGCTGTCTGTGGAGTGGTTGCTCGGTAGAAACAGACATCTGCACTCACAGATGCTCTACATATGTATAGACACATAGACACACACACATATCCTAAACACCAGCATCAGTCGTGCTCTGTATTTCTGTGTGATGGTGGACATCTCACTGCTGCACTAACAAGAAGGACTTTAACTTGCTGCATACTTCACAGGAGCCTGCAATCTGTCCACTGCACTCCTCAACTGTTCATCAGCGTGACTGACAGCTGGGAAATGTTTGGGCTTCTTGACATGTCCGAGGGCGCAATTTGTCAGATAAACAACTCTCAGAAGCAGACAGCCACTGGCTTGTCAGAAGAATAGGCGGAAGACAGCATGTTGAGGAAAGTGAAAGCAACAGACATATCGCTGGTGTTATCTCTGTCAGTGTGTCCTTTTCACTAATCAGGCCATTAGTGAAACAGATAACAGACGGCTTGTTTTTTTCTCTCTCTGAGAATCTGAGCGTTTTCACCTCTTTATGTGTCACTTTCATGATGAAGAAAAACATTACTTCTTCATTTCGCTGTTTTGTGAAGCTTCACATTTAACCTGCAGGGAATGCAGGAAACATGTGGGATGTCAGAGGTTGTACAGGAAAAAATGAGCAGACTGAATATAACGAGGGAGCCTTTTCAAGTGTGACCTTGTATTGTACTGCAGGATTTGGCTGCCTGGTGATTGGGAACGTGCTGCCTGGCGACTCTTATCATTCCTGTCTGTCAGAGACGGGAACACTCATGGCCTGTGGGGATGGCTGCCTGAAATTCTCTGGAGCGGTCTGCTGTTGGCTCAGACTCCTCAGGTCAGAGATCATGTCTGCCACTGGCCACGTACTGCGGAAACAGGAGGGTAGAGGTTGTGGAAGCACTACCTGGCCACAGTTGGAATTTCATGAACAGGGAAAAAAAAACTGGGAGTAGATGTCTTGTTCAAATGTACTGGACAGGTGACAGCATATTCATGTAGAGAAGGTTGGGCAATGCTGTATGAGAGCTGGAATAACTATAAGTACATTTGAAGCTAATTCCATATGCATTTGACGTACTCTGGGTCTGATTGTTGATGCCTGCCAATGAAATTCACACTGAATGATTCCACATCTTACACTATACAGCTTGTGCCAATGTTCAGTGCCTTTGGAGGAAGTAGTGTGCCCTTTATGTAGCCAAATGGAAAGTTAGGGTATCAGTATGCTCATGAAGAAGTACTTGTCTGAAACCCCTCGCTCCTTACATCTAGACAAGTATGGTAACTTTCAGAAACTGACAATCCCATAGGTGTGCTCACTTCACATAGAAATTAGACAGGTATGTGGAGCATAGATTTAAAGTTCTTGTAGAGACATCAGGGACACAATGTACCATGCCTTAGAGTGCCATTCAGAATAGGTATAAATACTTTTGCCTTTAGATGTTGGAAGGCAAATGTTTCAAACATATAGAAGCCATTGAAAGTTGTTGAGGTCAGGCTGGTGGATGGGTGGATGTTTATCCAAACTTCACATTGGAGTTCCGAGTTGTCAGAAACCTGCAATCAATGGTCACTTCTTTTAAAACCATTACCACAATCTTTACCTAACGCAAACCATGCATTAATCTTAACATCACTACAACAATTTTGCATTGCACTCCTGTAAAACTGTTAGACTCAAAAAGCACTGTTTAAAATAGGAATCGTTCCTGGGCAAAATCTGACGCCTACATTACTTACAATGCAACTTGACCACAACAGTTTGGTCAGCGATTGGGTCATGTGTGTTATGCTAGGAACAGCTATTGTAGCCTGGATCTGCTAGCCTTAAGCAGAGATGATGAGTGGTGTACAGAGGTCTGGTGAATTCACTCTTTTGTAACTCCACACACCCGGATTTTTCATTTTCAAACTGTTTGCCCCAACCAACGTTGACTCAAGTGACATCACTTGAGGCAATTTGTCAGATTTCAACCAGTTCCCTCAGGAGACATGAAAGTCTAGTCACTGGTGTCAAAGTCCTGATTTTTAATGCTTTGACCTCTGTGTAGGGCAAAGATAAAACACTTCCTTGACCTGAAAAACATTACTAGAGAATATACTTCAGGCAGCAATTACATGTCCTTTAAAACTTGCAAACGAAAGTTGAAAGAAGTTGACTGTAATTCTGGGTTTTGCAAAATCACCTAATATGAACATTCCTGTTAGGCGATAGGGTTGGCTATGCATACGTTTTGTCAAATGAAAAAAGAGAAGTATCAGGAAGAGGTTATAAAATGGATGGAGAGATGGAGACAGATGGACATGGTCGGAAAGAACATTTGCCCATTGAGAGAACCATGCTGTGAATGTAAATAAGACAACCTGACACATGCTGGGAAGGTTGTATGGAAAGTAAAGGAGCCTAACATTCTCCCCCTAAAGATTCCATAAATAGACATTGTAGACAGAGTTTCAATAAGAATATACTTATTTTTCTGTATTAACATTAAATATAAAGTGGACTCATTTCACCCCACTCTCCCTTTTTTATTAGGTGCAAAGTCTCTTAGCCCAGTCTTTCCAGTTTGTAATTTTGCAGTAAAGCCAACTAGCACAATGCTTAGTATCATTCGACAGCCGTCCACATCAAACCAAAGCAAACAGTGGATCAAAAGCCAGATACCTGTTCTAGCTCTTCTTCATTTTAATGAAATTTCCAAGGTGTATTGAAAATGAAGAACAAGGTACATAAACAGAAAATGATCAAGCTAGATTGCTGTCCTGACTGTTAATTGAACATCTGTAACGAAGGCATACTTGACCGTGATAGGATCTCCATATGATTGGCTCAAGCGTGATCTCTATATACAAGTTGGTATTTTGTTGTTTTTGCTGAAGCTGATTCCCATAGCTTCTGGTATGTCAACTGAAAACTTTAAAAATATGACCCTCGGTGTCATGTTATACTTGGCCTTGGGATGGGCAGCATTTAGGAGACGTTTGGAGGCAACGTTGGATGGATTCTCTGCTTCACCCCAGCACAAGAGGGCAAAGGCCAGAATCTAAGCAATACATGGTAAGGCTTAGCAACAACTTGTACAGAACCTGTACATAAAGTATATTATCACATGGTGAGCACAATTCATCTTTTGGTGCTCTGGTTCAACGTGTTTGGGTTACTAAATTTATATCATTGTTTAATTACAGGCGGTCGGTGTAATAAGGCACCTGGATGCCACTTCACTTGTACTGCCAAGTTACACAATTCCAGGAATGTTCAACGTGAGAGCAGTTGTTTCCACTGCGTAATTCGTAACACTTCATTAATCCATTTTTTAAATGTTAACAATAAATGAAATGAAATTTTCCCTGACAATGACTCTAAAGGTGGCTAAACTTGACTTCAAATTAATGCTAATATTGTGCTTGCTGAATGCGTAAAGACGGAAAATTGTTTGCAAGTTCAGTATATCGGCTAAGTCTCTGTTAGCTTGTTATAGAGTTCCTTTGACCTCAAGGAGCCAAAAAGAACAAGTTAAAGAAGCTTTTACAGAACCCAACAAGTCAATAGCCTTTACTCTTGATGCTATTGGGCACTGAAAAAACAGTTCTCCCCCTCTGCTAAATTTTGACATAAAATGAACAGTAACTGATCTGAGTGTAACAACCCTTGTGCCTTTTGGACCATACATTTTGTTAGCATTGCCAATGAAGTCATCCATTACATTGAGGAAATACAGTATTTCACACCTGATAGAACCAGAACTAGCCCAGAACTAGTCACGCCTACATTCTATTAAACCTTTATATTGAAAATAAAGTGGATAAATACTGTTGTCATTCATGTCTACATTGCCAGCATGGATGGATTACGGTTCAATCACTGAATTTTAAACCCAGCAAACAGCTACAGAAGGCAGCAGTAACTCAGTGGTCAGCACAGGGGGGTCTAACACTGCCTGTTAGAGACAGAGGCTGAACTGAGGGGCTGCATAAAGGGAGTTTTTTTTAACTATGAATCATGCAGATCTGATCTATTGGAGTCCCAGAATAAAAATATACAGCCACAAATGAGCATAATAGATGTGATTTCATAGACTTCACCCTTTTTTAATCCCTGAGTATGGGGGGGGGGGGGGGGGGCAGTTTTCCATAATTTTTCTCTCTATTTCCATTACAGTGAAGTCAACAGCTTCTGTATGCACTGAGGCCTCTGCTTAACTACAGACACATGGGTGATTTTGCTGTCTGTGCTCTCATTACTCATCGGTTAAATGGACCAACAACCCAAAATCCCCCAAAAATGTGGCATGATACTTAAACACCTGGCTGAATGACATGTCACTATGAACTCAATGGCTTGTTCTGTATTAACCTTACTTTCTTATTATTTGAGATTGCCTAGATCCACAAAACAAACAGCTTAACAAAAAGCTTATGTTTGACATAAGCTATTTACTTCCAACACCTGTTTAAAGTTTTGTCTCTGACAAAAAATACTGATATTTGAAATGAACAACACCTAAAAAAACACTTTGTAATAAAGTCTGAGGAGGCCTCTAAGAAATAAGAACACAACTCTGCTCAAACAAGGCCACATACTGAGAAGGAAGTAGTAAAATTAATTACATTATAATTTATGGAAAATGTGTTCTTTGTGTGGAGGTTCTGTGCTGTCCATCATCACACTGCTCTGCTTATAAACATGGCATATGTGGCTTGAGTAATCCTGTCTGCCAGCCTGTTCATTAAAATCAATCCTTTAGATCCCATTAATGTTTTTGTACTGATTTGAATCAGTGTTGTCCTGTCCATTGTGTTCTCCCTGAATACAGCCCAGTGTGTGTTTCTATCATCCGCGGCATGGCCCTAATAACAACCAGGTGTCTCCCATTCAAATTAACATATGGTTCTAACTTTCCCTCTATTTTGACAAATGCATACCTGGGTTGCTGACTAGTAAAACCGTAAAATGAATTCTTCTTTTTTATTATTCACAACACATGAGGATGGTTGAGAGAGAGCAAGGTGGAACAGAGCAGAGAATGATTTCACCTTGCATGCAACTCTCCTCTGCTGGTATTGTGTACCTTGATACATGACTGGAATCACAGTTATTAGAAGCAGGGCCTATTGTACTTGGCTGATCCAATTTCTTTTCTTTTTTTTCATTGGTGTGTTATTTGGGTTATTGGTTGTATTTGAAAGAGTGCAATAACACATGAGCAGAAAGGCTTTAATGTGATATTTTCATGATCTGTGATTGCAGTTAAACAGGTATGTTCAACAAAAACAAAGATGTAGTCTGCGTTTTTTCACCCCAGCAGCTGCAAATGGCACTGAAAGGTGAAAAGTTTAATGTGGAGAGATGGGACACTGGGCCTCATTTACTAATATGTGTGCAGAAATTACTGTTGGACTCATGGCACGTGCACATGGACCAATTATGTTCCTACCACTGCGTGTATGTTAGTTAATCAGAATCATTCTAAATTGACAGGTATTTAACATACTACCACGCTCTGTTGGAGTGGTGCAGCAGTGGAGAGGGCTGTCAGTCATTGCCACGAAGGCCATGAGGGTAAAAATGTAGAAAAACTTTACTGCTAGTAAAATGCAAACAATAGTTTCAGAAGTAGAAGTCAGAAAAGGCAGATTTGCATAGTGAACATGTCATTGGCACAAGTGTCTGGAGCCTGATAGTGAATCCTGTGTACAGCCTGCAGACCTGTTGCACCACTACCACACAGTAGGTCAGTAACTAAATGTGAAGATCTGTGAAAATGATCTAAATAAATCTCTACTGCTGAGCCAGGTGCACATCAATGAAAGCAGAGCGCCTCCGTGTGCCAATACTGAGCTGTCTGCTGCTGCTGGTTAACCTGCTGCATATATCACAACCAAATCTGATGGGGAAATGATTCCTGTCATGTTCCAATATGGAAGTTCCCATATATAACTGATATTGATTTATGGATTACAACATCTTTGCTGTTTATTTTATAAATAGTAACAATCATTTTCTAAAATAATTGTGGTTCTAATATACCATTAACATTGAATAAATATTGACTATATCATGTTTTAAGACACTGTACGCATGGTTTGAGCCAGTTCTAAATTTGTTCACAGAATAAGAACAAATCCAGGTAAGAACATACTGATGAAACCTGGAGGCTCATTGCCATTATAGTCACACATCTCTACTCTTGGATGCAAAGTTTCAAGTCAAGACAGTTATGTTTCATATCAAGTCTGGAGTCAAGACAGCCAAGTCTCTAAGTCCTAAACGTTGTGTTTGGAGTCATCATCTTCACCCAATTTATATGGTAAACTAAGAGAAATGTATATGTACTGCTGTCAAATCAACTGAATAACATGTAATAGATCGTGTGTACCCTGGTATATTATTTCTATGTAGGGTTGGGGGTTGAGATTATTTGATTGAATCTAAACCCAGTTTTGGGTCCCTCATTAAATGTACAGCATATGAATTCAACATTTCCAACAAAACTTTCATTTCGAAAGATGCAGTTGAGATGTGTGATGGCACATTAAAACAAGACAATGTTTAAAGTTGAATTCAGAAGCAGTACAAACATACTGTTCAGCTCAATACTCTTAGCGTTATTTGGTATGAGAAGTAGCTTATGGTGGATAATATTAGCAAACTTTAGGTAGATTTTCCTGTATAACAGAGATAACTGTGTCAACAGGCTGACTGCTACACCACAATCTGGGCATCTAGCAGTATCCCACTTCCAGATCCAGATTCACGTCTCGAGGTACACTTGTACTTTACCCTAATGAGTGAAATTAGTAAAAGTCAAGCTTGGCTGAATGCCGCCGTTTAAATTGAATTTGATTTGTTTGCACTTCAGTTTCATAATGATTATTCTTAAACATATGCCAGTATGACAAATGAACTTTTCACAGTTGCAGCTTCACTTTGTCATTTAAGCTGAAAAATTATGTGGGCTGAGTGTAATTTTACGTAAAAATCTAAAACGTATGTGGCAGCTTTAAGCTTTGCCAATGAAAGCAATAGTAGATGAATTATAGCCTGTAGAAAAGTTGATGGTGACAGACCAAAACATAAAGAATTACAGGATGGTCTACGATGTCTCTTTAATTGATATTTATGTCACAGTGTCAGACAGTGTTATTAAAAGGTTTTAAGGGGAAAGAGGTTGTGAAAACCAGTAAAACATTTCCCTACACTCCAATGGTTCCTGTGGGAATGTATAGCATTGAATCGCCTGACCCTCACTCACATAAAAGACGTACAGTACATGTGATCGATATCTGAGAACAATCCAGATCTGTCTTTTCTCGCTTCCTTTTCTCTCTAAAGTCTGGAATGCGCTCCTGCTCTCGCATCTGAGCCGTGAGTCGGATCAGAGCTGTATATTGTGTTACTGTTTTCATTTCTACCGTGAGGATTTCTCTCCTTGGTTAAAAATTCATCGCCCAAATCTCTTGTATCCACAATACAACACCTGGAAAAAGAAACTCTTCATTAATCTCCGCAGCCCCTAAGAATCTGTGGTTTTAAGCACTCCTGTTTCCAGACCACATGTGAGGCGGCACAGCGGCTTGTCGGCAGAGCCTTTGTTTTAGAATAACTCTGGGTTATTTTCAGGTCATTGTGGCCGAGTGGTTTCTTAATTGAATTTTGAAGCGTTTTTTGTGTAATATGCCACCGTTAAAGAGCTCTAAAAATAGCCCCATGGATGCAATGACCTAATCTTTTCCGGAGTTAAGGAGAAATAGATAATCCTAGACGGTCTTTAACTTCAGGGCTAACAGCTGATGAATGAATAATTACAGAAGACCACAGATTTGATCACTGTCAAGGTTGTTCTTAAGAGTGCTAAATCATTCGTTTACTGACACCTCTGAGAATATATAGTCTATATAATAAACTATGAAGACTTTCTATTATTCTGTCTCCTCAGTGTGTGTGTGTGTGTGTGTGTTACTGTATCCACATTAATCCCAGGGAAGCTTTTAAAGCTTTTATAATAAATACGGTTGGTATCTGTGGTGACAGATAATAGAGGGCACTCCTTTAATTGCTTGCCTTCGTGAAGACTCTTCCAAATAATGAAAACTTTGAATGGAAGCTTCTGAAGTAAGCCTTTAATTCCCTCTATATTACATTTGTCCTTTGCTCATATCCACAGCGTATATTAGCGACAATCACGGAAAGTTTAATAGCCGCCCAGCTGAGTTTTTGTTTCCAGTGGACAGTAGCTTCAAATCTGAAAATCCTTCTCATAATAATGGAAGCCATGAAATCATAATAACAGCCGAAAACTGTCCAACTGTGAGTCAGCCGATGAGATTGTACAGTGTCATTTCTCCTGCTGACTAAATATGGAGCCCCAAAGTGGTTGATATTAAGTTAATTAAATTAATTATAAAAGAAATAATCAAAGGAATAAACTGTGCAAGACATCTAAATGAACAAATAATTCAAGAAAATGATTAAACCTGAACATATTGTTGAGTTTTAGTGTTCACTTATACTTCATTATAGATATTCTTACTTTCAAATGCCCTTTTTGAAGCTCACTTTTAGCCTTTTAGCCACATATAGCCAGCCTCTTTGAAAGCAACCTTGGCAACTGCTAACAACTATGCCAACATAATTCTGGCTCAACTAGAGGCTGCAGTTGTAAATGAACAGCACACAGACACAGTGACTAACCTGACAAACATGGCTCCACACGTCACTTACCTTAGCCAACTAAGTAGCTAGGCTAGGTTGTAAGCTAGCTTCTCCACAGGGGAAGACTGTCACTGGGTCTGTGAGGAACATTTATAGAAAAAAAAGCTGTTGAGTTTATTCTCAATTAGCCAACTGGCTGCTGCTGTTAAGCTAACTTGCTACCTATCTAGCATGTGCAGCCTTGTTAAGCTAATAAAATTCTAAATTAACTCTATTTGGATAATTCAGCATTCAGGCGCCATTGTTGCTCTAGCTTACAGGCACTAACGTGGTAAACTTGATAGCAGTTGTTGCTTTAGCTTGCTCGAAGTTGCATTAGGTCTAAATGATTTTAAGCAGATACAAAGCAACATTATGTATAATCAGTATTATATTTGAGTTTGGAAGTCCAGTATTCATTCAGTCCTGTCTTAGTCTCCACTAACTTCACACGGCTCTGTTAGCTGTGTTACTTCCCCTGCTAGCTGCTAATAAAGTGTGTCTGCTGTGAGGTATAAGGCAAGTAGTGTACAGTAGGTTTTGAGAACTTTTTTAGATAGAAAAAGCTGCCAAAAAATGACAATATTAGATGAGAGTGAACTACAACAGTTAAGTTGGAGGCTGGAAAACCACAACAATGAGCTGAAAATGTGGAACTGAGGAGTGGGGGGATTATTTTCTGTGGGTTCATGACTAAAAGGGACCAATTTTATATATGAGTAATCACGTGATCCATTGGTAATATAAAAAATATTGATTACATTGATTTAAGAGAGGCAGGGCATGTGATAGACTAAAAGATGAGGGGGCGGTAATAACACAACTGTCATGCAAATAGTTGTTAGGGAAAAATGACACTATTAAAATAGCCTCTTGAAAAATTGCCTTTAAAAAAGAGCTCTTAGGAAATAAAAATAAACTATAATAAAAGTTATCAGCAAAATAAATAAGAATGATTTCATAATGTGTTGGACTTCTTTCTTTCTTAAATCATTTCACAAATTATTTCTACATATTACACAATCTACTCAAGTGGTTATTTATTTAAAAGTTACTTATCTGTGTAATACTGAGCACTTTGGGGCTCGGAGAATAGAGAAAAGCAGTGCAGCGATGGCTCTCTGGGAGGTGTGAGTGTCCGAGGAGCAGCCGCTTTGTCATCCACGATCACAAACACACACTGGTGCGTTTTCGCCAGTGACCTCATTTTCTTAATTACTTGTCAGTGATCGAGGGCAGGAGTGGAACACACACATATACACACACGCATACACACATACACTCGCAGATTCATCAACATAAAAACTGAACATGACCACCTTTTACTTCACTGGAAGAGGTTGTGACTAAGAATTGCTCTCACTCCACACAAGGGCCTGCCATCCCTCTGCACTACAACAGACGCTGCCTGTATTTATATTAGCTGCAAAGCAATTTTAACTGTACATTCCAGATAGGTGAACAGCAGTTGGCCGAAGCAGGCGAATATTTCAAAGCTTACAACAAAAGAAAAAAAAAGAAAAAAGAAAGAAATCAGCGATCAATGTCCAGTCAACGAGAGAGCTTGGCATGGTGAGGCACGCTGCATTTTTTTCTAACAAAGATTTATTTATGTGTCTGAGCTCACAGAACCCCTTGTATACCTTTCAATAAGTTTTACTGTAGTACAACTAAATATGAAACCAATTACAAACTTGGGTCGGCACTACAAACACAGTCTGTGGGTTTATATATTTTTTAACCTTCCCCTTCAATACAAGTATTTATTTCATGCTCTCCCCCATTTGGGTTTTTCATCACGTCACACGGACTGGTTTGATAAATAATAAATCTGTTTACTGCCCGTGTGTGTGTGTGTGTGTGCGCGCTGAGGTAATATTTGCCCTCAGAAATGTTCTATCCATCAACTGATTCTCGTTCTCGGGGCCTGTTGCTCTCGGCTTCGCTCGGATGATGAATGAACATGTGAGTAATTTCACGGATGAATTAGGAGCTAAAAACAACAGCAGGGGAAAATGCATCGGCACACATTCCACCTGTTGCCTAACGCAAAAAAAGAAAGAAAGAAAAAAAGATGCTGGTTTTTGTTATGGTGTTGAGGTTTTATGCTGATGGTGGTTAAGATAGAACGTCTGGCAGGTCTTGTAGAAAACGCTTTTCTTGAGTCGAGGATAGTAAGGTAAACATTTTTCTTGTCTTTCTGTAACTGGAGAACTATTTACAGAACAGGCAGTTCTTATCACGTCTGGAGTAATATCTGTTCATTACATTCATTTAAAAGACTTTTTTTTTCTACTGCGCTAAAAGTTCAAATTTTAACCACGGGCTTCGAGTTAAAGCCGTTGCGCAAATGCATGATTGTCTATAATCAGTAAGCAGAGTTAATTTCCTCTGATGAAAATGAATCAGTCAGTTTGGGGGCACGGTGCTGCATAAACAAGCGAAGCTGTGCCGAGCCTGATGTTAAACTGCATGAAATGATGAAGTGTTGGGCTGATCATGTCTATCAGCATCACTGGCTAATCTCCTCCAGATGAGAGTAATCTCTCTAACTCCGGCCACCATCAAATCAGTGTGGAATCCAGCTCGGCTCGCAGGAGAAAAAGGTGCTGCACGGAAAGCCGGAGCGGAGGCCGTGTGTGAGCTGTTTTCTCCTGCAGGTGTTAGAGAGTACCGAGCTGCCAAACAACCTTCTTACCCACCGTCTTATTCCCGCTAAATGAAAAGAGCGCCGGCCAGATTAGTATCAGGTAAATCAGTGTTTTCATGTGAAACCCAGCGAGGAGTTACGCTGGTGCTGCAACGAGTAACGGGAATGCTACCCAATCAACATCTGTGATGTGATTCCAGTGAAGGCTGATTGCATTTTTACTGGCTTTGTTTATTAAAAAAAAAAAAAGTTTGATACCAAAATGCGATTACTTAACTGATCAATGAGGCTTAGCAGGATTTTAAATCAAGGATAAAAGTGCAAACATGCTTCTCTACTCCTGCCTGTTTCTAATGATGCTACAGTAAGAGGCTTACTGAAAATCATTCCTCACAGTCTCTAAAACAAGACATAAACATAGAAATATGAAAAACATGATTGTATTATTGGACAGGGAGCAGGCCTCCACAGTGGAAGTAGGCAGCAGTAACACCTCTGAGGGCAAACTTGTGTTAATGATGCCATCATGTGGACTCTTAAAAAGCTTGAGGAATCTTATAGAGGAGATGCATTATCATTATCATCAGTAACAAAGACAGCCATATTTGCTCATTTCAATCTTCTGGCTGTCACATGAGGCATTTTAATCCAAAGTTATAACACTGTGGTAGCTACTGTTATAAGGATCATTCATTTGAAGCACCGCAGAGAGAAAATGTCACTGTGATGAGACACCAGCTCTCAACATTTAGCTTTGGCAAAGAGCCAAACCTGGAAATCGTCTGTGTTCAATGTGAATGTACCCTCCACACACACACACACACACACACACACACACACACACACACACATAGAAGTTTAACCCTGCCAGTGAGTTCAGGCAGTCAGCCACACATCTACCCTCACATGACTTACTCATCTCACTACAACATAGAGTAAGTCCACTGGATCCTTTAGATTATGCTGGTGTAGCCATGCCTGCTGTTACACTACTCACCTGAAAGCTCTGCTGATGCTGCTACTGTTCATACAGTATTCTCATAAGCCCCCCCCACACTCCCACCCTGCATCCACCTGCAGGCTCTGAGCCTCCATACTGAGCTTGGTGTTTCATTCATTTTGTTTGGATGGAGGAAGTAATGTGGTTCTTTTTCTCTTTTTTTTAACTACATGGATTTTTCATATTAGGATTCTTCAATTGACTTTTTAGAATATATTGTTTTTAGATTATAGTTCTCATCATGAGGGTCTAAATGTGGTTTTGACCCTCTTTCCACAGTGTCGGTACAGTTCTGCTTCTGGGAAATAATGAATGAATGAATGAATGAATCATTGATTTATGTTTTATTTAAAAGTAGCTCAGTTTAAATATATTGATCTATAAAAGTATGGGAATCTACCTATAAAATAACCACCATTATATTGCTGTCCTGTGAAAACACTGTATCTCTGTATAAGTGTCAGTTTCCCATGAGCTAAGAAAAATAGCTTTCAACTTGGAGCTATGCATTTTTCAGATAGCCTGAGGAGTTTTTAAATGCTTTAACTGGCCTATGTTCTGCTACTGTTCAGCTAAAAAAAATAATAATAATAATAATCACAATTTGGAGATAGAGATATGTGGTTTTCACTGGGCCGAGACCATTTGTAAGTTTTTAACTGTGCAACACATTTCATTTTTGTTTCAACATTTTTGAATCTTAATTTTCATCCCTCAGCTTTAATATATATATATAGTGTTGTTGCTTATAGCTATTGATGTTTATTGTTTAAAAATAAATATATTTTTAGTGTTATGTACAGTACATATAGTATGGTTGGTCATAACTCTTTAATAATCACATGTGGTGGATTATAAAAAAAAGTCTTTGTTAATGTTAGGGACTGTTTAAAAATGATTAGGAGGTAAGGGGGGAGGGTCAGAAAAGTGGGAGGGTTTTAGACATTTTCTTTTTAGAGGGTAGTTTGAACTTTTCGGGGCCTTGAATTTTTTCACAGCTCTGATTTTATATGATATTGTGGAGTTAAAAAGTTCACCTCATTTAAACAAAAAAGATAAGGTTCAGTTGGCTCCTCATCCAAATAACTTTCACACAGTCCCTTATTTGTTTTTGGGTTCTTTTAACATAAACACATAAAATATAGTTTTTATAGTGTTTATATGTGGGGACTTTGTTCTATAAAACTCTTCAGTATTGATATTAGTCTTGAATAATCCAGTATGAGTCTTGTCTAGTAGCCGACACTAAAACCACAAGCATATATCATTATTAAGTTAATGAGCTGCTCAGAGGTTTCAACAGGAGACTGTGTTTCTACCGTTGTGTTTGTAAGCAGTAAATGAAGCAAAGGTCACTATGTCAGTTACAGTCTTATCTTTCATTTGAGTGTGGAGTCTGTCGTCAAGTCTTTGGCAGGAGCGTGAGGAGCCACAGACTCGGCCTCTCTCTCTCTCTCTCTGTTGTTTTGCCTCTCTCGTCCCTCTTCGTCTGGAGGCCGATTTGAAGAATAAATGAATGGCTGAATTTGAGGAGATTCCAGTTTATGTTCATCTGCCTCTTCAATTACTTTCACTCCCGCGCCACATATGACATCATGGAAAACTTTTGCAGAGTCTTAGCGGTGCGGAGGGAAACGCTGTGTTGCTCTCACTATTCGGATTGTCCGCAGGGATACATCAGTCTAAAAATACAGATTTAAATCACAGGATTCCTCGGATACTTTCACCTTCAGCCCTGTGATGCGAGTGGCATTTAAGCCAGGTCGATTTGGGCTGTGAAGCTGAAAAGCGGAGATATTTCAGCATGGATTAATCATCAGATGGCTTTAATAAAATGTTCAAACAAGCTTGTTTTATCTGGCTCGGGGGGGGACTTTGCTGGCAGAGACGTGTGACTTGCATACTTACCTGTTTACCTGCTGAATGTCTGTTGGCTGAGATGACGCATGTGATCGCTCTTATGTAAAAAAAAGGAAAAAAAAAAAGAAAAAGATTTTTATACGACTTTCCAAAGTTTGTAAAGATAATAAAAAACAATGCTGGTATTACATTGATTTGAGCTTGTTTGTGTTTTAATCTTTTGCTATCTTGATAAAGACAACTTCATCCATCATTAGACGCTCACCATTAGTGTCCCTGACTCTGTGAATGTTTGGCTGTTTGGTCAGAAGCCAGTCGGTAGATAAGCACTGTGTGTGTGTGTGTGTGTGTGTGTGTGTGTGTGTGTGTGTGTGTGTGTGTGTGTGTGTGTGTGTGTGTACTGCATGTTCACTGTGATGGACGCAGCAAGTAGTGTATGGTGTTTACAGTATAGATGACAGAAGATAACCCGGCTCTTTTAACCTAATGAGTTAACTTGATTTGATGTTTCATGATTTACACACAGGCTTGGGTTTCTCACTTTTGTAAAATAGAGACCTGTAACACTGCAGCTTATTTATACTTCACAACCAAGACTTTAAAAAACTGCACGGATTTTTCATTTCCAGATAGAAATGATTTATTTCCTTAAAGGCACCAGGAGAAAAATGTTGATGTCCCATTATAACCTTTAGTTATAACATGTAGTTACATTATGATATGCTAATTACTGAGGAAATCAGCTAAATGTACATGAATGATCTGCTTTGTTTGTATTATTTTGTATATTTTATGATTTGTATTTATATTTATGTTTCTAACTAAATGGGTAGAATATATTAACTATACAATACAAAATGAGTTTGAGATGTTCTGGAAGGAGAAAACATCTTAAAGAATTATGATATTTAAATGTGGATTTGTCATTTGAAACACAATAACTATTAATGTTAAAAGGTTAGATTTTTATATATTGTGTATATTGAATGTTTTTCATGTAGCTCATTTATTGTATTTTTTTACATTACCTTGTGCCTTAACATGTTCATGCTTACTTAGGAATATGTGCAATATTCAACTACTGTATGTGCACTATGCTACTGAATAGTGTGAAACCATGTCAGCCCTTCTATGTTATTGTGTTCACTGTTACATGTTTGGTCCTGTCACTGGGTCTGTCAGGTATGTTGTTTATGTGCAGTTGGATTCAACACTTTTCCTTTGGGACAATAAAGTGTTTTATCTTATCTTATTTATCAGAAGCTGCTTATTTCATCAGATTTCAGAAGTGTTACCAGAGACCATTCCAACAGCTGAAGACGACCATGAGATGTGGTTGCAAATCTGAGAAAAGCTTAGGAAGTAAACAATTATTTTGTTTTAGTCAAATTTGAGCAGGTTTCTTAAATCACAAATAAATGATAGAAGTATGATTGATTACTGAACTCACTTTGCAGAAGTTTAATCTCAAATTTAACAATGTATGTGATGAAGCCCTGAAATCTAAGCATTAAAAATGAATATCCTTTAATTAAACCATTCATTTCTAGCTCCAACTGGACTTTCTGAATCATATTTCATTGTCCCACCAGTACTAAATCAATCACTCTCAACAATGCAGCTGCCTGCATCATTTAAACACTGGACTGTTTCATTGTGACAGCTCATTCATCCAGATGAACTTTCAACAGGTGAGAAAAGTCTCTCCAGTGTAATAACCAAAACGGTTGTAAAAAATGTTGAGTGTTCATGAAGTAGCCCACCATTCATGATAAGAAGCCAAAAGAAGCACAATATGTTTTAGGGCCCTTAAAGATCCTACCTAAAAGATACAAAATAGTTCAATAACCTACTTAAAAATGACAGCTACTTCTTCCTTTGTTAGTGAAAAATCAATATTCCATAATATGCATATGTCCATTCTCTGTGTTTCAAGCTTCTACATGACACCTGTGTAAGTGGAATACTGGACCATGATTGGCTCTAAACTAGTTGTGATGTCACAAATCCTGCTTGCAGTAACACGCCTTAAACTCAGCTTTAAGGTGAGCTCACAGAAACGTTGCTCCAGATCTTTCAGCAGATGAATGTGAAAGTAGCTGCTCATACATCATTCTGAACAGTTGAGATCAAACATTCCACTGAAGGAACAAGAAGGAACATGTTTCTGAGTGGACTGTTTACAACAACTCACACTGCCATGCCAACAGCTGATGAGTATATATGTGTTTTACTGAAAAGAATCTATTCATACTATTCATGGAGGAACAGATGAACCTTCTCACTGCATTCAAAGAACTCATTTAAGATGGATGAGAATTAACTGGGTCATCGCGTCAGTGTGAAGAACATGAAGAGTAAATATGATGGTAGCTCACCGTTCTGGCCCTCTGCTGATAGTAGCTGCTTCTTCAACACGTGTCCAGTGTCTCCATGACCCAGTCCAGGATCCTGTCTGTCCTCTGAAGCGTTGGCGAGGACCTCAGAGCATTTCACTGCATTCATGGCCCACACTTCAGTCCCCTGTAGACCGCATCTCTTCTCAGGTCACCTCAACTCCCCTTTCAAAAAAAAAGAGCGAAAGAGAGAGAGAGAGAGAGAGAGAGAGAGAGAGAGAGAGAGAGAGAGACACACAATGAGAGAGCATACTTTGTGCACATCACAGCGAGACCACTTGACTCAGACTACAACCCCAGTCAGCTGTAACAGCTTGAGAGGAGACATTAATTGAGTTTGAACTAGCATGAAAGACACAGCAAACATCCATTTGAATGTTTGCATTTTAAAAAATCCTGGGCGGTGCGGCGGTGGCCTGGATCGCAGCCCGTGTTAGTGTTTGCAGAATACAACACAAGTTCCAGATTTTCTATTGTTTCTTTTTCAGAGGTCCATCTCGGCTCAGGCAGACGGCAGAGCGCGTGCCGGTTTGTTTACAGAGCTTTAAGCCCACTTTCAGCCTCGGTGATGCATCCCTCCATCAGCCGCCACTATCCTCCACCCGCTGCCAACTTATCAATTTACACAATTTACAAAGAGCAGACCCTTCCTACCTCCTGAACAAATATTAAACACATCTACTCTGTGGATTCAGTAGCTTAGAGAGCCCCCACAAGGTGTCGATGTGAAAAATGAGCCTCTTACTGGGGTCTGAGACGAGCCAAGTCTTCAGTGCGGCCCGTCTGCCCTCCGTATACTACATCATCTCCGGAGGCCTGCACCATAGGGCACCACAAACATACATCTCTGTTTTCTTTAATAAGCTCTGTTTGGAGAAGCGCTCATATACTTTCGGGACAATAAAACTCTGGTGCATGTATGTAACGCCTTATAAAAATAGCCAGTTTTCACAAGAGCTGCTTCAGTAGGTTGGGGATGCTGTCGAGGTTACAACACTAACAGAAGTATCAAAAGTGGTAGATTTAAGAAGTGTTTAGAATAAAGAAAACAAGCAGAAGGCATTCTAGGTCAGCTGAGATCTTTCTGTGCTTCTTGTTGCCGCTTCAAACCAGAGAGAATTTAAGTAACTTCATGTTGTCTTCGTACAAACATAACAATTGCATCGTAAATCTTCTAGGAGCCACAGGCGCAGTGTCGGCCAAGATAGAAACGGAGTAAAAACTTTCAGTGATCCAAGTAGAAGCAGCAGAGGCCAAGAAGACTTAGACTTATGACAGAGATGACAAAGATTTATACTCGCTGCTATGGCTGGATCCTACACTTCCCAAAATGCAACAGGCATCTTTTGCTGCTTGGGAAAGGGCTTTCAAACTTCTTAACACGCAGTTTGTAATACAGGCATTGATGACATCATATGCTACATACATCAGGTTTAGAAGAAAAGTTTGCTTTGTTGTGAGGTGGAGGTAAGCGAGGTGAATGTAGAGGTGGATCATTTGCTTTCTACACCTAAAAAATCTCAGTTTATTTTCCTCAAATCCACCAGAGCAACAGCAAGATCGATGTGTCTCTTCACGGTGCAAATTATGTCTTATCAAGGATTTAGATTATTTATAAGAATCTCTTTCCCCGCTGAAAAAATAAAGTTTAGCTGGATAACATCTCTTTGGCAAGCCTTCTAACATCGCGGAACATCAGATATGTCAGCAATGTTTTTTAGTTTACATCAGTAGTTTATTACTGCGGCACACAGAATGACAGAAATGAAATGTCACGCCCCTTTGGCCTCAGAGAGATTAGGCTTTTTGCGGCGTGCTGCTTTTCATTGCTCATCAGTTTGTTCACCGTGTTACTGCCAGAAAGCTTCTCACTTATCTGTACAGACGTGCAGGACACAAATTTGAATCAAGTGTATTTATGAGGCGTGTTCTGTTGTAAAAATGGAAAGCATGTCCTGGCAGTCTTCTGGGATTTGCCTCGCCTCTTCTAGGAAACAATACTGAAGACATGGCATCCACTCAGTCCATCATTTATACTGACAACTCTTTGTCAGTTGAGAGTATTCCTAGATAGACAGTGGAAGCTGTATTTCTGGGAGCATGTTACATTAGCGTATGGGCTATATTTCAGAGTTAGAGTCCTTTTTACAGCAGGTTAAAAACTGTTATGAAGATTTACTGTAATATATTAAATTGTGTAGCTGTAGCTCGGGAAGAGTGAGTTCAATTCATTTCTTTTGGACAGTCAACGACACAGCAGGCAAACCAAAGACCAATAACCTGAATGTGATAGGCCTGTTTGCTTGACTCATGATCATTGATAGCCAAGATTTAGCCAACGTGTTCTGATTTCACTGTCCCAAAGCTGGCCTGCCCAAGTCCTGCTAACTGGAACTGATTCTAAGCCCAAAACTGTGTGAACTCCCCCAAAACCTATTCCCATCTGGCAGACATACTGTAGGTCTACACAGGCCAAAATGTGACTCGCCCCAACTCAGCAGGGTACATGGCTATCTGCCCACAGTTTGTGATGTCCGGCTCCAGTATTTGCCAGGATGGTGGTAAACCAAAATCTGGGATCTGGAACTTTCAGAAGACTGAGTGACATGACAAATGCTACACCCATGTTTTCCAACATTCTTTGGTTAAAACCAGTAGGGAGATCAAACATCTCTGTTCGACTGTGTACAGTGTGCTCATCTAGAAACCAGCTGTTAGTAGCTTGTGTTGCCGTGGGGGACTTTCAATAGACTGCTCACTATTACTAACAAGCTAATATGCTAGCATGTTTTCTACAGACTGACCACTGTGCAAGCCATTGAAATATTATCTTGACCACAATGAATGTGGTTTTGTCCATGTTGATTTATGAGTTTAATGTTACAACAAACACATCTTAGTAGAAATTCATTGTTAAAAATTGCGTTTGTTGTGGTTTTCCAGCCGAGGTGTTGAGTTTCTTTATTATCTGATATTTCTCTGAACAGAGTTTGTGTTGTGTTTTGCTGGGTGACACACATATTTGAGCAAAACATTATGTCAGTAGGAATAGTTTAACTTTCTGCAGTGATTAGAAAACCTGCAGTCGATCAATACATCTGTCCTATGTTTCAAATCATTTCTTCCCGCCTGGAACACATGAAACAATAGAGATTAGAAGATTAACCTATTGTGGCTGTACTGCACACCACTTACTGTACATGTTGTATAATTATAGAGATGCAGAAAAAGAAGAAGGCTGTATGGACAGAGATCACCAGTCTGCTTGGTGTGACTGCTGAGTTTTGAACTGAGATGCTACACAGTAGTTGCATTTGGGTCAGTATTTGGATGTTCAGTTTTATCATTTTCGTTCACAAGCTTTCCTTTCTGCTTCAAGTTCAAACCCAACTTGCACACAAGTGATGAAATAGGCTGTTTAAGTCGGGCAGGTAGGTGACATCATGATCACTCCTGGGTCTGAAGGATGGGATGCACCACAGACAGGCAGAGCAACAGCATAAGAGATGTTTCTCTCCATGGTACAAATAATGTCTTATCAAGGATTTTGATTATTTATAAGAATCCCTTTCCCGCTGAAAAAATAAAGTTTAGCGGGATGACATCTCTTTGGCAAACCTATATTAAAACAGAGAACATCATATATGTCAGCAAAGTTTACATCAGTAGTCTATCACAGTGGCACATACTGTAGAATGAATAAAGAATAAAATGTCACGCACTCCGGCTGCAGAAATACTATATTTTTGTGGCGTGCTGTTTTTCACCTCTCTTTGTCACCAGAAAGCCTCTCAGTTATCTGGAAGACGTGCAGGATACAAATTTGATAATTTGATAAATACAACTGTATTTATGAGGCGTGTTCTGTTGTAAAAATGGAAAGCATGCCATGGCAGTTTTCTGGGATTTGACTCGCCTCTTCTAGGAAACCATATTGAAGACACTGCATCCACTCAGCCCATATCTTGACACACAGATTACATGTAGTATGGTTGATGGGAGAAAAAGGGTTTGTATTGTACATAAACATGGGCTGAGGCAAACAATAACAATCCCATGCATTTACCTCAGACACAAGACAACAGTTACAGTAAATCATAGTCTGTTAAAAGGCTGGAGGAGACTGAGACTCCTCCGTATGAAGGATCCTCTTTAATGAAGTCTTAACTGATGGGCCTGGCTTTAAAGCCCACCCAGAGACAGATAGGACCCACTCTGACAATTTATACCACGGTGACAACCCCTACTGGGAATAGGTGGAGATAGGGAGAGGAAAACACTGCCTCAAAGACAATCGGAAAAAAGCCATGCCCAAGTTCAACATCATGTTTCATATTAGTGCATACCTTGATAAGATATCAGCCAATCGGATGTTTTTACGACAACAGATTGACTGAAGAAAAATGCCCATTCACTGAAAGGCCGTTGAGAAAAGCATGGATGGAAAAAAAGAAAAAAAGGAAAAAGGAAAACAAAGGCTGTCTTCAAAAGAAGCAGGTTATAGTCTGATGCTATCTGAGGCAGTGCAGAGTGAATGGTGGCCTGTATCTCTGTGTCAACACAATAAGAGCCAAGACACGTGGCACTTGGAGCTCCAGCAAGATGAGCTGATAGGAAGTCCCACTTAACAGTTGTCCTCTTATCGATTCTTTTAGACCCGGCCAAATACTTGGGTATTATCTGCCCTTCACTCTAATGACTCACAGAGTAAGGAGTGACTTTAGAGGTAGACAAGTCACTCTCCTCTGGATGTTTATGACCCTGCTACATCTTCTGCATGGTGGGATGTTAATCTTTATTGCCTGGCGGTGTTCAGCTTATTAGTTACAGACCATGCTAGTGTGATGTAACACTTCAATACCCTATATTGTAGATTTTGTTAGCAGTGTGAGATAAAAATAGGCGTGTTCTGCTAAATCACTTAGTGTTAAATCTCAGAAAAGCTAAGAAGAATAAGAGTTTCTGCTACATTAGTGTTCATCACAAAGCGAGAATATTTGGTACTGACAATGTTAGTAGGTACAGTGCACGCCTCCCCATTCACTTCAATGAGAAACTTTTGGCTAGTACTATATGCTAGCCACCCACCCAGACGTATACAGTAATACCAGGTAGCTCCAAAGTTGTCTTATTTACATGCTAACGTTACACACTAGGTTAATAAATACATCTAAACTGTAGTCTGGTTGCTTGACTGTTTTAAACACTGAAGATGTAATTTGTGGATGTGGAGACTTTCAAGTTGTTTAAAAGCACCTTTGATATAAGTAACAAGTTACACTAATTCCTTTTGCTGTTGCATTATTAGCAATGTTGTATTATTACTTTTTTGGGAGTAATATGTAATGTGTTAGTGATTTTCTCCCAACACAAGACATTAGTGGGAATAAATGCTAACCGTGTCAAGTTATGCTAACTATCCTATACTTTACGTGTGGGAGCTAGTTAGCCTAGCGTGCTAGCTTCTATTCTCCGGTATACATACTCCACAGCATCATGATTCCCAAAAGTTAAATGTAAATGGTCACATGCCTTAAATCACCAACAATATAGAACCAACCTTATTTGGGCTTTTTAAAAAAGGTGAAAAAATATGTTGTGTAACATGTTGAAAGCTATACAAGGCCATGCTGGGCTTCAGTCAGTAGCGCACCATGGAAGTGCCTAAGTGCTTCTTAATTATAGAGTCAAATAAGACAAAAAGTATCTGGGGGCCATAAAGCACTGAGGTTATCTCATCTCATTCATTTGAGAGCGACATAGCTGGGGGAAATACGCAGGAACTTCTTTTATGAACACCAAAGGTGGGCTGTTGGTTTCTAGTAGTCTACTTCCTATTATAGTAGACTTATGCACTAACAATGTCATTACACAATTTCAAGTGGCATTTATGAGCAACTCTACTGTAATCGAGCATTTGCTTTGTTTAACTTGGACTAAAAATACAGATTCCAGTATTTCACAGTGAATTATAATGTGCTTTTCTATTTGTAGGTTTAGATTTTTTGAGCCAAAGATTCACACATTAAGGCTTTACTGAATCTCTTCATCGGCCCTGCTCGTCTTTCATTTATGAATTATTCATCCGAACGGTCACATCTGGTATGTTTTCTTTCCTTTTGTCTCTTTTCCTGCTCCGCTCACACTCTCTCCGGGGCTTGCAGGCGACCACCAGCCGAGCTGAAGCCCAGCCAAATTTACGGGAAGCTTTCATGGCCTGTAATATTTACGTTGGGGTTAGTCCAGGATTTCCACTGATGATTGTGAATTTATGTTGCAATCAATATGGGGGATCCTCCAGCTGAGCTCATTATGATAATTCCTCCAAGAGTTCATGCTCAATAACATTTGTTATGCACATTTTGATTTGAGTGCCATAATTGGCTGTTTCCAGCATATGTTAAGTGTCTTTATAATCCAGATCCACTTGTTTATGAGCAACCAACACTCTCTACTGGAATGCTTTTATCTTAAATGCTTTTCTCTAAGAACTGAACTCTTCCTCACACCATTATCAGGCCAAATGGTTATCTCCAATAATTTCAGCATCCAGTACTGTACAGTGCATCCTCATGTCTCACGCTGCTTTAATCCAGCAGCGTGATAATACTTGGCAGAGAGGAATGTGAGCCTGTATCTGCGATGGGTGACATACTGTATTAGAAGGAGACAATGTGCCTCTCTGCAGGCCAGAGGTATGCTTTTATCCTTCCGTGAATGTAGCTAAAAACTGGAGCGAGCAGCCAACGTTTTGAGTCCACGGTTTGTGTAATGCTCTGCTCTAACCTGAGCCTTGACTCACACTGCTGTTGAAACAGGTGGTGTTTCGGGATTTGTTTGAAAGTAAATAGACTTGGGAATAATGAAAAGGAATCAGTTCTATGTACATGGCGCTTCACTTTAGACAAGTTGTTATTAAATGATTTTTTAACAGAGGATTTGGCAAGATTTAGAACTTTTGCCATTCTATAATAAACAATGGCATGGCCATAATGAAAATATTTACTTAATTCTCTAAAGTGACTTATGGCAACTTTGGCCACTAAACAGAGTGTCATGAGTGTTATGGCGTCAGGTGCCACAGTCTGTATAAATACTGCCTGTACACTTGTTTATAGGAAAACCCCCATCTGGCTTCAGCGAACACAGTCAGACACACTGGTGACCCCTGGGATTTTTCGAATGGAAAATATAACAGGACTGTTTGCTAAGCGGGGGGATAGCTGTGCAGCAGTCAACTGTCAAGTGACAGACAAGACAACGTTGTAAAAGACTGCAGGCTCCACATCGCTGAGCCCAGCCCTCTCTCAACCTGTAAACACAGAGCCTGGCTTTTGAAGAACTATCCAAAAAATCCCAGTGGCCTTTTTTCATCTCCCGTTTATGGGATTTATAAACGATGACAGCGTTATAGTGCTGTGCAAACTTAAAAGTTCAAGTAGGTAATAAATGAAGGAATTACCAGGAATATCTACAAAAAAAGAATATGCAAAGGAAGTAAAAAGTAAAAAAAAATCAGCTGCTGAGCATTTCTTAAGAATGTAAACAAACCAATAAGACATGAAGTTAAAAAATGTCGTGTTATATCACAGCTCACTCTTGGATTTATAATAAAACATGGGATTATTAAGCTTATTTATTTGAACTGCATTAAACAAGCCGAACATTTTTTGTTACTTTTACCTGTTTTATGACCAATGTGGTTTAGTCTAGAAGGCCCCTAAAAGCAGCGGGTGACAGTTGATGCATACACAGAGCTGCTGTGACTGATGGCAGATAGAGCGTTGGAGAAAGTTGAAAGGTCAGATGTTTCAAATAAACAAGATGAGGCTACGATAACTGTTTTTACTGAGGATGGTGACACAAAGGCAACATGAAAGAGTATTGGTAGATAAGCTGTTTGGTTTAATGTTTTTTGTCACAGCTTCTCTTAACTACTTGGAACTAGTTTAATTAATGTATTGAGGGATCTTTGTATGGAAGCTCAACAGTGCCAATACTTAAGCCTGACCAATAATGGATTTTTGGGGCAGATGCCGATATCAATATTAAGGAGGGAAATCAAATCAGGTATTGATATATCAGCCAATAATTTTATACACAATATAAACATAAACACACTTTTTTCAGATGTGGTTACCAAACACTTGTGACAAAGACATATAATGGAGGCTTTGATATTTTACAGTTTAAGAATAAACTTTTTTTTAATTAATTTCATCAGTACACTGAAACCATAAACTTCACTGGAAAATTAATGTATGTATATATTAAACTTAAATTAGGAAAAATCATTAAATATACATAAAATGCAACCTTTTTTATATCTTTAAAAAAAAACAATATCAGCACATATCGGACAGCATAAAAACCCATACTGATTTATCTGATATGCCAATATCAGCTGATAATATTGGTTGACTGATATATCGGTTGGGCTCTGCCAATACTACACAATATAATGAGGCATGAATATCATTAATATTATTATTATTTTTGTTGTGTGTGTGGTTTTAAAATCTGGAAATGGTAAATGGACTGTACTTATATAGCGCCTTTCTAGTCTTTGCGACCACTCAAAGCGCTTTACATCACATGTCATTCACCCTTTCACACACATTCATACACTGATGGCAGGGGCTACCACGCAGGGTGCCAACCTGCTCATCAGAGGAATCTAACCATTCATTCACATTCATACACCGTTGGCACAGCAACGGGAGCAATTTGGGGTTAAGTGTCTTGCCCAAGGACACATCGACATGTGGACTGGAGGAGCCGGGAATCGAACCACCAACCTTCCAATTGGAGGACCGCTCTACCTCCTGAGCCACAGCCGCCCCATATAATATATGGGGTGGCTATAGACACAAAATATATTTGTGTCTTTCACATGACCAAAAAAGCTCAGTGTTGGAGTCTATGAAACAAAAGACTATCTATATATATATGTAATGGGTACATTCAAAAATTATTGATCAAGTCTCTGTACTTACTTTGCCACAAGTATCAATTCTAATGTGTATCTATTCACAATAATATCTCTATGCATCTTCAGAAAGTGGAGGTTAGACAAAGTCACAAGTAAGTCTCAAGCATTGGCTATAATCCCAAATTAAGACCCGACTTCCTAAACTTTGTGTATAGAGTACCACGTCCAAAACCCTCAGTGAGTATGCACCCTTCACCAAATACCATCTAAAATCTTTACATAGTTTTTACCACTAATAAGTATAGTACATTTACTGAATGCAATTCAAATCATTTGTAGTTTCTAAGCTAAATATTTAACATGTTGGTGTCCATTTTTTTGGTGACCACAACAGTCTTTAAATCTACATGAGATAATCTGTTGATCTACACTCAGTCAGTCTAGACATTTTCAGGAACGAGAGTTAGCTACATACTATTTAGTCTTTGTGTTTGCGGAGGATATTATGAGTCAAAGGTAAATACAGAGTAAAGTCATAAATCATTGGTGACAAGGTTGAGTTGCGAGTCTTGTTACATGTCTAAGTCATCTGATTCATGACTCGAGCATCAGCTGTATCAATGTAGACCGTGAATGTGGCTTTCATTAAACATTTTAACAGGTTTTACACATTTGACAAATCATTGCAAATCATTCTTTGCCTCATGGAAAAAGCAAACGTGTTAGTTTTATGATGCGGAGTAAACTACAATAATAATAGTTGGATACTTCTTCACATGTGGAGGAGCTGAGAGTTAGCCCGCAGTATAAAGCTGTCAAAGTCATCTGTCAAAGCATTTGGATGCAGTGACTTTGTTTAGATTTGAACACTGGTTGCGCCAAATGTCAGAGAGTAACAATTCAATTCTGTGGACATGAGCAGAGATGATGTCATGTAATGAAAAGAACATGTACTTTCTTTGTATTTTTAGTAACTTCTGGTATAATAAGTTAAAAGGTACCTTGCACTGGTGCCACTAAAGGTCTTTATATTAAAGCAGCTGAGGGAAAATGTTATCATTGATCCAAATTCTTGAAGTTTTAATGACTTTACAACACAGAAACATGTCATGTGGTATTAGTGAATTGCACATTACATTCCATCTTATTGTGTATTTGGGCTGCATGTTTTGTGAGGAAAGTTTTTGGGACGTTGTTCTCAAACATTACATTTTATACCCATCAGAAGCTAGAAATACATTTGTGATGGGACATACTTCGTTTCTCTGTTGCAGCACTACTTAAGAGATTCAGACTGATAATTTATGTTTATTTTTCCCTAAAAAATCCTGCATAGTGTGGCTCCAGCATATCTTCCAAACTTCTGTCAGACAACTGCAGTAAGTGTGTGAATTCTGTGATTAGTATGAGAGGGTAAGTGAGAAGCAGCAGTCAGCTCGACATGTTTCTACTCTTGTCAATGCAGCTGGGCTTCTAGTATTCCCCTCCTTCAAACTGTTTAGCTTGACGGCCTTTATCCACATCAATCACATGAGGAATTGAGCCACGGGTGTTTCATCAACACTTTTCACAGTAAAAACAATGGAAGATGTCCCAGACCCACTTACGCACACATTGAAAAGAAATTAACTGGAATAGTGTGCGGTGGCGGGGGCTTGCGTTGTGTCTTGTCTGGTCGCACATGCCAAGAAAGATTAAATATTCCAGAGAAGAAGATCCGTTAATATTTTACAGTTGACCAGATGTGTCCAGAGTGTTATGAAAAACACGCTTTCTATGAATCCATCATCTTTCAATCCTGCCCGACCCTCAGAACTCCCCGAATACTTCAAAGGTAGTGGCACGTGGTGGATGATGAACTATAACCTCAACATTAAGAGCTCTGAGCAGATTCCCCTCCATGTTCCTTCCACCCTGGTGCCGAAACATGGTACAGTACCAACCTGAAGGTGTCAAAGGTCTCAAAACACCAATAATGGAATCCCTGCTGCATGCGCGCACACACACACACACATACAAGAGAGTGACATGGTCTCTGTTTGAATGTTTTGTCACTGCTACAGTGAAATGTGCATGATTTGCACCCCAGCGTTCAGCCTGAGTGCATCAGGCCTCTTCCTGTACGTCATCCACTACCCATGCTGAGACAAGATTTACAACCACACTATGTGCAAGTTTAAACATTTTATTGCCACTGTAAAAAAAATGTGGTGAAGTGAAGTATAATTGAAATTCATCACATTGTTTATATTACTCAAATTATGAGTGAATAACAAGATTAAAAATATGGGGAACACACACACGCACACACACGGAGGGGAAGTGACCATGACCTCTTCTGAACTGGGTTTAAACTCATCCAACTCACAGGAACACCGAGGACCAATTTGAAGAGCTTTAGGACTTTTACAGGAAGGGAATACATGTGGAAGGAATGAATGTTTCTTGGCTACACAGGGCTGATTTTCAAGGTAAAGTAGTAAAACTGGAACTGGAACTTGTCATCTATAATATACAGCAGCCAATCAATCAATATGGTGGTCTACTGGACCACCAAATTAGGATGTCTTTACTTCATGTGTAATGGTAGAATCTTGGTTTTACTAATTGTGCCTCATTGATTCTGCCTGAGCATCATGATTTAAGGTCATTATATCTCAGTGTGCAGGTGCATGCCAAATTAAGATTCTCACTGTGGATTTTCCGGCTGTGACATTTGCCTTTGGTGAGGTGTGCACAGCCTTTTTATGGTTTAGTCCATTTCTCTCAAAGATGACTATATTTTACTCATTCTCCAAGCTCATACTTATTAACAAAACAAGGGAGTCTATAGCCATGCCAGCAGCTCCGTGAGGCTGTAGTTGGGCACAGCAGTTATACATGCTAATGGCAATGCTAACACAATAATGTTTAGCAGGTATAATGTTTACCATGTTAACCATCTTAGCTTAGCATGTTAGTCAGCTAACATTTGTTAATTAAGACTAAACAGCTCAGGCTGATGGTTGTGTTATTAGTTTAGCTTGTTTTCTGGTAGTTGGTCAGTAACCTCAGGACAATTTTAATATTAACCTGGTTGTGGTGATAAAGTAAATGTCATTAGGATATATCTTCTGGGAACCATGAATTTGTTTTTATTTACTTATTTGACTTATTTGCTATTATGACGCGCGGTCATACCGTATGGAGCACCAACAGAACATACAATAATAGCATAACAATAGCACACCACATAACTGAAGTACAACATATGTTACTTAACAACGGAAGGACATTTTTTCAAAAAGACACCTAATTTACAAATAACTTTTGGCTCATCTGATTGTAATAAATTCATTTAAACATAGATGGGTGGTTCAAATAATAGTTTGGCAAGTACATTTCTCTACAGTTCATTAGGCTTAAATTCTTACATTCAGACAAAATATGATACTGGTCTCCCAGATGGTTTGTCATTACAAAGATTTCCATCCAACCCTTTACATCTTCACCCTAAAGTTACAAATAGCCTGTCTGAACTATACAGATACAATTTCAACTCTTGTTTAAATTTTGCATAAAGCTCAAATGATGTCATACTTTCAACTCACTTTGTCACTTGTGCATGAACTGATCTTTCAGCCTCTGTTCATCCACTGATGTTGTGACACTTAAGTGTGAACCAGAGGTGAGACAAACCACAGTCATCCAATATCTGCTTGACCTGCAAAACCCCTAGTGACACATACACACCTGATCATACAGGTTGTGCAAACTGTTGAGTTTAGTTTCTTTGCCTTGTACCAGCCTCCCCCAGCAGCCAATCATTCTCTTTTTGACTGTGACATGGAGTGAGTATCTTCCCATATTACTGCAGGTTAACATTGTAACACCCAACACATCCCATGCAAACAACATAACTGGTGAAACTAACCTGTAAAAAGATTCAGTAAATCGTTCTTTTTTTACATTTACAAGAGAGTGCAAACATTGCACAGTAGGTGTATGCAACCCCTCAATGGTGTTCTTAAATTAACCATTATAATTCATAATGGTGGTGGTGGTGTTAGAGGAAACATCAGAGAATCCCCAAAGTTGGAAGGATTCATGGGAAGGACTGTGAATATCTGGACTAAATGTCATGCCAATCCATCAAGTACTATTGGAGATATTTCAGTCTAGACCAAAGGGCTGTAATAGTCCAGCCCTTTGACTGACTGAGCTACACTGCCTCTAAAGCGGCTCAAATCTATTTGAGTGAGAGACACTGAGTGGACTTGGGGAGCATAGGGTGGAGGACTTTGTGGTCTCTAAAACAAATAGAATGACATTCAGTTAGGTGGGTATGATAATACACACAGACACACACTGGTTGTGACCAACTCTTCAGCCAGTGTTGTGTGTGCTACTACGACATGTTTTATTTATGTTGCCAGTATTATCTTGACGAATTATTCACATTTCCATACACAGGTAATCAATCGGCTTTTGATTATTTATATATTTATTTACTTTAAAAGGTGACAGTGATAATTGCTGAAGTCATTGTTAGAGAGTCAGTGACGTTCACAGATAGGTCTGCAGATACTCCACCTGTCCTGCAATAACCTTGTGACATCACTGCTCCTCTGTCCAGCAGGCTCTCTGCTGCTGAACAGGCTCCCTGCTGGCAACATGAATAATGGCCTGTGTGTTTAACTTGCTCAATACAAAGAAGCCATGTAATCTAAATACATAAGGTAATATAAATACAAAGGAACCGTGTAATCTCACACATTGTAGTTGCGGACTCCCGAGTGTGTACGGACTGTGTGTGTGTGCACCACTGTGACATTTTTGGCTGTGCCTCCCGCTCCGTCTCTGGTTGGGTAGGCTGGCACTCTCTGTGTTTAAAAAGCTCCCGGAAAGTTTACAGAGAGTGTACTTCTGCTGGGCTTTGTGTGACAAGCTTTAACGCACCATACCCATCAGCAGCAAAACAGCCACAGACCTCCCTGGAATCCACTCTGCCACTTTCCATTCATGCATTTCCATGCATTCCCCAGCTTCCTTTAGTGTCCTGTCTAAGAAAACTTGTGTTGACAATTAATACTGGCTTTGTTTGTCAGGCTGCAAGCTCAGAGGCTACTGTGTGTTTACCTCGCTTTTGTCCTGCCGTGTGTCACCGAGCAGAATCCGTCTAATCCAAGTTGGAAAAAGAAGATGTAACGGTCAAGTCAGGGCTCTGTCCCCAACAGCTTTTATCTTGATCATATTACACACACTGACTTCTAGTGTGAGGGCAGAAAAGTGCCATGAGTGGCTGAAAACCACCCAGCGCAATGTTTTGTCAAAGTTTCGCACAGAGAGCGAGTGTGACATTCCTGATGTAGGTCTGTTATGAAGTTAAGTTTGGCAGTCTCACTGATGTAAAGAAAAAGAACTTGTTAACCACTTCAGGGACAAATTAATGTAAACGAGTCGATGCGAAGGTGTTGAAGAGATGTTTCCCCCTTTATAAGATGATAAGGGATTCCGTGTTTCTACTGGGAATAAACAGTATTTTCAAGGAGGTCTGATGGTGCTACTTGGGATTTCTGCTATGTGAAACGTGTTAACTGATCTAGACTGCCAACAAAAAACAACATTTACTACTGTCAAACTAAGAATGCATGTCAATCAGAAAATGTCTGGTATGATTAAATAGTTGTCATGTAATAATATTTGCCGGTTCCAGCTGTGAGGATTGGTGAAAGTTGGCTGTGATGGAATATATTTGGGTTTTGGACTGTTGGACACAGAAAACAAACTATCTGAAAATCACAGTGGTGTCCAATCACATAGTTCAAAACAAAAAAAATCAACTCCCATACAGTGTCAACATTTATGGTGAATTTTTTAAATAGCTGTGTTTCGGTCAAACGATCTTCACCAGGCGTTTCATACAGAAAATGATGCATATAGTAATTACATAGGTATTCACAATCAAATCAGCCAATCTCAGTGACCAAACAATCATATTGTAATCAAAACAATCCAGAAACTATTCAATGGAATACTGTCATTTTATTTGTGGTGCTTATAGCATTGATGCATTTTTTTAAGTCAGTAGAGACATCTCCTTGAAGAAACTTGGTCCTGGTTTCTCGGGATAACCTGAAGACCTCACAGTCAGCAGTTTTCATCAACACTTTTTTTTTTTAATAGAAAGGAGTTCCTAAGAAACTGTTCACAGTGGAACAAGCGGGACACTGTTTAGGAAGGGGATGTTTCTCTCATAATGTTTACATGTAATTTTGAGTGCTTTGAGCACCACAAACACATTTCACTTCACCTCCATTCCATTGGCATGATGGCGGTATCACCACCACGATGATAAAAACAACAAGTAGTACGTGAAAAATGACTTTTTTATCCAATAAACCTTTTGCATGGTAGACGTGTTGACACTTTATGGTAGGAAAAGCAGGACTGATGTGACTGATACCATTAACACTGATGTTTTAATCAAGTGTCCCTGTAAACCATACAGGGTTAGTAAGAAAGTGAGCCAGCATGTGTAATACCAGGACCCTGAAACTTATTTACCTACTGTGACATGTCAACATGGCACCTGTGACATACATTTTATTAATTGGTAAAAACTGGTCTTTTGACTTCTCTATTAAAATCTAAGCTAGCTCTGTGTCTCTGTTGCCAAAGTGGAACCCTAATCCAAAATCAATATCTATGTCCCGATGTCCCATTTAGATACATGGACATACTGTACCTGTTTAAAGTACTGAAAGACTTTAAGATGCCCTTCTAGTTTAAACTATATGTATGATTTCAGCCAAATGGGGAAATTGAGATGTTGTGTTGTGTATTTTAACTATACTATAATATACTGCAAAATACAATAACATTCATAAAGTATACCATTTTTGTTGTTGTTTAGTATACTGAATAAAACCTTAGTCTTAAAGTGTAGTGTTAGTATCCATCCTTCAAGCTTCAGCTTTGTTTGTTTTGTGAAAGTGAACTTCTAGCCAAAACTTCTCAACATGTCACAATCTATGACACTGGATATTTAATGTAACATTTACACATACCTCTGGAATGATAATAACAAGATTTTGGTATTCAAATAAAGTTTTTTGTGTTTACGAGAGCAGCTTACTTCATTTGAAGTTAATGTGATTGATGTTTTGTTTGTGTTTGGACGTTAAATGACCCAAAAACCGCTCCATATGCACTCTCTGACCGCAATGAACAGACACAGTTATGCTCCGAGCATGAGGTGGAAAGAGACAGTAGCACATCATCGATCTGTTATTTCAAATCATGGCAGATATTGCTAATAATAACGTGTCTCCGTGATGTCATTTCTAGGAAGCCACATCCCTGAGAAGCAATATTTACACTACACTAGGTGCTTGGGAGTCAAAAAGTGTTCTGGGTAATGCTCACAGTAGCTTTGGCGCCACACTCATACAGCCAATGTTATTATATGTATCTGACTATATAGAAGTTTGGGTCCAAAACATTTTGATTTCATGTGTTTAATGGGTGATTTTACCATTACATACACTCCTGGATTATGTAACATCCACTTATAGCACACGCACACTCACATGTAAACACAGACTAAGACATTTAACACAGGGGCCTGAACATTTCAGTGGGTTTGGCCTCCTAGAACTCTTGTTTTTGCTAAGAATCACTACATTTGACTTGATACATGACTAATAGCGTGATGAAGTTTTACAAGTGCAGCTCATATACTACTTCTGAGCATGGTAAGAAGTAAATAAAGGTAAAAAACCCAGACATAATGTAAACATCTGCTTTGTATCAACTGTAGTCTATAGCAGACGCTACACTAAATGTGCATTTTTTAGTGACACCCGTAAGACTTGCATGGTAGCAGCTGATATATATATGACAGTGAAGGTTTACATCTTTCGTGACGATTTTGGAAATCCATTTTGCAGCAGAGTGAAATGTCACTCTGACCCTGCTGCTTTCATTCAATCACTGCTCCAACATGAAACACGTGTCGCGTGGATTCCTCGAGGCCCTGGGCGCTGATGTAACGCTCCTCTGAAATGCATTTAGAGGAGAAAACAAACTCAAGTGGTCCAGGAAATGGCAGCGGTGGGGTGACAGTAATTATGAGTGGCAGCGGAACACATTTGCCGCCTACTTAGGTCTCCCCATGTTAAGACCCGACATTCTGTGTGCTCCACAATGAAACCTGGCAACTCCACCGGAGCTCACCAGCCATTACCTCACTGCTTTTAAACGCCTCTCACAAGTCCTCTCCAAGCAAATCCAATTTTCCCACAAATGTTCATTCTAAGGTCACTTTTACTCTCAGTATGGTTGACCTCTATTCGTTTTGGGAATGACTCTGAAATATTTCATGATTATATAGAATCTGAACATGTTAAAAATATTGCGGTAATAAAAATGAAAGGATCACTATGTTGTCCCTTATAACTGCATCCAGCTGTTATTAAGTAAAGCTGTATGACCTTTAAATGCATTACCGTCTATACCATTAGACTGGCAGCCTTTACTTACCACCTACTTCACTGTGATTTATGTGATCAGGGGAAATCTTCAAGACTGCAGCACCATGGTTGATTGATTTATAACAGTTTGAATGACATTTTCACAGCTCACCATTGTTTTCTGTGTCAAATGTGTTGGCTAAGCTGGTTTGTTGTTGTTTAAAACCTGTATGATGGTCTGACGGCTTGTGTGTCCTGCCATATCTGCCGGCTTATTTAGGGATGTCACTGTTTTTGCACATTTCAACAATGAATTCCACCTAACTGGGGCAGTGAAAGCGTACACCTAAAACAACAAACAGTCAAAGTAGTCTCCTCTCTAGCTATTAACGTGGCTTGTACAGACAGTGGCTTGTAGTGACGGACGCCAGGTGCAACTACAAAACAAGAAGTTGTGCTTATCTTATACATAACTCGGAAAATTAAGCCCACCCAGAACACCAAACACTACTCCACTACACTGGCTACAAATCCTTTTAGCTCAGTTAGCTTGGTAGATGTTGATACTGCCATCTTTAAAGGACGGGGTACACTTAAAACTAATTAGATTGTATGAAGTGTCATCCAACCGCAGCTAAAGTGTTTATAGCTGTTTAGAATGGACGCACTCAAAAAAAAAAGTCACTGTGATAAAGAGAAACACGATGGTGTAGAAGTTGCAGACGTGACATACTGACGCCATAACAGCTAGCTTCTGGTACTAACTGTAATCCCACGTGGCCAATGTTTTGATGTGACGAGGCCCTAAAATAGGCTACCAAGTATATCCACCATGATCCCATTTGTCAACATTACATACATAAGATACCCCAATGAATTAGAGTTATACGTTGGTGCATATCACAAATACACACAAGAGACTCATTCTCATGTAGTTGGATAGTAGCATGAGAACCTGTGTGTTTCATGACAAACTGTCCCATTCCACTGTGACTTTTTAACATCAGCAGAGCAGCAGACAGACACAGCAGAAAAGATACACACCAGTTCATTCCTCCACCCAAACATTGGAACGTGACAGGCTGCAGGGGCGCCTCGCCCTGACGCGACTCCATGTAGCTACTTACTTGACAAGGGCCATGTGGGGAATCTTTTTCCTTTTTTTTGGGCCAAATGTTCTTTTTTTTCCCCGGGAGGTTATGAATAGATGTATATCTGCATGGTAAAAAAAATGGATGGGTCTGCTGTTTCTTGGAGCGCAGCGTGTCTCAGAGATCTAAGCCTGCGTCGGCCTCATCAGACATGGAAAGCTCGGAGGAGATTAGCAAGATGCTGTTCTTGTTTAATAGGTGTCACATCAGCCTTCAAAACACTACACCTTCTGCAGAGACAGACAGCCAAGACGCTTTTTTCCATTCCTGAGGCTCCAGATCAATGTAGCCTGTGTACTTTCACTGTTTCATAGAAGCACAGTGAATATAGACTGTTAGAGAAACACACAGACAGTGTCTTTTATCAAAGATGTGGGGTGAGAGTGTATGCTTATTAAGTATTTAGTTCATGCCTTCACATATCCAAATAGTTCAAAATAAAAACCTCATAGACTGCATCACTTTGTTATATTTATTCAAGAGGAAATAATTCTGCATCTCTGAGTGTTTAGAGAGATCTAATGCAGATAAGTGCAGTAGGAATGAATGATGTCATCTAAATTGAAGCCTGCTGTTTCAATTGTATGTTGCTAATATAATAAATAGCTGTACTTTGGACAGAGAGGTTGAAAATATGTATTTGTGATGAGTGCAGATATGTGAGGACTAATATGGTGATTGTTTTTTGTCTAATTGGCAAGGCTCGGAGATTCGCAAATTGTAAAATATGTGCTTCTTTCATTGTGTTGTTGTACGTCGTGTGCTTCAAAATGTCCCTCTATCTCAATAAAAGACTGCAGATAGTTGCGGAGCAGTGATACCATGCTACATGAGGACGGCCGTGCCAGATAATGAGGTTGGTTTCTGGGCAGTGAAGCAGGGTGTGTGGAGAAAAGACCCGATTTCATGAAAGAAAAGCCATAAAAACAAAAAAGGAGGGCCTGACTCACTGTCACACATGTTTAATGAGCTCTGGCTGTTTGGAAAATACAAGTACCGTTCTGACGCGTGTAACATCTTATCTCCTTTGCTCTTTTCCTTTGTGATTTGTGTTGTATGTCCAAGACAAGCAAAGCCGGTGCCAGTGGAATTTGATGCAGCTTTGGATGGGCCCTCTTGGGAAGCAGCACCCAAATAAGCTTGCTGAGCCCTGAGGTGGCAGGAGTTTGGCTCAGGACGAATGGGGAGGGAGACAAGGGAGAAGATGTGGAGGAGATCGGTGGGGGGGGGGGGGGGGGGGGGGGCAAGGCAGGGAGGACAAGAGACAAGACGAGAGCAATCAGATGAAGTGCTGAAATTAAAGGAGAGCTGTTATCTGGCCGTGCAGAGTTGTGATGAGATGTGGCGATGATATTTAGGATGTGCGAAAAAAATGTCCTCGTCGTGTTTTATTGGTCTGAACGGATAAACGCGCTGAAAAGTAATCAACTCTCCGTGGCGGCGCTCTGACAGCAGATGAACAATCAAGATTTATAAAAACGAGAATGCTTGTGAGGTTACAGAACCGTTTCACTTAATCAGTTCAAGAAGTTTTAGGTAGACTGTCATCTCCACTTAAGTTGTGTCTTTCTCCAACCTTAATTGTGTTTTTCATCACACAGTATAAAGTTTGTTTTGGTCATATTTTAAAGTTGATGACCTCCAGTTTCACTGCGGTAAACTCATAATATTGGCCAATAAATATAGCGAGGTGTATGTTCTCCAACACCAACGCACTGTCTCAGTGTTTGTGTTACTACTGCCAGACAAATCTGTTGCCTGTTATCTGTATTTAAAGTATGATGAAGTCACTGTTGAAAATCTACAAGAAAACAGAATTATGTCTCTATATATGATACATTTAACCTAAGAGCTATGAGGATATATTCAAAATATGTTAAGTTCACAGAAAATTCACTAAACCCTACCACATATGTTGTAATATGTATATAAAGGTATTAAATGATAAACTAAGGGAAATGACATTCGTTTGAAAACATTCAGGAAAACATATATCTACAATTAAAATAACTATTACTTTAAAAATAATAATAATATTTATTTTATTTAATTAACAGACCAGTACCCTGTATCTTGATTCTATATTAATACAGTCAGAAAAGTGAACAGAATGTGCATTAAAAATAGTGTTATACTGCATGTATAGATAAGATATAGATATGCAAGTATACACAGCTGCATATGAAGAGAAGATACTGGTAATGTTTTAATATCAAAGCAACAGCACCTTATAATGCTGTTGACAACTCTGCACTCTAGCTAATAAACTAACGTTAACGTTAGCTTCACGGGCTGGTAGCTGCGTGACAGCTCCCAATTCAGGGCTTTAAAGGTTTTGAGCTAAAAATATTGATATAATGTGCTTACAATTACACTGCTCACCAGCTGTCTGTCATTTACACTCAACTGCTGAGCTACCTGTCTGAAACTAACGTGAGGAAATCACCTAGCTTGTTTATGTTGGTATTACAGTCTTTTCTAAGCAGAAAAAAGACTCAAATCACTTCTTTACTTTTTAAATGTTAAAAATGAGAGTGGTGTTTCTTCCTCCATAAAAAAGTTAAACATGTCTTCACATTTAAAGCAGAGAGCAGCCAAGATTTCTTTCTTGTTTTGCCAACTCACCAAATCAACGTTAATTGACTACAGCTGAGTAAATGTACAGACGACAGCTCTCATTTTAGCAAATGAAATCATTGGTGGCTGCTTTTAACTTTCATTTGCTATGAGACACTTATGTAAGTTCAAATTAACGTTGCAATCAATTTGATTGCGGTCTTTGAAATCACACAAATTTGGCATATTAATGATTAACAATTTAGTCACGTTGTATAAAGACATTGTATTGGTTAAATAAGCTGACTAATGAAACTTTAAACCAATTTGAGGGTAAAGGAGCCCTCATTTGTAAAATAACCATAAGTTAATATGATTTCAGCATGTTTTATTTTTCATCAGTGGAAGGAGTTCTGTTTCATTTGTTTTCAGTAGTTTCTGTGGTTAATATCAGAAAAACATACTGAGAATAAAGTTATGGCTGACTGCTTTTTAATTCGTTAAAGTTCATAAATGTAGGATTATATTAAATCTGATGATGTATTATTACATATATAACACAAGAAAAACAAAAAGTAGACTCATTAATTCTGCCTGCAAAGAATCATAAAATAACAGTCTTATTGGAATAAGTTAAATCTAAGCTGTCCTTTTGGATTTATCCCATTTGGAGCCACTGGAAATATTAAGCTACACAAAGCACTTCTCCTCTCTCTCTGTGTGTGTGTGTGTGTGTGTGTGTGTGTGTGTGTGTGTGTGTGTGTGTGTGTGTGTCATGTGAAGGCCCTCTTGTGTTTACAGGGCCAGTGAGCAGCGATCCACAGCATAACCATGGATACGGGTGCGGGGTCATATCGGTGCTGCACACTCCCCAGCAGGAAACAAACACTTGGGTGTCACGCTGAAACCTCCGCTTTCTAATTGGCTGCTAATTAGCCAACGAGCCTGACCTGCAGACTCTCACTCAGCTGTAAGATCCCTGTCTAAAAGAGGCTGAGACCTGTTTGTATCCACACCACTTGAGAGTAATATCTGACCTCCTGAATTTGTCTTATTACAAATGTCTATAACCAGTTTGGTTCATTTAGCTGATTGCAGGAAAATATATGAAGATAATGACATTTAAGGTTGCTTTCTGAGGCTTTCACAGCAACATCAATCAATACAAAATGTACGTTTAGATGTCCAAGTTGTGTATTTCAAAACCCTAGAAGGGGCATTGAAATATTCTGTGTTTATATAATATAGCATTTGAAAGCCTTCTTTGGGATATTTTTTAAACCCCAAAAGGCATTTTCTTTATAACCCTTTCGGGGGTTTCAACAACTTCAATGCTTTAAATAATGCTTTGATATCTGGCTCTGTAGTCCAAATCACAAGCCAAAATTATAAAGAGCAACGTGCACATAGTTCCATGAGGAAGAATGTTGTGTATAACAGTCTAGTGTTGAGATTCCTCTGAGGCGGGCCAATGAGAGACAGAGAGAGAGAATAAAAAAAATGTTACTGCTCTTGATGCTTTCACATGAAACCAGAAATTTAAACAGAGAGACAACAAAATCAGTCTACAACACGTTCAAATTGAAATTGAGTCTGAGATACTAAGGTGAGAGAGCACAGCGGAGAGTGTTTGATGACACGCTCATCCATCTTCACAGTGTTACACACTAAAGGATAAAAGGAGTTTTGTCACCTTATATTTCACAGGAAAGCTCTTTTTTTTTCCTGGAAGTCTATTATTCTGATCTGTCCACGTCTTTCTTGCTGTGTGAAGTGCTGACTGACCTGGCCTTCATCTCAGCAGCACTTCTAAAACACATTCACATCGTCATCCAAAAGGCAGATGAACCATTTGTTGACTTTAGTGTAAACCAGTTTGATTCCTACATTTTTGAGAGTTCACATTTTGAATATATTTGGCTCAAATGAAACAATTTGGGAGCTTTACTAATACTCATGGGTTGCTAATATCACAAATCCACAGCCAAGTAGAAGTGGATGAGACGACTTGTTTGGATTATATATATAAATCATCAGCATTCAAAATAAAAAAAAATAAAGTAGCACCAACTACACAAACTCGGCTCTAGCTACAGAAAAAGTGAGTCAGGCCTGATAAGTTGCCTTCTTTAGCTGTGATTCATTACAAAGTCAAGTACTGTTAACTTGTATTATTTAGTTGTGGAATCTAAGAAAAACACTTTTCACAGTTCATTCCATGTTTACTTTGTACCACAAGTTTCTACACTGTAAAGTCTCATAATTATAGTCAATCAATTCTTCTTTTATCATTCATTCTATGTAATTACATACAATTGTCAGCTTCAAGTCAGGCCAACCTAAATTGTCAGGTCATTACTCGGAACTATTGCACAGCTTAATGATGAGTTGGCAAACTGTTTACCTAACTAATCAAATTAAGTTATTCAGAAACACTTTTGGCTCATTAGCATACATATCCCAGCATGCATTGTTTTTCAGTATAAATGATCCAGAAAGCCTTATTTTTCTCATTTGAAGAAAATTACAAATGAGTCACATGATCTTCTCTTTGATATAGATTCAAACAATGCAAACCATAAAGACAACAGGTCATTTTTGTGTTTGTACTACCTTTCCCATAGACGTCACACATCAGTACTGATACTGGTTTGAGTACAGCTGTTGGTCATACAGCAAAAGCTGAAAGAAGCTGTAGTAATTGAGGTAACTCTGAGTCATAGAAATTAAATTTATATACTATTATCTTGTTTCAGCCAAATATATGGTAAGGAAAAACATAATTTCTGCCTGACACTGGAAGTGCTGTATGTATGTATGAAGGACAGCAAGTTGACAAACACCTGGATTCACACCTTGAGCTCACTGTATGAGTAGGTTGAGGCAACATTTGGGAAATTGTTGTTGTTGTTGCAAATAATTAATACAACATGTATTTTCTAGGAAACAGTGCTGAATTATGAATAGCAATTGACACTGCTTTACAAGTGACAAATCAAGTTAGACTATGAATCAAATCCAGTGAGACTATGAAACTCCAAGAGGGAGAATGTACAGATCAAACTTAAAGGTGTACTATGCAGGATTGGTCGGTTAGTGTTTGTAAACATGCAGCATTCAAACTGAGCGAGCAAGAGAAGGGGAGAAAGCAGCAGTGGTTGAGGTAACTAGAGTAGAGATTGAATAAAGAGAGCAAACAGTGCTGGCGAGTACAGAGAGAAACGTTTTCCTGGACGGATCCTGTCCTCTCTGCTCTATGTGTGTAGCTTAGCCCAACCTCGGTCAAAAGAGACACACAGACCTGCTGCTCTTTATACATCCATGATACACAGACAGAGAGCAGAGCAGAGGAGAGGAGAGGAGAGAGACGTAAATAGTGATGTAAACTGTTACATGTTGCTTGTATGTAAGTCCTGGGGCTACATGCCCACTGCCCAAAGGTTGAAGACAGCAAAATATATAGGAATATATAGACAGAGGGCAGAGTCTCTGTAGGTACCTACACCGTCACACACTTCTTGTGGGTGCTAAGTAATGATTGAGAGGGATTGCCTATTGTCTAGACATTGTTTTTAAAGCTGGAGTGTGGGACTTGTGTCTCCTTATTCTGGTAGTGAGAGTAAAGGTAGGCACTCAGCTGTGATTGCCTGTTACAGGCATGCAGCACGCTCACATGCCCACTGGGAATGACAGGTACATAGAGAGGGCCAATAAAAATGGGTGTTTTGATGGTCCACTGGTCCACCAGGATTAGTCCCAATATACCCAAAGGCCAGCACACCACAGGCTGTAACCTAGTGGAGCTGTAAAACGATGGATAAATAGTTTTGAGCATGGCAAAACCCCTGTGAAATGACTCAGTTCACTATCAGAATTTGATCCACTCGGTTTGATAACATTTGGGAAATGAAAAAGAGCTGCACGATTAACGGTTGACTGAATGGCCAGCACGGGAAAGTCACACCCAATGTGAGATTTCAAAACTCTGCATGCCATGAAATACAGTGAGATTTATCTGGTGCTGATAGGCTTGATCAGCATTGTGTCAACTCATTAGGCAAAGGCGTGATGGACATTTATATGTAAAAGTTCTGCACAGCAGGTTTAAAGAAAAGCCTGCATAATACACCTTGAACTGAGTTGACATGTTTTCCACTTACAGCCTATGTGAATATGAGTTAAATAGGTTCAGCAGGCTACAATTCCCCTGGTGTAGTTTCATAGCTGATCAAAAAATGTCAACAATTATAATAACATATAATAATATATAACTATGTCCTAACCTGTCATGTGGCAATGTGATCTTAGCTGATGTAGGTTCTGGGACAATGGAAGTGAAAAGCAACATTTCTGTCTAATTTCTGATTAATTCACCGTAACAATGTTTATTCTCTCAGATTCTGCATAACCAAATAAACTGAATCGGTCCACTTCATGAGAGCTCTCTTTTTTTAACCCCCAAAATAAATGTGTAATCACAGTAGTGGGGCTTGATTCGATGCACACGTCAGTCAACATATAGTGAGTGTGTGGCTCTTTATCAGTTCGCAGATCACAAGCTGAGAGAAAACTAAAAATGTTCTGATGGAAGATCCTGAAGATCGGTAAACAGTTGAATAATTGCTCCATTGTGGGGTTTTCTGAACCACTACCATACCTGCCAATCACCCTTACCTTGCATTGACTTCAGAAAACAATAACTGTGACAAATATTGTTTTAGAAAATAATTGCAAAAATAAACCCTCATATACAAAGTAATCATAATACAAATAACAATGGCTAGAGAAAGCCAATGATTATTGAGCTTGATTACAGTTTAACCTGTATCAACAATAACATACTTCACACATACGGTATAATGAAATGTTTATAGTAATTCACACAATCTGCTTCTATCAGTTCCACTTCTTTACATTGAAACACTTCTTTGATTGTATTTCTTAGCTTTATCAGATCTCCTATAGCTGGTTATAAACATTAATAATATAGTTCTTCCATATTGCTCATGTTACACAGACAACACTACACTTAACAAAAACTAATTTATCTTACTACTAGAGAAAGGAAATTGTAAGTACAGTTTATTTTTATGAAGAAGTCTCATAAAGTCCCAAACTGGCTTTGAAAATAAAGACAGGAGATTATTGGTGAGGGTATTGGTGCAATAAACAGACTGTATAGTCCAGCTGGGACATAGAACTACTAAATGTGGTAATGCCATGTGCAGTTGAAGCTAATCTGATGAGAAATAAAGTTGGCGTTAATAGCACTGACTTTAGTGGAGAAACATGTGGCGTTCTGATTTTGTATGCAAACCCACTGCAGCAGGCTAAATACTTTTTAAATGGTCTGACTACAAACTGAGCAAGACACAGAGTGAGTAATCACCATCCCTGTTCAACCCCATAATATGCTGTTGCTGTCCCTTCGTTCCTGTGTCTCAACGTGACATTTGTGTTTTGACGGAGTACACCATAGACTGCTGCCTGGGTAATCCCAGATTTCCTATGGCACAGCTCTGAGCTTAGCAGAGGGCTCGACTAATAGCTTTCTTTTCAAATGATCGCTTTGCTACACGACTTCAGAAGAAGGCAGCGGGCGTGAAATTCAATTATGGCGCACACGCTCCGCAGCCTCGTCCAGAGCTGTCCACTTTAATCCCTCGTTTGCCCTCAAGGATTCTCAGCCTCTTTCAGACCTCTTCTCCAACTTCTCTCCTGGACTAGTGTTGGCCTTCTACGTGCCCTGTACATCTTGGATTTTCCTCCTTGCTTTGGACTTGTAATGACCTGCTTTGAACTTCAGAAGCCCCGACCCATGGGGTCCTTCTCATCACCACCCCCCTTCTACGTTCACTGACCTTTGACTAGTACATCCCTCTTAGCCATATTACCCTCTTCCCTCTTAAGCCCTCATCGCTTTGTTTAAGGAAAATGAAACTGCTCCCCCTCCCAAACAAATAAAAAAAACCCAACAGCGTTCAGTCATCTGTGCAAATATCTGATGTCTACATACAACATAAGTTTACCATTCTCTAGCAAAGACATTTAATGTTGATTTATGAGTGTTGTCTGTCAGGAGCAAAGGTGGAAGTAGTGTGACATTTCTATATACTAGATCTTGACATGGGAGAGTGACGTTCATTTCCTGTTTCCTACTAACAGTAAACATTGGTTTCTTTTAACCATGACTACAGATACAGTCATAGACACAACCTTAATCACCATGTTGTTCTTTCAACAATGATGACAAAATAACAAAGTAGACACTTGATTATGGACACTGGCAGCTAGTTCTCTTGACGTACTAGATGTGACGGAGCTTCTCTTAAGTTCCCTGGTGTTATATGGTCAAATTCTGCAGTAATTGTCAATAATTGTTTACTTGAGTTTCCCTACTACTAGTTGATTACAAAGCTTTATATTTCACTGGGATAAGAGGGGCTTGGTGTGTCACTACTACACTATGTATGTCAATCTTGACAATGCGTAAAAGGTCTTCATGAAATATTCAACAAAGGCTACAAAGCTACTCTAAGCAGGTAAACAACATTGTATATAGCATACTGTATCAGGACTATGACTGTCTTGGCCATTCCTGAACTCACCAGTTGCTTTTCCTCTCATTGTACCCCGACACCACTCTGAACATCTCTATCTGTATTTTGGTCTTAAGAAGGGCACTGTAAGTGAGAGTGGGGGTGGCGTACAAAATGTTAATTCCCAAGGCCCTATTTACCACATCCTCTGACATATTTTGGTTTCTACACATTCCTAAAGTCCTTACGAACCAAGAAGACGGTGGGACAAAGGCAATGTTTTGAACTAATACAAGCAGTCAACATGTGTAGCTGATTTTCACAAGGAACACCTCAGTTGACATGTATTAGCCACTAAGTTGTATTTAAATAGGTTCCCATTGGGGCAGTCAAAACACAGGTAGATGTGTGGATACTGTCACAACCCAAAACTAAATATGATTAGAAACACATGGGTTGCACTTTGTAAAGCCAAAGTGGAGAATAAATCTCGACAGCTTATTTATCCACTGAGACCGATCCAATCATAGCTTCACAATCATAACCAGGCAGTGCACTTCTGTCAAGTTTTGGAGTTCTCAACAAGCCAAAGTGCTGTGTATGGAGCCCAGTAAGTGTGAAACTCAGCTGACAAGCTACAGGTGATAAAATGTCAGTGACTAATAACTTACTTTTGATCAAGGACCCAATGTTTAAGGGCATTTCAAAATCCACATTTTTATTTTGGGGCTCTACTGAAATATCTTTGCTTTATTTACAGTTGAAAAAAACTCCTTGTTTATCTTTCTGCAGGCCATCAGTTAAGCCTCTGTCTGAAACAGGGTGTGTTTTTGCCCTGTGACCTATGTTCTGATTGTTTAGCTTCCAGAAAGTGCTGCTGCTCAGCAGAGGCGACATAAACAAACAATAGTAGTAGGATTTCACTTCTTTTTCTCATTCTTTACTCCAAATATAAACTCCTGAGATACGTCTGTATATAATCTGAGTCAAATCAGAGCCAGAATTAAGAGTGGACAACGTGAAGAACGTCAGCAACAACAATCATCTAACGGACTGGCATTTATAGGCTTGTCGGATAAGTTGAAGTCATCTCTGTGAGAATGTTAAGGCATTCAAAGGAGACTGAATTCTGGTGATTTGTCTTACAGAGAGCTTTGACTATGTTTAATGATATCCATATCATAAGAATCCCAAAAAGCCAAAAGCATTAATATGCCCCTTTAAAAACTACTACCCAGGCCTGATAGCCTTATCATTGGAAACTGCATGTGCAAGACAGCACAGCATGGCAGGCATAGCAACAGTTACTTGGCAAATGGTCAACTGTGACACTGAAATCTGAAAAGTAGCAGTAGCATCTTATCGCACTCTCTTTGTCTGTCTCCTCTTGGCCTAATCACCAACTCATTTCTGTAGTGAAAACACGAGTCAAGGTCACCCCTCCACTCCCAACCCACTCCTCCGCGACAAAGCCTAGACATGCTGTGGTCTCTAGTTCTGGGGTCTGCAGGGGCAGTGGGGTGTTGAGGTGGGCCCACGCCAGACGCACTGAGCAGCCAGGAACGCAGAGAAATGCAGGGGAGGTTTCCTTCCCCGGAACCAGGGCTGGGAACACTGTATCCCATATTCCTCTCCCATCCCCAGACCCCCTAGAGGACAAGAGACACTCTGTGTTCCTATACTCAAAATACCTCCACTTAGCTGTACTGGCTTCAGTCCTGAACAGTTTGTCTGCTTGATTTTATGGCTGTTTCTTCTCTGTCTCCGTCTGACCCTCTGGCTCTGTCTCTTGGTCATTGCCTTGGACTATCATTCTAACTTCCATTCTTATTCCTGCCTCTTCCTGACTCCCTCCCTTTGCTTAGTCCACTTTTTTTCCTGTCTTCAGTGTGTGGGGGTGTGTATGTGTGAGTCTCAGAGGGGTCGACTGGAAGCAGCAGTTGTGGTCTGGCCTGTGGTCAGGCACTGATTCACTGATTTGCAAACTGTAATGACATAATACTATGATTTGTGCTACAAATTGTTAAATGGCAATAACACTCCCCAGAGTCAGTTAAATTTTGATATATGTCATAATCGGAGGTTCTGGTGCCTTTAAACTGCAACATTCAGCTAAAGTCAATAGCTAGAACAGCAACAAAGACAGAAATGTCTTGACATTTTGTTCAAGACTATTCTATTATTCATCTAATATAATTACATGAGAGACAACATATATCATAGGTTTGAGGATTCATTGAGCCAGTTCACACAAATCTGAAGAGGAGGAAAAAGTATTGAGACACTCTATGCTTGATAAGGGACATTACGATTCCCTTATCAGATCAGCTGCTAACTCAGCCAAATGAATGTATGGGAAATCCCATGCTTTCCTCCTCAACAGACATTTATTGTGTCATGAGGGCCAAGAGGCTGGGGACCTACAAATCACTTCTGTGAGTATCAGCCCTCTAAATCCAATATGATGTCCAGCGGCTACATGTGAACTTTCACACTGTCTGTTTACTTGGCCCTAGAAGTTTAGTGCTCATCCAGTTATCTGACTTTGGATTATGTGAGGGCCAGTAATCATTTTTTTTTTAAAAAGACTATACAAAATGCTTTTGGACTGATGCCAAACTGTGGGGTTCCCAGGGGCTGCTGCTGTGGGGGTGGAGGACAGTGGATGGAAATAGCTGGCCAGACCGCGGGGAAAGCCCCTGTAAATTCTGGGACAGTGACCACAGTCCTGCCTGATGGACATACAGCTGTAGTAGTGGCCGTCATTGGTAGGAGTGACAATAAGTGATGGGCCTTTTGGAAGCACTGTGCATCATACTTTGTTTAGTTCTGTTTGTGGACCAGCAGATGGGAAACAAGCTAGGTCCATGTTCTCGAGAGGTCCTGGGGGAGCGAGGGACCATTGGGAGGAGATTGTGCCAAAATGCCATGTCGGCTTGGCATGCCTATGGCAACAACATGTACGCCACAACACAGTATTCCTACTTAGGGGGATTGAATGTTTCAAACATAGGGCAATGAAAGGCATAACGTTGACATCAGAATCATAGCGCACATAGTTACATGAGGTCACAGCTGCTGCTAGCCAACAGTACAAATAAACAATGTGACACGGTTCTTATCAGACTGATGGGAAATTTTAAGTAAAATTTGGGGAATTTTATACAACTACATCAGACTGTATTAAAGTGACTATATTGGTTTCAGGAGGTTAAATGAGAGTTTACAGCCATGCTAGCAGGTCTCCAAGATTGTACTTGAGGACAGTGGTGCTTGAGCTGAATGCCAACATCAGCATGCTAACATCCCCACAAGGATAATGCTAATATATTGATGTTTGGAAGATGTAATGTTTACCATGTTAACATCCTAACATTTGCTAATTAGAACTAAACACAAAGTACAGCTGAGGCTGATGGTAGTATTGTAAGAGTTTTGGTCATAAACCAAAGGATTGGACAGACTGAAATGTTGACCTCACAGTGACACGAGATTAAAAGTCACCAAAGTTAGTCAAATTCACACTGAGGAGGATATGAATGAGTCTACTAAATTTCATGACAAGATTTTTACCTAATACCACAAATATCAACCTCTTGGAGGCATTAGAGGACAAACCGGGATCACCACAAAGTCACTAGAGTATCATCTGGGAACCATGAGTGTCTGCGGTGGACTGTATAAACAGAAATAAATACCATTTCCTGCATTTTGTTTTGTGCTCACTTTTATTGCAACAATTCCTTCATTGTGGGCACAAAGTTCAGATGTCAATCAGCCAACGTTTTTCTACTCTTAACAACACAACAGAGAACAATTAGGTGGGGGACAAAATTTAATGTGCAACAATATTCTTGATTGTTATCCAAAGTGCTCAGTTTGAGCATTGTTTTTACTGGATCTGTTTTTGTTTTTGTGTTAAAAGTTATTTTCCTTTTATCTTTCACTGTAATATTGTAAATTCTGAATCCTTGAATGATATAAATGAAATCATGCTGAAATATTACAGAAAATCTTGTTTTGTAGGTGCATGTATGATGAAAAAATAGCAGAGCGGGTGCTATAAATAGCCACAGCTTTTTGTAATGGTAAGGACGGCTGCTCTGTTGTTATTAGAGGATTTTGCTAATGAGACACATACAGTGAAGTTGCTTGAAACACAAATGTATTCATGTACATACAGTTAATCAAGAATGTGTATGTCTATTTATGGTTAACAGTGCTACATGTGTGTACAATTTCACAATGATTTATCCTCATTAAACAGAACCATGTGAAAGCACTGCTTGATATTATGAATCTGATGTACAGCGTCTATGCATAGTTCTGCCTCTGTGTGCACAAACAGTTTAAGTTTTAAACTTGCACTCAGTTTTATGTATGTGGCACCTGATGTCAACATTTGCAACATGATAACTAATCTGAAGTTTTTATGAATGCACGTTGCATCAACAACTGTGAAACCACAGAAACCTTATCAACAGAAAATGTGACGTCACAGCAACTGCTCCCTGCACTGTCTGAATGACAAGACATCTCTGGGAAAGTCAGTGGGAAACCAAAGAGAGTTGTTAGCAACAAGGATACTGCCAAATATTTGAAAAATTGAGCAGGGACAGTCCAGCAGTGAAGTCTCAGTGGGTATTGTGTGCAATGAAATTGAATGTTATCAGATTATAAAAAGTAAACAAGGATTGATTTAATGCCAGATTGCATTCACTATTTTTGTGTAGCGCAGATTGCACTGTATACAAACTGAACATTCATGCCAAGTACACCTGTTCCCATGGCAACTGCATCCAGAATAGGTAATTTTTCATAATATGAGACTGTGTTATCAGATAATTCCCACAGTCACTCATGTACAGCATGACAGGATATCATATATAGACCATAATCACAACTGCAATAAACATCAACATACAGTATGCAATGTGTAGAATGATGGATTTCATGTTCCCGACCCTGAAATACAGACCATACAATGGAAAATGAAATGTCTTCATCATCCTGAGAGAGTTCAAACAAATATCAACATGATCAGTTCGATGCTGTGTGAGTTTTGCGTAAAAGGAGGGAGTGACTGATATATATTTGGTAACAGAAATGTGCTGGTGATGCCATGTGCAGCTGGCAGTACTATAAGCAAACATTGTGCCCTTCACTGAGCTATGAATCATAAGTAGGGGGAAGTTTGCAGACAGAGGCCCTTGTGAATGTGAATGTGATGGTGTGGATATAGCTCCGGTCATGTCAGACTGTGTGGGAAACACAAAGAGGGGCAAGGCAGAGTCACATGGGTCGTCCTGCTCCCAAAGACATCTCTCTCTCTCTCTCCCTCTCTCTGTGCTTTCAATCTCTCACTCATTCTTTTTCTCTCTGGCAGGCCCACCCTGAGATCTCTCTCACATACACACTCCTCCACTGCATTCTTGATTTATGCTAGTGCTTTGTCTATTTTTCATTTTTCTAAACATTTCTGTCCATATGTACCGTTTTATCGTTGTCTATTTACCTATTTCATTGCGTGAGCTCTGTTCTTTTCAATATTCATGAATAATAATACTCATGCATACACATGTAGATGTATTTACACCTGCTGTGTCACTGCTTCAGTTTCAGGGTCCTGGTATTACACCTGCTGCCTCACCGTCATACTTTCACGGTTAACAGGGACTAGAACAGAGCCATGGCTAATGCTGTTTGTAACACCTGTGACTTTCCTCTTGTGACAAGTCATTAAAGAGCTGTGCTGCTTTAATAAAGGTGAATATAGCTTTGTGCATTGAATACTAATCCAAGCATCATGACACATATGGAGGGTCACTGCATGTTTAAGAGATAGGAAAGAAAATAATCTTTTTTCTTGTAAAATATAGCATACATTTATCTCTTCAGCCACTCCCTTTGTCCACTTGGCACTAATCATTAATTCTATTTACTGGATTTATGAAGGAAATTCATTGTTCAAAAAGCTTGGTAAACCTGTGCAAGGTTGTGAAAAAGCAGTCAGACAATCAGTCAGAATCCTCTCCATCTGGTTATAATCCAGTAATAAGTGTTAGCAAGCTGTTGATGAATGGATTTGGGTCCAGACATGCTGCTGAATTTAGCTGTGATGGAAAAGCTGATCTTATCAATAGCTCAGAACTGACCTGTAAAGCATTAGGATGATTTGTTAACCATTAATAAGTCATTACTTATAACTGCAAATCACATAATGCAGCTGCTAAACAAGAAGAGCAATATTCTGCTGCTGCTGCAAAAAGTCCCTGAAGTGACATTAAAGCTCCATATGATTAATGTATAGGACCCCCTCCCTGTTCCTCTCTACATGCAAAAGTTAATACAAAAACAAATAAAAACATCTATTAGGCTGTTGAACAAAAACAAAGCTATTTTGAAAATACTTCTGGTCACGTTGCACCTGTTAACAAACCGCTGGCACCGTTTTCTGAGGCCGACAGGAAAAGGTCTTGAAATAGCTTTCCCATGAGTCTCTGGTCTAAAATAAAATAAAGGGGCTGGCAGGAGCCGCCCACCGCACTGGTGCGACCCTGTCATGGGAACCATGCTTAACTGTCTGTGGAGATTTGAGCAGAATAAATGAAACAGCCATCCTTGAGTATCGCTATTTACATCACTAATGCATATGCTCATTTATCTTTAGCAAATAATAAATACACAGGAGAAATGAGGCTATTCTGAGTGTGTGTGTGTATGGGTGTATTTGTCTGCGTGTGTATTGCCAGTGCACGCGCGCAGGTCCGCCACGTGCACGTGCACTTGGACAAGCCTTGTTGACTTGTCTTAGACACGATGAGCGAGAAGAGGGAATAAGCAAATCGCATTAAAAAGTGTGGGAGTGAAGAGCCGATAAGACCTGTAAACAAAAAAGGGCACGCTGGCCATTATCGCCAAAGTAAACACGCACGCACACAGCACGCTTCAACAAAAACATTTACATTAACCACCACACAAAAGACCATTTATTAAAAGAAAACAATAATGCTTCACAACTTACAAAGCTGAAGCATCTCTGAAAACCCAAACAGGCTAGATCCACCAGAGAAAAAGTGAGGATTCCACTGAAATGAATCAGGTTTTTTTAGGGTGTGGGGTAGAGGGGATTGGGGGGTGCTAAAGCAGAATACCAAAGCACACCAACCAGCTCTGTTCACCTTTCCCTGCTTCATTCTCAGACTGAGCTCTATTTTAGGGACCTCTGATGACTCCGTCTTGGCCACATTTCCCTTTTTCCACTGTAGAAAAGTTATTCATAATCCTCCCAATAACTCAACACTGTTTGTCCAGTGTGATAAAGCAAAGGGAGCGTTTGCAATCTAAATTTGCATTCTTCTGAAGTGAATGGCTTTGTCAGCTGGAGTAGTACAGTTTGCTGCGTCTGCCTCCTCCCCGCTGCAGGGAGGCTGTTTACATGGGGGACAGCTCAGAGATCCAGAGTCGAGACAACGCTCCTGGCCTCTTCCCGACAAGAAAAAGGCCTCCGTGGGTGGGCAGCGTTTCACCCGCTGATGCTCCAAGATCATCCCCTAGACTCACAAGAAGAATGAAACTCTCAGTGGAATTGACAGATTTTGTGCCAAATAGTCCATTTTATGACATGGCCCTCCTCTGAGCTGCATTATCTGGAATTTAGAGGCTGTCATTGGGAAAGTGGGGAAAGTGGGGAACAGGGCAAAGTTGAGAAATGAGCAGAGATTAATCTTGAAAAAAAAAGCAACCAAATAGAAACAGAAGGTTACTGATGAAGGGAATCCCCCTTGAATCTAATCTGTGGAGAGTTTCAAGGAATTTCAGGGTCCAGGTCAAGACCAAGAGGTCAGAGGTTTAGATGTGGGACATTAAAGTGATCTGGCAGGTCATGAAACAAGACATCAGAGCCCGTCCTGCTCTCAGCTATGTTAGTTTAAAGTAATCAAAAACACAAGCTGGAGCAATTCCTAAGTTTATACCTTGACAATACAAGTGAGAGAGCTTTGGCAGGCAGATAACAAGAAGAGATCATCACACGTTGGCCTTTTGGTGTGATGCTTGTGTTTTTTGTTGTTTCTCTTGAGGCGTGTTTGGAGCGGTTTATTTGAAGTCTAGGGTGTTATAATGTTCTAATGTTGGGCTAAGTGGGAGACGTTTTCACTCAAACCTGGGTGGCCACAGATAACTGTACCTGAGATGCTTGCATATACAGCTTCGGTCCTCTTTAACCAAGTGTGGCACAGTCTGTTCAGAACGAGGAAGTAATCCCGATCGGCCACAGGGAGCAACCACATAATGCAAGGATTTATGGTTAGAAGAGAGGGTTGTTGACACTTGATAGCCAGCAGTTAGTGCTCTGAAAGCACATGATTCAAAATTAACTGAGAGCACACCACAGTCACACACAGCTAATGCACCTAATCAGCTATTTCCTCTTGTGCTTTTAACTGTATGAAGCCCTGAATCAAACAGAAGGCTGTAAAATAATAAGTAATAAGTACCTGAATACATCAATAGTCAAATAATTATCTTAACTTTAACATCCAGTCAGTCGATAAAATGAACCAAAACAATTCATTTTACTTTATGATTTGATCTCTTCTATTCTTTATTTGCCACCCAAACACTAAACACACTGAGCACCTGTCAGCTAGCTACCAAGCTTCCATCACTTCCATTAGAAAACAACACTAGTGTTTTTGAAGGACAATCAGAAAGCTTGCAACTGCTACCACTGCGGCACGAAAAAATGAAAGTGCACAGACAGACAAGACAGAGCAGTACACAAATCTATTATATTACAATGTTTCCCCATACATGCTGCTCACAGTAATCACAGAATCTAGTCTAGGGATGGAACCAAATCCAGAAACAGTATTCGGAGAAGCACAAATTGTAATATTCATTTCGTACAAATATATTTTTTCAATGATTTGTTTTCGGTAAGGAAAAATAGACATCAAATAACAGCGTACAGTTGAGGACTTGGTTACATAGCTGAGTCCGTCTCTCTCCTCTGCTCTGTTTCTGTGTCATGGATGTATAAATAGCTGCAGGTGTAAGGGTCTGACAGAGCTGAGCTTTGGTTGAGTGGTCAATGCAGTCATCTGTGGTTTCTAGTTTAACACTAGTTTTATATATTTAGTTATATTTCTGACTTGGATGATAATCTTTTAGCTTTTGTTGGTTTTGGGGCTCCGTAGCTATGAACATAGAACAGAAAGAGTCAACTACGGCAAAAAAACAGGTTCTCTCAAGTTACATGTCCTACTATCAGATTTATTTCAGTCCATCTGCCACTGAAATCTTTGATATAAAACATTAACACTTTGATTGCATGCTGAGTGGAATCCAGAGCTGTTTGATGATCACCTGCCAGTACAGCGTCTTATCTCTCAAACAGCCTGGCTCTGACTAAGCTGAACTTCTGCATGACTTTTTCTTTCAACGGGGAATTTACGGGCATCAAACTGAAACACTTTGTTCTACACTCAGCCTCCCGTCTCTGTTTTCTCCTGCAGCTTAGAGGCTGTTCAAGAAGTGAAGCTTTATCCTACCACCTGAAATTCATTACTCTGCTCCTTTATGACTAGGTATGCCTTGTATCTTGTCTTTTTTGTGTTTTTTTTTTTAAAACATGGGTCACAAAGTCATGCTTAAACGTGATTGAGCCAATATATTGACTTCCACTGAATGTTCTCCTGCTTTACATATCATACACAATGTGAAAAGTTCTTTCATCTGAGCATTGCTGTTGACTCATATATGCATTTATTTGCTCTCAACAAAAATGTTCCAGAGCTTTATTTTGGAATGGGTTCCATATTATCTGGAACTGTTAGTTAAATACAGAGGAACTGCTTGCATTTTATATCCCCGTGGGACACCAATCACTTCGGTTTATAAGCTTGTATATTATACTCCTCCAATCCAAAATCTCTGATACGGCTCAACGAGACTCACAAAATAAGTTAGCGCGCAGCCACATTACTCCCAGCAGCCAAGCAAAGGCCATGCACACTTTCCTTTTATAAGGCTAAAAGGGGCTTTGCTTTAAAGTTTAAATGGAGATATAGCAAAAGAATGTTCCTAATGTATGGACATAACTTTGTGTGAAAAACAGCAGCTAAAGCTTCCATATATGGAGCAATGTAGACGCATGTTAACCAGAAAAGAAATGGGTAAAGATTCCTAAGGCATACCCTAAAACTCACCACCTACCTCTCACTCATGTCTCTGATCCCTTCAACCCATTCCTCCATCATTCCCTCCGACCATGCTGACATAATAACACCATGCACATGGGCATCACTGACAGAGATGTCCTCCCCTCCATCATAGGTCAAGCAATTAACCCCGAGCAGTGGAATTAAAGAAAGCAGAGGTATCGTCAGATCATAATCCCCCCTTTAAGATTTGGGAGATGTTGTTATCGCATGACATGTACTGGTTATTTTTCAAAATCTGTCACCCGTAACAATCTCTCACGGTGTAGCTGTGATGGTTTGGTGTATAGCTCTGGGAACTGCAGTGTGTTTGACCTGCGCGCTGACCTTTGACCCAGAGGAAGTCGTAAACGCAGAATCTGTTTTGAGGGTCATGAAAACGACGCTGGCATGAGATCCCACCACTGAACAGCCTGTAAACTGATAATTTCAAGAGTGTGAATGTGTGTGTGCGTGTTTTTTTTTTTAGAGGAGGGGGTTCTCGTACACACTGCCTAACCTTATCTGTATGGCGTCTTTCCAGGAAAATGAATTTGAAGAAAAGAAAAAAAAATACTAACATAAAATACATGTACAGAAACCAGAGGGATGTTTGAGTGACACTAGTTTGATGTTGCAGGTCTCCTGACACACGAGGCCGTTTGGAAATAAGCTCTGCTGCTGCTGAGGCATGACAGTAAAAAGGCCCCATGAGCCTCTCTGTGACAGGCTGTAATAAATGTCATAACCATTAACTCTGTCTCATACAGACACAAGGCACACCATCGAGCAGGTAATGCACACAGTAGGCCTGCAAAATAGCTACTGAGATTCTAACTAAACAAAACAGCTCCTGTAGATTGATATGTACTATGGTATTTTTGGGAGGGAACTTTTATGGGGTGGAAAAATGTACATAGTCACTTTTCATGAGGGCCTGTAATGTTTAAATCCCTGCAGACTAGTTGTAAAATCATCGTCCTGAGACATTATGAGTGACTATGAGAGCATTCTCTATTACTCTTACTGCATTTCACATGGGACAGATATGTAAAAACTAATAGCTCTTGATACATATGGTGGACTCTATGGGAAGAAAGATAATCTCTGGGTAATAAACATATTATAGTCTCAATGGAAGGTTTAAGTATAGAATAGGAATATCACAGAACAGTAAGTATTAAAGTGTGCATTTGGAGTGACTGAAAGCTGGTAGGTTCTATCAATCACAGCTCACATGTGGCCTCGTACAGCCACAGTACATCTGACAAGCTCAGTTTTCAATGGGGCATTTAAGTCTGGAAAACATAGCAGCAAATATTTAGATGATGACATGATCCTCCAGACCACAAAAACTCTTCACTAACTGGATGAAGTGGTTGAGCCACAAACTTGATTTTTTGGTGGAAAGTAAAATAGGACGTTTTTACAGTGTTTTAAAACAATGCTCCACTGAATCTGCATCGCATTCATTTAACATGGTTGGAAAGTTTTATTAAAGAAGGATCATGATGTGAAAATCCAAAGTTATCGTCTTCTTTATTGTTTAAACCTGGCTACATTATGGCCTACATTACCCACAATGCAACTCGAGTTCATACAGTTTGGTTGGAGATTTGGCTGTATCCCTTCTTTCTATTGACACCTCAAGATTTTCTTTTTTTCTTTTCATTTTCAAACTTCAAGCTCCAGGTGATACTGACTCAAGTGACATCCCTGAAGGCAATTTATCAGATTTCACAAAAGCTGCTCCACATATGCAGTAGTACTCAACAACTGGAAACACACTTTGATGTTTAAACATTGGTGGAGTTCCCCTTTAAGACTTTATATTAATTTCTGTAAGAAAGGGAGAGCTGTCAATTTCCCACTGAACAGCCTATTTAAAAATGACAAGCCGTCTTATATTAATTCATCCTTGTTTCTGAAGGATTAAAATGAGATGAGCCAACAGTGGAATGGCTTTGCCAGATTACTGTATTACAATATAAACAGGCTGTCTTCACTGGAAGCAACTGAGTTGTGTTTTTTCATTGGTCCATCTGATGGAAGATCTGCAGTAGGCTTCAACTTTAATCAAAACATTCTTCAACACTGCATAAGACTGTGATGGTTTGACTTTTACTGATGCTTTACATGCATATCTGCAACCAGAGGTGTATTTTGAAGCTCTATTTTAGTCGGACTTGTGCACACACTATGATGACAATGATGATTGTATACTGGGCTGTGAGTGCTGCCAAAACCCAGCTGATCACATTGACTCTAGTTCATTTTAAAGTGGAAGGGTCATTTAAAGTCAAAAGTAGCAGTATCATTGCCACAAAACCAAAAGCATGTAATCATAGTGAAAATTGGTGTGGGTGTGTTGATACAGGTGTGTTGATACAGTTTGAAGTTCTGATACCAAAATGACACAGAATACAAATGCACTAAAATATCATTTCTGTGGCTCCAGTGGTGTATCTTTTGTTGTTGATGTAATTCTCAGTTAAGACAAACATCTATTAAGGAAGTGTGAAGCTGAGAGAAAGACATCCTACCTGCTCACTGGCTGTCCCTCAACATCCCTGTTTCAAGCCACAGCTGGGTGGGAGTCCTCCACCTGTTAGAGAGAGATGTAATAATAATGATCATATGTTTCATTTTCTATGTGCAAAATTGTGATTGATCGATAACCGCCATCATCAACATCAACAACTTCACCTCCAAACTCATCTTTCATCATAAACATCATTGCTCTCCATCAGAAGCACTTGGACTTGCAAGCAGCCTCCATCTGTTTTGTTTCTTTCTTTGACTGACAGCGCATCAAAGAAGTCGAGCGCAACCCCCGAAATCTCCGACTATCCCTGCGGATCATGATGGTTGGACGCGTTCTCCTCTCTCTCTCTCTCTCTCTCTCTCTCTCCCCCTCTCTCCTCTCTCTCTCTCTCTCTCTCTCTCTCCCTCTCTCTTCTCTCTCTCTCTCTGGCGGGGCAACAAACTGCCAAGTAAACACGCATGTAATCAAGCAGCCAATAAATACACCAGAATAGCACGACAAGAATGTTCACACAGTTAATGTGGATCCCACAGAGCGCCAACAGCTCTGCCAATCCCAGTGGGATCTGGGAGCGGGTACAACGGGGAAATGGCCGTGTTCCAGTTAATTGAAGACGACTTGATTTTACTGCACCTCGGAGCCAGAGGCCTCAGCTTATTACGCAACGCAGCGGATCCGACGTTTTAAAGCCGGTACCAACGGATATCAGCAAATTAAAAGAGAGGAAACAAAGACGAGTCCTGCTAGCTTGTTTGCAGAGGCGTGAACTTAATTGCTTGAGGGCTTTGCGAGCCATCTGATTTTACTATCTTGCACAAGCAAATAGAAAAACACACAGACACTAAAAGACACACACACCCTCAGCATGCATATTATTTTATGTATCTTGGAAGAATGAACAAGAGGTCAGCAGATATTCATCTTTCAATAAGCCAAGAGACTGAGATGAATTAAGACCTCAGCTGTATTCTGGTTTAATACCAAATCACCCTGATTGAATGGAGCAATAACAACCTGTACTTCATGATGTATAGTACTTCATTAAGTTGTTGAATCATTGAAGAAACAACGCTAGCCGGCGTGGCTTAATAGATCCTGTAAACATAATTCTTTCCCATGTGATAAGAGGACTAAAACCTTTCCAAGGAAATGGCGCTGACATGAAGTCATGCTATTTCTTGCAGCTAGTCTAATGACAGCATGAAGTATTTTGTCAGGAGAAACAGCCAACAACAACAGCAGTAACCTCTTATTATTCATTATCTCTTTATACTCTACAAGTTTGGAGAGCATCTTTTGTAACCGTCAAGGCGAGAAGGAAATTATTCTTGAGCTTTACTATCAATATTCCCATGAAAGAAACGTGACACGGAACGTCTGACAGTTGAGTTGATTTGTGTTTTTTTTAGAAATATATGCATCCATTTCCCTGTGAATGATTGATTCAGTGTTACATCTGTTTCAGGATACAAACAACAAGGCCATAACCCAGTGGAGGAATTCACAGCCTGGTCCATGTCCATTCATCCAGACCAGTGCCCATTCTTGACAGTTTTACTTTGGTCTTTTTCAGCCCTGTTATTCTGATCTACGTATGCAGGCTGCTTAAGGCGGAATTACACTGAGAGCATTCAAAGCAAAAGAACCAAAGACCTCTTCCCACTTAGATTGTTATTACAGGCACATCATGTACCCAAACATCACAAGTCTCCCATTACAGTGGAATAATCTTATTCTAGTACTTTCCTCGGGGGAAGTTGGATTTTTGTTATTTTATCATCTGCATATGTTGATGTGTGTTTCGTGGATGCGGAAATTAAATTATTCCTCATCCTTTCAGTGCGGTGACTGTCTGTAGTCATGGTCTATGTAGTTCCTAGGATTTTGGTGTTTTTCATGCATCTTTGGCAAAAGGCTTGACATTTCGATTTTTGTACATTCTGGATTAAATTGCAGCCAAATAGGATGTTTGAGTTAAGTGGAGGGTAAAGTCATAAGTTTCATGTATGTCATCATTTTTTCATTTGTTTTAATTGCACTTCATCATGTTTTCTTGAAATTTCTGTATTCCCATGCAGATTTTTTAAAATGCATATTAAATATGTGAGTAAAAAAGGTTGAATGGAAATATACCTGTAAATAATTTGGCCAGGTGGATTGGAGAAGTGGTCCTAGTCATGCTATGAGGTTTATTAAGGGACTGAGGGACAGGTGTGCAGGGAGTAGAAGGATTAGGTGACTAACACTGGGCAACTCTGAGGGCATCTGGTGGACAGGTGTGGAATAACACCTGAAAAGTCTAATATAATGTAGGAGAACAGAGAAATTGTGAGTCTATAGTGGAAGAAAAGTGGTCACCATGACAGAGTTGGGTTAGGGTTCTACTGTACAAGACAAAAACTTTCATGAGGAAATGATCACGGGTAGCTGACATGAAAGCAGATGCAGCATGCCTCTGTGCAAAAACAATTCCTTGCTGTCATTTTCTCCAATGACACTTTGAGGAAACATATAATTTCCTTGCAACGGTTCACGACCAGTATGACAAAAGTGCTGCTCAATTACCAGTCTTAGTGGCAGCAGAAGCGACCAACCATGGAGGCGACCACAAAAGAACCAGGTTCATCACCTCAACAGGAAACATCACCTCAGCCAATTACCCATGAGCTCATATGTTGCCAAAACAGCTATTAATCCGAGTGGTGAGCACACGGAGGGCTAGCGCAGCTTCCAAAGCCGCCGCCAAGGGTGAGAGGACTCACCGGGTGAAAGACAAAGGAGATGTGTGATATGGCAAACAGATGAATCGATCTTTTATTCTAAGTTCCTGGGACACTAATTTGTCTTGTATGTAACCAACGTGTGTAGCGGAAAATGTGCAATATGCATCTAGGAAGTTGGAGACAGAATGGAAGGACAACAAATGACTTACAAGAAGACCAGGAATTGACCAAGTTCCCTTTCTACAGAACGACTTTCCAAAACATGTCTTTCCCAGGACTGTTTTCATACCAAGGTCCAAATAATGCAGAACAGTTACGAGAAGAGAGCTTGACATCTTACATGGTCCATTCCTTGGAAACCTTCTAAAGGTATGTGTAAGATGATAAATGATGAAGGTTTATACATAAATGACCAGTATACACAAGTGAAACCAGGGAGATACAGCAGACCCATAGCACACTTCAGCGCATAGAGCACTAGAATAATGGTAGAAACAACACTTGTGTCACAAATCTCCTGGGAGGCACGTGTCCCGTCATCAAGAAGGTCAACCGGAGCACTGGCTGAACACTAATAATGTCTAAATATATAACAACCAGACCACTGAGTAAGTTGTGTTTGTGCTATGGTCAGCCACTGCAACATGTTGCTGGGAGTTGTATGGGAACATTAGAATCTTGATATCACAGCTTCCTCTAATGTACACTGACAGGAGTGAAAATGTTTCATACATGGAGAATGAGCTAATGAACGGCTGTTATGACTGCCACTTGTTCACCAGCAGAGCAGCTTACTGGCTGCAGAGTAAGACAGTGGCACTGTGTTATTTGTATTATCATATGACTGACAGTCCTAAACTGTTTGAACTGAAAAGGACTGAACATTGACATTAATTTAAGGCACAAAATCTACTTCATGGTTTAGGTTAAAATGATTACTTGAAACATGGTGTGGGTTAAACTTACTACAACCTTTAAACTAGGCATGGTTCGTACCCATGGCAACAGTAAACACCACAACAATCGTCATTACGGTTTTTAAAAAAAACTGTTTCAGCTGGAAATGTTACACTTGTGGTTAGAAATACACTTTTTCCCTAATAAAGTTGGTACCTTCTGTTTTGTTTTGTTTGTTGTCTTTTGACACAAGTTTCAATGAATAAGCTCCATGTGAAGACAAAAGAATACTCTGCATTGGTGGTGGTTATTACACAATTATGCACATTGGTATGTTTACATCGAGTATTTTAGCCCCAACTGATAATATATCAAAATGTAAAGGAAAAACAACTTTTATGGAAGCCTATTCTGGTATAGGAGATGAACTCAAAAATAAAAATGTAATCTAACGTTCCATAATAGCATAATAATTTCACACATATGAATGTTATTTAAGTAAAAATGGATGAAAATTCAATAATCCAGTTTTGTTTTCATACTTGTATAGGTTTATGAATATATTAAAATGAAAATGGACAAGCCGTCTGACAATTCATTTTCAAATTTGTACCCCACTGTGCAGTAGACAATTTTTGAATGTTAATTCAAATTTGAAAATTAAAATGCAATATAATTAATGCACACAATCTTAAAGTCACAATTAAGTCACAACTGAAATGCAAATATGGAAATTCTTATACTATTGTGGAAATATATTTTCACTTTCAAGTTTACATTATCATTTTAATAGTGAGTCTCTAATATAGACTAATATATATATATATATTTTTTGTCTACAGCCCCATACTGTCCTTAATCTGTACAGACAAAGCCACAGTTATTAATAATGAAAAACACATTTATATTTCAGGCAAACATTACTTTTACTTCACTGTTCTGTTACTGTTTCTCTTAGCACTTTCACAATAAACTTTATGGTATCTTCTTTCTGACAAGATTTTATTCATGCATATGGTTAGTGGTTGAGAAGCTACATCAATTTTAATGTGGTGTCATTTTATGTGGTGTCTTTGCTCTAAAGAAAAGGTTAAAGTGGCTATTATAATGATGTGTTAATCTGTATCTGTACCTTGGTCCTGACACACCTCCACAATCATTATCTTTCTACTCACAGTAACCACACAGACACATCTGCACTATAAAGATGAATGTTTATTGAAACTGCAGTCCTTTAAATGTCTCAGTAAGACCTATATGTATTACCAGAATCTTACAACTGCAGCAGCTAAATAGAATTCAGCCATCATTAACTGTGTTAATTATATCTGCTTTTCCTACTGTAGCATGTCAAAACAAATAGTGATGATAGTGATAGTGGCATATCATCATGCCTCTGACAGCCATCATGAATAAAGACCTGAGGACCACCAATGTGGCCGCCAGAGGGGGTTTTCATTGCACCAAGTCCTCTGTTTGCCCGGCTCAACAATTAGTTAATTATCTGAATCTCCCCATGACAGCCTGCCAAACCACAGCAATTTACATGTTCTAAACTGTGGTTACACAGGGCTGCGAGCTGAAAAATCCTCTTCACATGTCCAAATCATACCTTTCCTTAAACAAAGTTCAATAGCTTGTTTACACCAGACCGCGATGTCCACCAAACAAACAGCACCACCACACTGTTGATTTGCCAGAGAAACAGATACATGTTTGTTTACTCCGAGTAAGTCATTGGTGGGGAATGCAAGCTGTTTAGGGTGGGATGTTACTGATATTTGGATTGTGTATGTGTGTGTGTGTGCGTGTGTGTGTGGTCAGGAATACATACGGTATGTGATAGGCTGTGTATGCATGTGTATACATTGTTACTTAGGCCAAACAGCATTTACAGCAAACATGTGTAAGCACTTCAGGGCCACTGTGTGTAAACTCTGTATGAAAACCAATTTAGCATAGTAAATATGAAATGGTGAAATGTTTATGCAAATGTAATTAGCAAACTAATGGGCTTTCACATCAACAAATATTGATTGAGAACATCTGCTTGATGTGTGAGATCATTACATTCTTCAGCAAAGGTTGTATTACAACACCCAAAGTCTAATCAGGCACGTTAAGCAATGAGCTGCCAAGTCAGAAACCAAACAACAAAAGTAACAGAAAATAATAGCTTGTCACTGTATCACATCTTTTCATAGAAACTCTCCATCTGATCAGTGAGATCAGTGGCTACTCTCAGGTTAACTCGCTATCCAATTAGAACCCTTCTATAAACACTCCTATCCTATTGTAAACATATGCATATGTACTTGTGGCATACGTGATAGTCATCAACATAATCCATTTAACTGTGGCCAGATGGCTGGGCACATTCCTTTGACAGCAAATTTTAAACACTTACAATTACAAGTACAAGTGCATTAGAGTGGAAAGCCAATATCATCACATTGATCTACTCTTATGTTAAGAAAAAAGTTAAGTCAAAGCCATTTAATCATTATGCCAAATATGCTTTTAGTCACTGTTGAAGCGGTCTTACTGTCTGTTTAATTCAACGTCATTGCAAAGCGATAACAGACACATTTTAAAGAAGGATATATTGTTAGATTTAAAAGATAAAACCATCCTGAGAGATTTAAGACAGTGTAAACATTTCACAAGTTAATAGCATCTTGCTGCATGCATTTTTTTTTCTGTTCAGAAATGGACTAACATTATGTGAGGTCATTTGTGTTTTCTGGTTGATATTGCGTTGAAGTGACACAGGTCTGAGTTCTGTTGAACTGACGTGAATTGACCACAGGGGGCAGCATGCACGCCTTGAGCAGCTACTCAACGGAAGAAAATGTAACAAAAGAAGTACAACTCCTGATTCTGAATTCTGTATTCATTTTAAACTAACCTTAATGATGTGCTCCGTCACCTATTTTCTGTTGTTGCTTGACAATGACAATAAAAGCCACCCCATGGTTTGCCAGTTACCTAGTTTTCACTTGGAAAGCGGAAGCTAGTTAGCCTAAGTTGCTAACTTTAGCACTCGTTGCCACTATAGTGTATATATTTTTTAATGTTATTTTAACATTTACTAAGTGCTGTCAGTGTTGTGTTCATCTCACCGAAAACCTACCCAAACCTGATAAATAAAACCCATAAATTAAATTTCACCAGCTTGTTCCCTTTTCTTTTCATTTGTTTCTCACGTCGACAAAGAACACCTTCATTTCTCTCTTTACTTGACAGTTTACATTCTCCTCTCACCTCAACTTATATTGTTTTCTCCTAGGGCAATTGTGACAAACATATTGACATACAAACTCGAGACCTGTGGCAGTAAAACAATACCCAACCCAGTTTCAGAGTAGTTTTGGACACAGTCCAACTTGGGTCTCGCATCCTCAAAACTGCATGGACCCATGATGACCTAGCCAGTTGTGGTGAAGGCAATTGGCCAGACTGTCAAAACTCACAAAAATGGATATCTTGTTCCAATCATTACACAAATTAATGTACGGAGGCACAAAGTTACAAAAACAATGCTCAAATAGCGGATGGCAGCGGTTAACAACAGTAGTCCACTTAGCTATCTGTGTGGCCAATCAAACTTAAGTGATATTTATAACTATTTCTAGTGTCTGCCCACATTGCACCAGTATACTGCAGCAATCAAATGACAGTGCCAACATGGTCAGTCAGTGACAGAGAGCGCTACTGTATGGGCTCACTGCAGAAAACCAGCAACATATTTTTTAAGTCCGTTGCTTTTACATCAACAACTTAAAGTTAGATGATAATTCTCTGTAAGTGACGCCTGTCACATTACACATTGTTGGTTGATGCATTACTAAAAAATATTAACTAAAGCTTTAAAATAACAATGAAGAAAACTCTGCCCTCCTCTAGCAACTCTTCAATTTGTAGTTACATCATAGAAATATTCCAAATAGTTGGGATAATTTCCTGAAGACTACTAACCACAAGTGTTGACTGATCCATTATCAAAAACTGTTTTCATGTTCCAGCTCACCAGCTGCAAGGGCTACATTTCAGTGTCAGTTTTATAGTTTATCTGTGGTTAGATCTTGATAACAAACATGCACTGGGTTTATTCACCAACCTTTACAGCATTCAGACAAATGTTCTCTGTTCCTCGAGTAGAGAGTAAATGAAGCAGACTGTATTGATCCTCTCATATAAACTCTGAAGGTTCACAATTTGTTTCCTAAACTAAACAAGGTCCACTCATCGACTGTGCATATTTAAAGCAACATTATTCCACATGTGAGCCTTTGAAGTCAAAGCGAAGCGGCAGGATGCTTTGTGCAGGTATGAATGTGAAGGTCAGGGAACGTTGAGCATTCAATGAAAGGTTAAAAGACTAGAAAGCATCTCAGTCTGAACATGGATTACATCTCATGAACTCAATCCCTTTAAGCCATGTCACAAACCCACCAAAGTATTAGACAGATTCCGCTGCAAGAATTCATAATGACATCCTAAAACCATTTTGCGCACAGCAGCAGAATAAAGTCATTAAAGTTCGCAAAGGTGTTGCTTAACCTGCCAGATTTGTCTGTAACTTTATCTCCAGGCCTTTTTGATGCTTCATACCAAATTTTTTATTAAGTACATCAAAATCTGATCTCTTCAATTTAGGGTCAGTGCCCATATTAGGCGCCAGAATGCTACCTCTCATCCTCGGACTAATTTGAGCTTTAATTACATGCTTTGACATAGCAATGATTAGGAACGAAAACATGTCAAGTGTGTAAGATTAGCTAAAAAATGTCATCATCCCTGAAGACGTACCTGTAAAGGTTCCAGAAGCTCAGCTTGGGTCAGAGACTGGTCTGTATGGATTATCTCTAGTTTGATATCATTACTGCTCCCTCTCACTTTCCTTCTGCTGTATCCTTCAATGTCTGTCTAGACTGCAAGCTTCTTGTTTCCTTGCTTTACCTCTGATGTTGATCATGGGAAACATTCTTTTTCCCCCTGATGATGTTTTTACTTGACTGGGCAGGTGGCATTCTCGCATTTATACGCTCCACGTGTTGGCTCATACGTGACATGTAAAGCAAATATTCACAGATAGCATGCTGACTCAGGAAGAGTCTCATCAAAAGGCCTCATCTCTTTAAAAAGTCTCACAGCTATTATACAGCACAATAATGCTACTGTGTGGCTCTATCCTGCCAACATGCCAAAAGTACTCCCTGCTTTACATGTGACAATGCAATTCATTTCACTTTGAATTTACAATATGTATAGGAGATAGGAGTTAGAAGTGGTTATTTGACATATGCATATGCTTTTACAGCCTGAAATCTACAGGAGAGATATGAATGAACCTGACAGCAGCTCTCACAATACCATGTAAAGTAAGAAACGCACAACTGCAGGATCACAACAGATGTTTTGCATCTGGACGGACCTCTGCATAATCTAAACACATTACTTATTATTGCAATTACTCGTTTCTTACAATGTAATTAGACATCATAGAAAACCCATAGGCTGCATTTCAGCAACCCAAATTATGTAGGATGTGTGTGCGCCAATTCAGTTTACTGGAACTCTAATTGGACACATGTGGTAAGATGTGTTCAAGTACTAATTCATAAGCAAACTAGCAACATGCAGCCAGACTGTCTGTGTGACATTCAGTGGCCTGAACTGTCAAGAGTTGAAACTCACCAAAACCCATTTTAACCACAGTTTCACTGTCTAGATGTTGGTTATCCATGTAAATACATAAAGTTTTTAATGTTCAGTCAACTGAAAATACAAAGTCGTTCAACCGTCAGATTTTTGGAGTATTTTTTGTCCAGTTCTATATTTTCTACAGACCACTACAATACAAAGGAGGTGAATACATTTTAGTTTGTGCAACTTGTACAACTGGAAATGTTTTTTTTGTTTTAATTCAAAGCAACGTATCTCTTCAGAAACAGTGTTGTAAATAATCAATTTTCTTGACTGTTTCTCAGTTGAACAATTTTCTGCCAAAGAAATAGTCCCCAATGAAAACTCTTCATAGTAAGGTGAATGCATAATTCTAGCTCTGGGAACTAATTATTCTGACTACTTGGGAACTATTTCCATCTAGTGTCAAAACAACAAACACTTTTCCAGTGTTGAAAGGACTTTGTCTTCTTTAGAACCGTATCAAATTTACATACATGTTTTTATAAGATCAGTTTTGACATGCAGCGTATTCATTTCCATCATACAAGTGTCTACACATTAACATACACTTTGACTAACTATACTACCATACCCATATATCAATAGCATATTTTTGCATGCCTCTGATCAAACAAGCAGTCATGTTATACTTATCTATTCTTCAATACACGTCCTAATGCCAGCCACTCACTGCCAGCGAAATAAGTATAGGGCTTACAGGGAAAAAAGAGGAAACGTCAACACATGTGAGTGTTAAGTGAATATGAGTGTGTCTTGAGGGAAACCAAAGGGAGAGTGTTATCAGAGGGAGATAAGAGGGCACACTATAGGTCTTTTGGCACAGAGTGGCTGAGGCATTACACAGAGAGGCCAAATACTACAGGGAAAGGAAATAAGGCTTGTAATGTAAGGACATCATTCAGAATCAACAATGAAATAAAGAACATTAGCAGGTTGATGTGACCAGCAAGTCAAACTGTGGACTAAATAGCCCCCTAATGCCAGGTCATCCACTAGATACTGATTATCAAGAACTTTTAGAGAAGAGAGCTCTTTGAAATACGAGCACAGCACTTAACCTAAGCCCTAACAACTGACAATATACTCTGTCTATTTAAATGATTTGTCTCCTGACATTTGAAGGATCTGCCTCCTAGTGAAACTCGACACTGTGACTGCTGCATGCTTTTATCTACTATAGGTCACAGCATGACAGGGAAGAATAACCTAAACACGGCGAGTGGCCTTTCCTCCAATATATCGTCAGTATAAAAACTTCTAATAAATTACCTCAGTGAGAAATTCGGCCTAAACCAAGTGTCTCCCAGGTCTCTTCTAGTTTTGAAAAAGAAAAACACGATGCATAGTACAATAGTGTTACTTCAACTCAGAGGAATTCACAGGAGCTAAATCAAAAAGACAAACTCTGCTGGAGAATAGTTCAGCCATTGGGAGTCCTAATGAAACACATAAACATACAGCTTGAACACACTCCAACCACTGTTTGTACACTGCTAACCAATGTTGATTTATTTTCCATGACAAAAACAAGACAGGAGCTACTACAAGCTGAAGTGATGCAGCACCTTCAATTGGAGAGGCTCAACAAAATATGGAAGACCTTTTTTTAACTATGCTGACACCTTTAATGCTTACCATTAACTCTAACTCTAACTAAAATGTTAAGATTCAAGAGATTTTAATATAATAATGTCTAATATTTACAAAATCTTTACCTATAACTGAATATATGTGAATGGAATGTATAACTTTCCTCTAATAGAGTTGTTAATATTACTATCACTAGGAAAACAAGTAACATGTTGTCTTCTTAGCTTGTTTGCTAACATTAGCCACCAGTAAGGCTACATTCAGGAAACAACGGACGTGAACAACCTAGCTTTACTAAGATGATAAGACTTCATGTAACTGTGGCTAACATTAAGCTAGCTGTTGATGAGCAGTAAATACTATAGAATGTATGTAATGATAGACGACAACAGCCGCCCAAAAGTGGACTCAGTATTTCTTGATTCCCTGGTGGCTGGTTGCAGTAAAGGACACAAGCCCCCCTCAATTTTAGCAGATGGGACATGAGCCATTTTCTTACTAATCCATGTTAAACACAAGATGTGATTCATTGTTGTGGGAGCTTGGGAGTTTTTTAAAAGCATCTTTGATGGTTGAACAACACAAGGAAAGTATTTCTTCTAAATACATTTACCTCATTTGGCCATGTTATATATAAACATCTGCCTTTGTAACAGGAAAAGCATAGTGGTCCCCTTTAATGTGACCTGATGTTCTACCTGCTATCTTAAGCTAAACCCAGATAGTGAACAGTATTTCAGCAAGTGTGTGAGTACAGCTTCTTAACACTCTGCAGTGGCGAGCACAGGTAGCTGTGATAAGAATGACAGTGACAGAGTGGCTTTGCTCAAACAGCCACAGTTACAGAATGACTGTATTTACAAAGAAAAAAATAGTTTATGAGTCTTATATTGTATGATATATAATATTATCTAAATGAATTCATTAGTATTTTATTACAGCAGAGAAGAGTGGCATGGACAATGTGAATGCAAAACATTACAGTCTAATATAAACAACTAAAATTAACCTTTTGCACAGATGTCACAACAGTCAACAACACCTGTAACCATGGTAACTATTCACAATTTTAAAAATGCTGATGATGAATGATGAATATGAGGCTTAAATTTAAATGACAAAACTAGGCTAAATGTCTTTTGTTGACTAAAACCAGATTCAAACAATAATCCAATGACTGAAACATGACTAAAACTAATACACACTTTCATTTAAAGAGTAAATCAAAATCAGGTGCCAAAATGAACACTACTCCCGACTCTGCAGCCCTGCTCTCCAAAAAAAAGTAATCTAGAGGAGGAGAAAAACACTTCTCCAGAGCCTGTACCTCTAACTTTACACCAGGGTTAATACCTATAAATAGCACATTATGCTCTGAAGTGCTTTATCTATTAAGCAACACACTGCTGCGGTCTTACATTTCCTCAATGTACACTACTTTATTTATCAGTCACACAAAAGCTCAGGCCTGTTTCCTTTTGTCGACTGCGCTGACCTGCAAAAGGCTGTCGCTTCTTTTATTCTGCAAAAGTCACACGGGTAATGTTTGTTTTGAGTCTGGATACTGCAGGCCGTGGAACCAGGACGCTTCCTCACTGAGATCTTTTAAAACTCCAAAACGTAAACTGTGTCATTACTCTAAATTGGGTTTTACCCTATGCCCATAATAGTAAGTAAACAATTTCCAAATCCGTGAAAATATATGAAAACGCTGCGCCCTTAGCTCGCACTGCCATGCTGCAATCATGTTATTAATGGAAGAAACCAGATTGTTTGGATATCATATCCCCATGATAATTAAATCCAAATGTTTTGAAACGAAAGCTTATCCAGTACATGACTGTTGGCTGTATCACAGATGAATTGATTCAGTGTACGTAAATAAACACATGGATAAGAGGGTTTGTACACGACTGAGAGCAAACACTAACCTTGTTTTTCTGTAAATCCATAGAGGCAAAGTTATCGTGTTGTTATGACATCAGTATCCCCTCATGGAGCGTGAGTTAACCACCACAGAAAAATACAGACATCCCACTGCATGTACACATGGATAATATTGCTACCAAACACAACACATGGCATTGGTTTTGTCAAAAAATCTTTTGGCTTGTGGATGCACAAATGAAAGCCATCATGTTATACAGACAAGCAGAGCTCTCACCCTCCACATCAGTCTCATAGTTGCACTCACCAACATATGCTGCTCAGGCAGCTGCTTTCCATAAACAGTAATTGGATTCACTTGTTTTAATTTGCTTCACTACTGTAGGCTCCGTCCATAACTCACTTCAGATACGTGATTATTCAAACATTTTACGTCCAATTTCCTGTACAGCAATTACCCCCGAGGAGAGAAGCGAGTGTCCTCACACCCGCTGCTGCCTGCTCCAACATCCAGCAACTGTAGAGCATGCAAAGCACACGGCCTTCCAACACACTCACTTTGCATAATGCAGATCTGACAGTGGCTTCCTTCCTGCTGTTGACATCACTGTCAGTGGAAATAGCTGAATGTCTTTTGGACTATTGATAGTAACACAAACACACATATAGGGAACATGGTGTCAAATAGAATATATGGTGCTACTTTCTAATAAAGCACTTCTTGTGGATGGCAACCTCAAAGTTGCCAGATAGTGGAAAGTCTTCCCCCAGCATCATTTGCTTTGGCTTCTTAGCTACTTCTTTCATTAATGAGCCGACTGTTCATCCGCTTACTTTCTGGAAAAGGGCTGCAGGGCATTTGGACCAAAATCCATTTATTAGCAACTTATTAACATTTATAACTCCAGACCTGAGGGATTACTGTAAGAACCCTCAATTAATGTTTTACTTTTGCTCTTGGCTTATTAAAAAAAGTGTGAGCCCTGTCTTTATTCATTAATGTAATCACATTAGTAGCTGCATAATTGATTGTTTATTAGACAGTTAGAAACATTAACCTTGCATAATGATTTTCTAACATTTGTAACAGCAGAGAGGATGGCTCATTAGAAAGTGAGAAACCCATGATTCATTTATTAAAGCTAAAGTTAAATAGCATATTTCGTGTCTACTACAGCATACAAACCTACTCTGTATATTCCTGGTCCTGTGTTCTCCTTTAGAAAAGAAGTCACAACAAATGTATCATTATATTTTCATGATGGTGTCTCATAGTTTTGCATTAGTTTGACAGAATATTGTTAAGTTACCTGTGAACCAAATATTGCATAGTGCATTCTCATACACTGAGCCTAATCACCTCCTGATAATGAACTGATATAGTGCTAGTTTGCATGCACCGAAGCATATCATTAGAACATATCAAGTGGAACTAGCTGATATCACTTTTCATAGTGGATATAGATATTCAGAAATTCCCCCTATTGAACAGTAAGTATTAATGATTGACAGAGAGGCTGACAAATGACTGCAGTCAAAAATGGCTTTATGATGGAGGCTTCCGGAGGTATGTGAGATACTACAAGCATGTAGCTTAGTAGCCTACTGTAACAACCTAACAGTATTAGGTTAAAGTAGTATTTTAACTGCTAAATAGACCACTGAATTATCCAAATGTGTAAGAATATACAAGTCCAAACTGAAAAGGGGTGCAGAGAGGAACAGGCTAGGGTTCCACTGGAGGTTTAAGAGGAACAGAAGATAAATATGAAGGTGGTGATGCAGAAAGATGAGAATCCATGACACTGTCAAGCTAGGAGAGTTGATGCCTAAATTGTGTTTAACTTAAGCCATGGTTTTATCAAATGATGACTTGTGATTCTTCTACTGATGAGGCTCATCTCATGAACACTTTTACTATAAATAGTCATGTGTGTTGGTGGTGTTGACCCAAGTGACCAGTGGTTTCACTGGAAGATACATAATGCTGCTGGAATGATAAAACACTGATACTGTATTTTAATATAAGTGCTTAAAAATGATTGTTATTGTTAAAAGTGACATTCATTTCAGTGAAGTGGGGGCTGAAAGCAAGCTTTGTCCGCTCACTTACCCTAAAAAGGATTCAGTGTGAAGCCCACAGCATCTTTTTCACATATTTTACAAACCATTAAATTAAATGCTTTTATGGAGATTTCTAAACTCTTCAGTGGTGAGAGAAGTGCTCAATCATTAACAATACTACATTCAAAATAATCAACACAAGTACGCAGGATACAGAAAAATGACCTTTATGAATGTGTATATTGATATATTATAAATACTGTATATTATATTATAGTTTTCTTTCATGTCAAAGTGGAGCTTACTGTACTTCTAGCTTATATAAAATGGAGCCGAGTCATCTAGACTCGATTTTAAGAATTGATGAGTGACAGATTTCTGTTTTGATAAACAATCAATTGTTTGAATATTTTTCAAGCAACACTTGACATGCACTAGTTTTTGCTGCTTTTTTTCTTTTTTCGTGAGTAAACTGAATATGTTTAGATTTCGGAGAGCTGATTAGAAAGCAAACAATACAATGACTTCACTTTGGCTTTGGCCTTTTTCACTGGGCTATTTTTAAAATAAAATTATTTTTCATATTATTAGTATTTTTTTATATTACATTTTAGATGTATTATATTTTACTGTATATTTCATTTTATAGAGAAAATATTAAAAGAGAAAATAACTGATAAATAGATAATGATAATTTGTTGCAGCCCTGATGTAAAACATGAATCTGCTAAATGTAAAAGTCAAATGAATGTAGTGGAGTAGAAATAGAAATTAAGATTTAGCATTAACAATGAATAACTTTGTGTGTGAATGATGCATTGTAAAGTCTCTCTCTTTACTGCTGCTGTGCATGAAAACACACTCTTGTCACAGACACTCTGGCTCCATCTGGGACGTTCTGTGATGCTGCAACAAGAAACATCCCAACACAGCAGACAGCTGAGGAGCACAATGTGCACATGCTACACTGTCTATTTCATATAAGGTTATTTAACCTAGTCAATTACAAGTGAGTGTTACATTTTGGTTAACAAGTGAAAAATAACATCCACCAACAAGTTTACATGAAAAATCAAAGAGGATTACAGCAGCCTTAATCTTAATCCTCATGGAATCATCCAAGCAGCTACTACTGTTTTGCTTGTTTAACTAAATTATTCCAAAAATAAATATCAAACAAAATTAAAAATAGTTTAAGAAAGTAAGTTTATTTTCATGAATAACAATTAATTAAAAATGTGACTACTATAAGAAATAAAGCTAAGGCTACAAAGGCCAACATGAAGGACATCATTTTATATGTGAAATATTTCAATATTAGATATAATATTAAGGATAAATATGAGCTACACAAACAGTAGTGTATGTTTAAAGACTAGTAATGTTATCTAGTAGGTGTCAACTCTCATGTATGTCTTATGGATTTTGGAGCTGAGGATCATACACCTACATAAAAAAAAGAAAATTGAGACCTCCACTCTTTCCTTTAAAATGATTTGTAGTATAAAATGCAACTGTGTTTCCCTCGCCATGCTCTTACATCAATATTTGTGCACAAATCTACTTTCATCCAGATAAGCGTTGTGTTGAAACTAAATAATATTCTCATGATGAATTATCTTTAAATATTTGGTCTTGTAGATGTCTCAAAACTCAAAAACACTCATTTACTAGGACCATAAAAAAATAAATGTTTGTAGTCTGTCCAGAAACACCAAAGCCAAGTAATGTCTGCCATCCAATCTGACCTCCTATAATTACTTACTATCAAACCATATCTAACCACTCAGTATAACCTATTTTAGTCTATTTCTCCTAAATAACAAAGCATCTGCTAGGACTTTCACCTGTACGCACACACAGCAAACCTCAGTGTACTTACTCCAACCATTCTACCTATTTATAGGTCTGTTAGATAATATTACATTAAATGCTAAAAGCTTTCACTCACACAGTATAAACAGATCTTACAAGCGTTTTATCATAGAACTATGACAGAATAATCAGTTATTAGTCATTCTGTGTTGAGCTGAACCGACTGAACTCAGTGCACTGTCAATCTCAATGTACTCTGGGTGAGAGGAGGGGCTGGAATATAACATAACCCAAATGGTACAAAACGTTGCCGGTATTGATCACAAACTGCCCCAAACCCCTTCTGACCCATGCAATTAAATAAAAAGTAGCCGAGTAAAGCGTCCGATCTGGCGTAACGGCTTTCACCCCGGCCGACCTCCTATGACTACTGTGTGGTAGAAGAAAGCAGCACTTCCAGGACGTAATAAAAAGTTGGTGAAGAACATGATCCAGGCTGAAACGCTGTCTCTGTAATGCTGTGGTGTCGGCAGCAGGGACAGAGGATTGGCGGCGATTGTAACTACATCTCCATATAAGAGAATCAATGACTTTCTTTGTGATTGTGTGATTTTCTTTTTTCTTTCCTATAAGTATGAGTACCTCGGCCTTGATCCTCGTAGAGTGATTGACCATTTTTACAAAATGACGACAAGCACTAGACATACATTTCTTATACATGTCTTACTTTTCTGTACCCCAGACAGACGAATGGAGGCCTGTAGACTGTAGAAACTTTGCTGCCAGAGGAACTTCAACAAGAGAATTCATTATCATCTTTTATAGCCACTTCGTCAAACACATTTTATAGTCCTGCCTTTGATTGTGATGTCTTTTACCTCATTTTATTTCACATATATTTTTCAAACTGTTTGATCTCCAGTTAATCCCCTCTTTTTTTATCCGGCTTTCATTATTTGTACAGTTTTATGATTTCCTCTGAAAAACATTTTGTGAACAGCGATTTCAGAGATGTGCTATATACATAAAAATTCCCTGTTGTTTATTAGCAATGCGTTGCCTTGTGATGATGGTGACGATGCCGACTGAGCTTCGTCGATTACCCACCTTTTCATTTTGAACTACATCACTGGTTGGATGGAACTCTGAAGTGAGTAAGAAATTGGAAACATGTGTGTTTTTTGTATGTTTCATTATGTCTTGGCCTGGCGTACCTACAACCGTATTATCCTGTTACATGTTTGCGCTGAGTTTCATTCACATGCTGCAAACAAATGTGTCAAAGGCAGAGGGGGGAAATTCATGGAGCTGGTCCACTGTGGGCAATCATACAAGAAAGCAATGTGAAGTAGACGTATTAAGCATCCTGATCAGACTGCTCTGTTCTACCTGCAGGACAGTGATATCAACCCATATGTTTAAACAAGGAGCAGATTTACCCCCTTTTGATTGAATCAGGTCAATAAGCCGAATTCCAAATTTCTGATCAGTACGTGGGGGTGGATAGCATGGGGTAACGTCACCACATATTTTGCGGTGAGTCATAGGCTGGAGGCTAGAGGGCTGAATAAAAGGTGGGGGTAAGGGGGGGGGGGCAATGGAGTGACCTTATGATGTTGTAATTTAACGTAGAGCATGTCACTTTGTCTAAAAATAACAGCCAGTTCAGACTGAAATAGCAGCTCTATTTCTGTTTGGTGTTTCTGTTGGACGCCTCTGGGGCGCTCTCTCCGGGGGTGTGCATGCTAGCGAGGGAGAGCGGGAGGAAGGGAGAGAATGTGTTGTTTTGTTTTTCATTCTTTCCGCCTTAAAAAGAGGAGGGGGGGAAATCTGGAGAAGGGGGGAAAAAAAGAAAAAGAAGAAGAAGAAGGAGAAGGGAGCAGCCGAAACCTTTTCAATCATCCCTGCAAACTATCCACAGTTGTCTAAACCATTAAACTCCCAGTCTGAAATGAGTCCTCTGTTCCAGCAGTGGCACAGACTGAGAACATTCTTTTGGGGGGAAAGCTGGTCATTTTGATTTAAGACTGGGGTCCCAGCTAGTTTGGCTCTACAGTATGTCACCCAGTCAACAATGTGCTCTAATGACTGGGAGCAAATTGATACCATTTGTCTCGGAAAGCTCCCCTCGGTCTGGAACAGCGGGTTTAAGCTTACAACTAAGCCCTGGATGTGTGACGTGATTACGAAGAAGGTCAAGAATTATCATTTTTCATTGTGATTCTTTTTGTGCAGTCCAGTTGGATACAGGGGCTATGAATCATCGCAACGTGAATATACTGTATTACTCATTCTCCTTAAACTGACTGATGTAGTCTCTTCAGCTCCCTCCACCCCAAACCACCATCACCCTCATTCCCCCCTCTACACACACACACTGCCTCTTTGCTCCACACACAGCGATGTATCGTACTTAAAGGAACCCCTGTTTAGGTTGACTTGCCTTTAAAAGCCTGGCTGCTATAACAACTTCCTTGAGCCTTTTTCTGTCCCAAACACAGACGGAGGAATGTGTGTTTTACGAAAACAGACTCAATCCACCATGCAGGATATTAGGCTACAACATAAGCCGACAGTAACGTGCGTTAGTACAACAACAGAGCAGCATGTACTGTGGCAAACTACAGCTGCTGTTCTTAGCACTCACAGTTCTTCCTGGAAGCACAATCCATCCATACCTTATTAATATGAAAGCTTCATTTCTGAAAAAAAGACTGCTCCGATTATGTTTTTATCAACATAATGTTGTAAAATGGTATATGTAAAATGTTCTTATTGAACAAGTGTGTAAAAATGATCACCATATTTCATGTGTCATTTCTTCGATATCCACTGCTGGCAATTAAAGCATGATTAATGTGTAAATGGTTATGGCAACCCAAATGTCTTGGTTCAAGGGAGGAAAGATTGTGGTCTTGGTTAAATATTTTGAAACACCACACTGACTTGAACAAAACAGACACATTGCTTTTTTGAATATTTAACCAAAATTACAACGTTTCTCTAACCTTAAAGCTGCATTTATTTAATTTTGGTCACTTGGGGTCAATGTTGCAAGCTAAAAAACACACATTATCAGCTTTTATAGCTAATGTGTTAGCAAACAAATGTCAATTTACACATCCAGCAGACACAGCAACATTAGCACACAGATGGAGGAGGCTCTCTGGCCACCGTTTTAGTCTCTGTTGTGGTCTTCACCAACTTCTGGCTCTTTAGCTTCTAAATGATCCACTACTTTCATCAGCTAGTTCCTAAGATTATCAGTTTGTTTGCCTCCCAACTTCAGCTGGCAAAAAGGATTGATGGGAGTGGAGTTGTGGGCCTGGAAACCAAAACAATCAGCTAAAAGTCAATGAGAAGCTAAAAGCTCTATAGCTGTGATTATTCTCACCTTTAACCAATTTAGACTTGAAAGTAAGCATATTATTCTTTGTGATATTCTCTTACTAGTGAAAGGTTTTGAATCTGATTTAAACCATTCTTCATAAAGTAGTAATTAAGACCTGGCTGGGAGCAGCCTTTACCTACACCTGTTTTAACTTCTGATTTCATCCTCTTATCTTAAACTGTCTCTTCTACTCTGAATGTAAAAGTGACTCAGCCATTGTTTACAACTGTATTTACATACGGTATGATGACCACCTCCTGCCCTACTGTAGTATACCATTAAAGTACAAGTTCACCGCCAGCCACTGCATTATCTGCTAAAAAGTACATTGATACATTACAAAAGTACATTAAACTGCTACTGAATCTGTCTGCAGTGAACAGGAAGAGAACAAAGGATTTAATTTATTTCTTTAACACCTTTAACAGTACACATATTTTTTATTGAAAATATTAATTAGTGCAGCTTTAATCAAGTGTTTTTACAGATTAAATGTGAAACCTGCTCTCATGTGGATTGTATGCCCAACCCTCCACCACATCCTGCTACCTAAGACTGATGTCACACATCCTTGACTGGACAAATCATTGCCAAGGAAGGTAATCCAGGCAGCGAGTGTTTCTTGCAAAGCAAACCACTAGTACATCTATGTATTTTGTAGGAGATAGGGTTGGAATACAGTGTAAATTTCAGGGATTATGGTTACAGCGATGCCAGACCAGTTCAGTAGTCAATAGCCAAGAGTTTATTTTCAGTTGAAGCTTGATTTGTTTTCTTTCATGACTCAAATAACCAGCAAGCGTCTGGCTTGAAGATCTGCACAGGCATGCCCTGTTATGTGCTGTATATATATTTTATGCAATCTCATCCTTCAAGCTCTTAGTACATCTCCACATCAATTTCACAACATGCCTTTCTCAAATTCTCTCATTCTCTCTGAATATATTTCCACAGACGTCTACCCATTAATAAAGCTGTCAGGTGAGAAAATAAAGCTTATTTTTTACCAGTAATACCATCCGTCATGTAGAATTTGTGCCGCAAAAAGCAACGATAAGTCCACCCGGTGATTATTTAGTCTATATTATGAGAAATATTGACGTGAAACTCCATCACCTGGTTCAAATATGAGCGACTGTGCCTGCCAGTGTTAGTCTGAAAGGGAACATTTGGATGCCAATTGAATGAGGAACTCCCTCATGAGATGGTCTGATGACAGGGTCAGATTGGCTTTAAAGCTTGGAGAGGTTCATGTCTGGGTTTGAGTGTGCCAAAACGTGATATTGCCAGACGTGTAATCACGGTATGGATGTTGCATTGTGGTACAATTCATGCCATGCACCAGGTTAACATTGGATCCAGCTCTGTGGTTTTGAACAACACGGCAGTGGCACTTCTTGCTTTAAAGCGTGATCTCTCAGTGATCTCATCGCTAATGATAACTGACTCAACTCCAAACACAAGAGGGGCGAGAGATTAAAAAGCTACGAGGCACCTACAGTGCAGCTACAGTAAACCAGGACCATGATGTAATGTTTCTCAAAAAGCAATAGGGCGAGGTTTAAACACATGAAAGTCCAGCACCAATTGGAAACAGATTTGACCTGACAAGTGTGATTGTAGCCTGTTGTTTCAAGACGAGACCTGTGTGTGCACATGTGTGTGAAAGAGAGAGAAAGAGAGATAGTGCTGGGGAGTTAGGTGGCAGGCCTCAAATTTCTTTTTACCATCCATGAAATCCATAAACACCATGCAGCCAGGGAAGTCTTAAGAGATGGAGATGAGCTTCAAGGTGCAGCTGATGAACGTACAGGACCAGCCAAGCAACATAAAAAGAGAGATCTGTGCAGCCATTGAAGTGAATTTCAACCAGTTGTTTCTAATTAGGTCCGGCTCCTGGGATCAGCCCAGAAGATACGTTCCTCCTGAACGTCTCTGCTTCTATAAACAACCCTCCTCTGGTTCTTGAGCTGCCTGGGGCCTCAGACCTGGCCCCTGACACTCACCTATGCCAAGGTATCTACAAAGCCTTGCTGTACTTTTTACTACTAATGATCATATCTGGTCAGTGGTCATTAGTCTTTTAATGGACATGTTTATTAGGTTGAGCCATGTTTTAGTCATTTGATTCAAATCTAACAATACACTTTAGTTTTTATACTGATTAAACTAACAACATATAACATGTTAAGTAGTTCATTTTAAAAGGGAAGGATTTGGTTATGGTTAGACATTCTTTGTTGTAAGCTGAGCCAAATGACTGGTGGTGCTAGCAATAAAGACATGAGAGAAGTAATCATCAAAAGCAAGTATGTGTTCTACCAAAAATGCATCTTGAGAAAGATTTAAAAGGTTAACTAAGCTAACGTGGTTACTGATATTCAAGTTAGCTTACCTTTTTAGAAATGGCTTGCATGTTTTCGTAGTTTGTTCCGCCTGTTTTGTTACTGCTTTTTTTTTAGTGGGACTGTAGATGAATTTAGTCCATAAATCTATCTATCTTTTCTTTCCAGGGACCACTAAAGTTAGCTAACAATACTGGCAGAGACATTATGGTACTGAAATGTGAGATGCTGCTTGTTAGTGCAACAGGTCAAGCGGCTAAATCAATTGGAGATATTTTTGGGCAGCGGAGGACACTGTTTTGCTTATCAAGAGGATACAATATGTGGTTCCACAAGTGAATGCAGGTCTAAAAAAAGAAGAAAACTTCACTATAACAGTATTTGTCCATTCATCTGTCTTTAACATTATCATTCAGTTGGTATTCATTTTAATACATTTTGTCATAGTTCTTAAAGGCACTTATAACTTGTGAAATTAACCCCAGAATAGATAAAAGCCGTATATGTAATAGCTAAAGTGATGTAACCCTACATAATGATTGTGTAATAGGGTCATCAGCTTTCACAGAGCAGTGCTCAAGTACTTCCATTTTGAGTTTTACACAGCACGCCAGTCGTTTTCCTCATTTATCACCACTGTCTCCTCTGACTTCTTTTTCATTTTTTCTCTTTTCAAAACACAATTTTCTCTTCATTTCTCCTGATTCCTTCACTTCCACCGTTACCTTTTTGTCCTGTGCACGAGGACTAATCACCACCTCTTCCCTTGAGTTAGAAAAACAAGTTCACCTTTACATTATCACCCCAAACGTCTGCTCAGACTATTATCATCTTCTTAAGTTACCTATCCAAAGCCCACAGTTATGAATCTTAATACTGTGTGCCTTTGAAGCCGGTATCACAATGCATACTTTAGTGAAATATCTTCATCCTTTCCTACCACACTTTGATCACTAAGTAGGAGTGAAGCACAGAAACTGTTATAAGAACTCAAAATTGGACAAGTCAAGCAGAGGACAGGCAAGATTTGCAATCCTTTATGAATGACACAGCACAATATTATTTCACTGTTATTTATGTTTTAGCTCTGTTTTTCCAGATTTTTTCGCTTTATAAAGCTGAAGTTCTGAATAAAAAAGAAGCCAGATACATACAGGATTCTAATTCTGTTATAAATGAGCTGTTCCCAATGTTGAAGATGAGAGAAGATATATTGTATAACTCACACTGAGTTGTCGGTGGAGGCTTGATACAGCAGCGGGGTAATCCTGATCCAGCGAGGGGGTGTCCTCACCCAGCCCTGCTGTTCCACATGTACCACTCTTGCTGTGTGTGTGTGTATGTGTGTGAGTGTGTTTGTGTGTGTGTGTAAAGCAACGTGTTCTCTCCTCCCAGCAGTCTGAAGCACTCTTTAAGGCTATTTATAATCAGGGTTTTTGTTTGCAGACTGGGTTGTTACCTCCACTCGCTTATCTTTGAGTTATTTGATAGAGTAGTGAGGTCATTGGATAAGAGTGATTTCAACAAAACGAGTGTGCAGTGACTGGGAATTGATGAGTTCCAGTGGCTCAATGGCTAAGTAATCATTCAGGCAAGTGTAACCACTCCTTCATTTTATCTGCCTTGATCTCGAACTGTTTGTTCACCCATCCAAAACATCTCCGGTTCAAATTTGGGGGAACTGGACTCACCGGTGATAGATGTTTTGCTTCTGTTGGTTTCCTTGTTCCTTCAAGTGGCCTCTCTGATATGAACAACCGACCTGTAATATAAAATTAACTCATTTCAATAAATATAATAAAATGAAGTTGAAACATGTTAACAAAATATTGCCTGTTTACACATTAAGCTAGCATCAAGCAACATTTGCATGCAATTGTGTTTTTGGCCAATATTCACTCTCCAGCTAGCTCTGTTTCAATCTCCATCAACTCCTAAGAAAAATGTATATATTATAGTACATGTGCTAAAAACGCAATGTTCACCAGCTACTAGCTACTATTGTCTGTCTGCCATTTGGTGCTAGGCTGGTAGTGTATGCTGGGGTTATCACAGCTTTTTCACCAAGAACAGTTGTGGGAAACTGGATTGAGAAGAGCATTGAGACCAAAAATGACATGTTATAAAATCAAACAATAAGCTAATATAGAGACGCTGTTACAATCAGCCTATTTCAGTAAGTACTCATTTGACCAGTTGTTCATAAAAAATATCTATTAGTGTAGCTTTAAAATGTGGTTGTACTATCATAATTTAACATCTATGCAACCTTAACATACAGTACAACCTGACTGTATACTTGAGCTGGACTACTAATGTACAGTGTATTACTGAGCACCACTGAAGTTATTTCATGCTTTTTTATTTTCCTACCTACATGTCTATAGCCAGGATTTTTGTAATATTGAGAAATTGAGAAATCAACACCTTTGTTTTAATTATATTTTCTTTCAGCTTTATTTAAATAGAGCAGTTTTTCAGGGGAATTCCTCTGACAATCAAAAACTACGTGGAAATAGTAAGGAAATTACAGACCAATAATATCAAGCCTTACTGTTTGGGTTTTTTTGGTTATTGGTTTTGTGCCAACATAAAAGGTCTAAATGCTGTTTCAAAGCTCTGCCAGGAAGAAAATTCTGATTGAGAACTTTGATTGAGAATCTTGGTGGAAAGTACTGGAATCTGTTCTGAAAATGTAATGTGTAGTTTCTGACTGTTGGAAGAATGGCTCCAAAATCACTAAAACCTACAAATTCCCAGACAAATTGCTCCAAACATAACTTCAGAGTCCTCGCTATAACTACGACCCTGCTTACCTACCTTTTTGGGTGACCTTATCTTATTTGTTTAATGATTTATGTGACTTGGCCGATATAACAATGCTATTTCTCATTGGGATTAACAATGGGCTCTAATTATCTGCCTCTCTTTTTTTGATACATGCGTAATTACAGAAACAAAGCCAACTTTCTTTAACGTCAATTTTTTATAATTTTTGTTTTCAAAGATACTAGGTTTGACAGACAGTACAGCTCCTGGGAAAAATGGCATTTCAGCAGGGTGGAAAGCATTAAGAGCTTTCAGCGACGCCCCAAGGCAGGCTCATGTGATACCCTGTAAGAGAAGGGCTAATATTTTACAGTCAGCTTGGTATTTACCAGAAGCTTGTATCGTTCACCTCGGATCAAGAGCAAAGTATCAAAACATTCTGAGGATGAGCATTGAACCTGCTATTCAGCTCTCTTCCGAGGATAAGGCCCCTTCACTTATCAACGTGGGGTTCAGTCATTGGTCATGTGGGGTACAAAGAGGTAGAAGAGAAAAACCGATGACAAAATTTGGGGGGTAAAACTCAAGATGCCTAACATGACGTTGAAGTTAGGCATGTAAAATGTGACACCACAGAACTCTTAGCTTATGAGCCACAGCCGTGACGTAATCCATGATACATAGCAATAAAATGTAGAAAATCCTCTTTTGTAAAACACGAGAGGGAGAAGTCAGCCTGTTTGATTGATGGAATTGTTACAGCGTCTACTTAACAATCCTCTAAATTTAGATCTGATTTCGTATCCCTGTTCTGAACATGGATTTCTGGCCCGCGACCCAGGCATTACCTCAGCCGTGCAGCTTTTGAGTGAGTGCGGTGTGCTTGAAGACTGGGCAGAGAGGCCGCTGTCATCCAGTCGTAATAGCCGCTGTTGGTATGTTGAACTGGGCCCAGCTTGCAGTGTACTGGCAAAACAAGCACAATTGTTCACATCCAGATATATTGTTCCTGCTGCTGCAAACTGAAAACATGCTCATGTTAGTGTGGGCCTGTTCACGCAGGGAGGTAAAGAGGGCCAAAGGAGCCAGGTGGTCTGGGTTTCCTCAAAGCCTCTCTTTCACTCGTGTATCTTTATTTGCATTTTGACAAATGGTCCTGTTGCTGTGAATAAAGCGCAGTGCATCGAGTCCACGTTATGAGCTGTATGTTGATGTAAGAAGAAAGAAAGGAGAGACGATGACATGAGCTCGGGATATTATTTGAACTTCATTTGGATAAAACGATACATACGCACACGAGCAGTTGAAATCAAGGGGGAATGAAATCATTGAGAGGAGTAGGGGGAAAAAAAGCACTTTTTAAAATCACATGTGTAATAAAAACATTCTTATACTAACAAATGATTAGATGTCATGTTAAAGGCTTTGTCCCTACATGAGAACTCACAGAGAATTATCATCCAGCTCTGTAGTTTTAGCACCTTTCAGCTCCTTGTTTTGGTTCCACAGCCCACAACTGTACTATTGTTTCAGTTCCACTGCTCTCATCAGCCCTGTTTCCAGCCACAGCAGGAAGCTGTTTTAAGTTAAAAAGGTTTGATGAACCCACTGTGCGCTACATGCCAAGCACACAGCAGACAGACAAAGTTAGCATCTCGCCATTGAACACGGTGAAGCATTTAGTTGCCAAGGAGCCAGATATTCCCTCTAGAAAATGCTACAGAGAAAAACCAGAACTAAAAGGAAAGAGACAACACTGTTGGACTTACTTTTTCCAGGTGGATGACTCCACATAATGCTAATGTTGCTCCTCGTCTGCTGGATAAGTCATTTTTTATTTTGCTAACATGTTTGCGGTAGACATTTTCCAGGGTGATAATGTTGTGTTGATAGTTAGTTGCGCCAAAATTATTATTGCAGGTTGAAAGGTTAATTTTGGTTTATTATTACTTGGATTTTATTGTTGTAGTTTTGGCCATCATTTCTAAATATAACATAGCACAGACCTTGGCTAATTGTTAAGATCTGGGAATGTGGCAATGTCAAGTTTTAAACAAATGCCTGCATAAGCCAAAATGATATGGAAGATAAAACAAACCGTAACATTTTTCGGGTAAAAACTTTTTTTTTAAACTACATTTTTAAACATCCATCACAGTTTTCAGACAGACTTACTGGCTTAGGTTTAACCACACTTACAGTGATTGTTTTCCTGTGTAATGGAAATAAATGAGTGGTTTAGATAATCTGGCTAAACTGTTAGCACATCTGACTGCTTTTGTTTTAGACTTGGGATTTAATTATAGCAATGCTTCCACATTTCTAGATCTCAGCAATATACAGTGTTACCCTAAACTTACAGAAATGGTGGCCAAAACTATGTAAATACGATTCAAGTTGTAATAAATCAGAATGATCCTTTAACTGTGTGGGATTTGGACCCCTGATGTTCTTCCTTGCCCTGACTGAACTACGCTGCCTCCCACAAACTTGACCCAAACCCACAGAGTACAGATGCCCAGATTCTCTCCACCGTGTTAATACCTTTAGCAGGGACTGTAAGCAGCACTCTAATGACACTGGCACTAGAAGCAAGGAGATTCCTGAGAAACCCACTTCTTTCCATATCAAAATAATACAGCATATATCAAAGACTGTATGGCTTGTGTTTATTGAAATTAGATTAGTAATGCACTGGATTTTCCCCTCAGGTTCCATCTGACTTCCACAATATAATGTGATGAGTGTGTATAGTAAGTAGCCTATTTTAGAGCATTATTATCATCATACTGCACAGGAGGTTTATCCATTAATACAAAGTATGCTTCCAGGTTACAGATGGTGTCATATACACGGTCATGAAACTAGATTTATGAATGTGGAAAACAATACTATATGAACTTCTATGATATTGAACATATGAGGTCTTGTTCTGTTATACAGTACAGTCTTTGTTTTTTCATGACTAATTTCTGTTGCATTTACTGCACACTTTCACACTTTAAATAGCAGGAAAGAACTCAATGTTAGCATTTACAGTGACGCTGTGTTTGTGTTGAGAGTATTTCTTTCTACAACCTGCGTGATGTGATTAAGTTCTTGTGAAGGAATTTCAGGCAAACAAGAGTAAAATCTTATTTTTAGAACAATAGCAAACACACTGTTCAAACGTTCCGCAAATGACATGAATATTTCATGACATAAGTTGTATAATGAGCGTTCAAAACAGATTTCTTCACACTTCATGACTTGAGTCACACATGAAACAGAGGAGAGGTAGCGTGCTACTTACATCGGGGCCTGACTTTCAAAATAAGCATGCCTCCATTTCCCATGAAACTCAGTTTTGGTGCTTGAAGTACTCAAACACAGTACAGTGAAAGGATTTCTGCTGGGTTATCTATCAGCTTCATGGCGGCCAAAAGATTAGTCATTTGAATATTTCAGATAGTATGACAAAGTCTTGATGATTCAATCACTAATAAATGAAATGCTGTTTTTAGAAAGAATTCACAAGATAGTGTTTTTAAGTTGCTCTGTTTTATAACATTCTCTTGGCCTATCATTACACTGAAAGTAGAGTAGATGCAAGGCTTCATGGGAAATCAAAAAGACAAAATGTTATGAACTCACTCACATACAACCAGACATTTTGAGCCCATTTTCCACTGAAATATCTCAAATGCGTAAAAGCACGCAATTGATATTCAGCGATTCCATAAAACCCAGACTGAAAAACTCTTATCTTGATTTAAGATTGATTTTTGCCTTCAAAGCGCTGACATCAAACAAGGAGAACGTAGGTTTTTATCCACCGAGCTTTCACCTGCGTGTGTAAACAACATCCAGCAGTGTCTTTAATACATCAAATGAGTTTGATGCATATTCTTTTTCAGCCAACATAAACATTACAGTGTTGCTTTTAAATCTAGGAGGACATCTTGGGACAGCCAGCCAGGGTGTAGAGATTACAGGGGAAACTAATTTATGATTCCTGTCTCATCTGACTTGGTAGTTTCAGGGCTGAGGAGAAACACTGCAAAGCCAAATGGTGTCTGAGCAACAGGTAAACTTATTGTTTAAAACCACTGAATTACAACAATCGAAATTTTGGTGAATTCAAGACTTTATACTTAAATGTTCAAACATTTGAACTTGTCATGGAATGTCCCAGTAAACCATGATAGTGTGAAAGTGAGCCAGCATGTGCTATAGCGGGACCCTGCAACAGAAGCATCGAAATGGAATTCAGCCACCATTTACCGTATTTTATTATTTACACATGTGATGTTCCTACTGTAACATATCAGAATGTCTTCCATGATAAAAACCAATGATGCATGGCCAAAGCAGCAGCAAGACTTATCTAAAAATGATATGAGTTCATCTTGCTGCTGCTCATCTAGAACAGGTTCAAAGAATACTGTCAAGTATAAAGCTGTATATTTTGAGCATGCCTTTGATTTCTGGCCACTTAGGGACAGATTAACTAGCTAGGAAGCTGATGTGGTACCAAACAATTTATTTTTGTCACAACCAGCAGACATGGTGCAACAAGTAGAACAATCATGTTTCTGGCAACTTGACAAATGAGAAAAATATCTGTTCTTTAGCTGGCATGTTCAACTTTCGTCACCAGTTAGTGGCTAATTGTGTTTATCCTATTTGGTTCAATGCAATTACAGTGGATTAGTCACAGTTTTTTTGTTGGAAACAGACTGTCTACTGCTGTAGATCAAGGTCAGGTCAGGTCAGGTCAATGAGGGCTGAATTTGTGGGTCCTGAAATAAAAACAAGGCCAAGAGGCTAAAAAATGTTGTTTCAGGGAAGGATACTGCTAATGTTGGGTGATGATTCTCTGAGGGTTTGTCACTTCAAGTGGCCAGTACTGCACATCAATTGATCAGCCTACTGTAAATATATGAAAGGTATGACTTGAATGACGGCTAATGGCTAATGCAATGCAATATATCAAGATGAACATTTGGGTGGAGGCACTGTAAGTTCAAGCTGTGTTTCAGGGTCAGACATAGCACTGATTGTTTAGCTGTTGTCCTTTGTGTAATGAAATAAGACATCTGTCATGCACTCTGAGTGCCATTATCTCTGGCTACAGATACACATGCACATATTCTCCACCTTTAGGACAAGCACGCGCCATCCAGCAGGTTTTTTAGTGAGTGGAGAGGGGTGAAGGAAATGATCCATCACTCAGGGTAAACTCTAAACAGCCTAATGACACGTGGCAATATAAAATGGAAAATTCAAATAAACACCAGTGGGCCTGTTTGGAGGCACTCCTGGTACAATAGCCCAAACACTGGGCATTTGAGTAATCATTACTAGTCATAACTCAGCACACTGGAGATGTTAAATAAACAGTATACTTCTGTAAGGCATATACAACAAGGCCCAAATTTACTTTAGCCGTATCACAGGAATCTGTGAGGTAAAGGACACTCACCAGCCATGCCAGAGACAGTATCTTTTAATGTCATGTCATGTCTTTTCATCAACATCGGACCCTTTCTGTTAGCCTGTTAGAAAAACTTACTACTGTATGCCTTGGTGGCCTCTGAGCTGATTTGTGGGTGTTGCATGACATAACAAGAAACCCAAACTGTTTCAAAACCTTCAGAACAGTCTATACATAGTCTGTCTGATTTACAGCACATCTGTGCCTCAAAGAGCGCAACAGCACATACTGTATCACCATTTCCAACTAGCTTGTTTTGCCAGCTATACCTCTGTGTTTTAGTTCAACTGCAGGAAAAAAAAGTAGAAAATAATTTTCACTATTACTCAAGCTTGTTATAGGTCCAGAAATGATTTATAAAACCATAAGTTGGGGTGCATCCAGGGAGCGATGTGGACGCTGACCTCATAGGTGAAACCCTGCCTCTAATTTGATCCTAATTGGGCTTGATTACACAGCTATTAGGAAGAGTTCTCCGAACCCAGCCAGACCGAGCCCTGCGGTGGGGTTAACGCTGTTGCCAGATACTGTTATGAAGCCCAGGTAAGGTGTCACCGCAGGGCTAAAACCCAGTGGGCCCTCAGTTAGAGCTGAAATTGAGGCTATTACATTACTGCTATTCCTGAGTACAATTTTATGCAATTTTAAAAACGGACAAAAGACGAATAATCACTTAATAAATAATGTTCTTAAAAGATTACAGAGTGGTTATTGAAAATTACCTCGTGCAGTAGAACAGTAGTCTGTACCATTGTTCACTTTTTCTCCATATTGGGGAACAACAAATGTTACCCAGAGTTTGATCCATGTTCACAATATCAATCCAAGATGTGACTCTTCTGCGTATAATGGGTTTCATACTGTACATGCAAAGACTCCCATTAGCTCTCAATAATATGTGTGAAAAAAACCTTACATTTATGTCATTCTGCTGGTCCCCTGATAGCCATTACTAACCTAATATCCTGTTTCAGAGAGCACGAGCCTCCAGCATGTTACTTTTGGCCCCTCACCAAATCGCAAAAGTATGAAAATTACCCATCCAGTCATGGCCTGCAGCTCTTTAAAAGCCATCAGTGGTCCTTTGACAAACCTCCACATGAGGCTCAGAGGCCAGATCTGACTGGCAGAACACAACTCTGCCCACCATCACCACCAACCACAAAACCTCTCACCTCCCTCACCCTCCAGAGGAACAAAGTAACCAGGGTTTGTTTCGAGCCATTTGTAAAGGCCGCATAATTCGACAACCACAAGGCCCTGGCGATTATATGTGTGCGGAAAGCCCAGATAAACAGCATCGGCTTCCTCTCGGCTTGTTATCAGCTTTCTCATACGCTCGGCTGGCCTGGTTGTTACCCCCGCCTTTGCTCGACGTGTCACATCCCTCTGGAGTGCCGGCGCCCAGAAATAGCTTGACATGTTGTCTCTGGGTGTGCTCTCCTTCTCTTTTTGTGAAGATGTGACACCAGGGAGCTGTACTACGCATTCCTATTATTGTAGTGGCTTCTGACAAACTCAGGCAGTCACAGGAGGACCACTTATACTTTGAGTGCTGCATAATAATACGTTGTCACCGGGTTCGATGAGGCTTTCAAGAGACCGAGCATTGCCTCATAACTGACAAATACAAGAAAACATTGCCAGAGGGTTCGATTAAAAAACAGCCAAAGATATGAATAGTTCCTCCTCTGATTTTTTTTTAAACGAAACTGAGAACGTTCACCCTCACTCAGACTGAGTCAAGTATGATTAATGCTGCTGCTCTTGACATGAAGTGAACAAATGAATCAAGCTCCATCCAAACCAAGAAGGGAAAGCATCATTCAGAAGCATTCGGGATTACTGACATTCCCGGGAGGCTGAGGTATTCGCCGGATTCCTCAAACGCATTCATGCGCAAACAGCGTCAGGTGTCAGGTGCTGCTCTCGGCCCTGCCAGTGTCAGGTTAGTATCATTAAGAAACGTCAGGCTTGGCGCTCCGAAGGGTTTGAGCGGCATCTGGCAACATACCAGGAACCAGGCTTTTACTGAAACAGATGCTCGCCCTTATGAATTGTGGCATATCCACAGTACCAGACTTTGCGTCACATTTCTTGGTCAGCCGGCTGTGCCAGGAATGACTTGGAACACGATGTATAAAAGCTATCCTGCTCCAGAACTCGTGCAAATGGGAAATGTGTGCGAGTGTCTGAATTGTAGATGGAGCACGCTGAGGGGAACCGGATGCAAAATGAATCATATTTTCTCTGTCCACTTGTGGTCTCCGTGTGGTTTTTGGTGTTTTGCAGTGTTCGACGGCTGGTCACTGAAATTGCTTCCTTTGAAATCAAATAGTCCCAGTTAACTCTGTGCGCTTAACTATCACCACTGAGAGAGCTGGTTTTGTTTGGCATGTCAACCTCACATGTATGAGGTCATTATCAGGCACGCAGGCATGAAACTTCTGTTTATCTCACAGACGTGTGTGTGTGTGTGTGAGAGAGAGAGAGAGAGAGAGAGGTTTCTGCACAGGCGTGAGTATGTGTGAAAAGGCGCTGTTGGTGTGTTAGACTGCAGCCCCCTCCTGTGGTAATTGACAGCTCTCTTAGTGTGGCTTACACATGCACTAGAAAGCCACAAGTTTATGTACCGATGCATCACTCATGTGTGAATGTGTTTGCACACTGGAAAGACGTGAAGGATTATTCCGTTTCATTACAATTTGGGTCATATTTTCATGTATTCCCATGCAATCATTTCTATGATTGATAATATTATGCTCAGCAAAGTAGCTGCTGAGATCTAGGAATGTGGTCACATTGCTAATTATGATGGGTAAAATTACCTTAACCACTCTGGAGGTCACACATGTCAGTAAGAATCCCTCATTGCACAGAAAGTGCAGAAATTACAATAGGTCGACGTTGAAGTGAGTTTGCGTTACCTGGGATTTGTTTAAAACCTGTGATCTTCTGACTGCCTTCATGTCTGCTCTCCACAGGGTTGTGAATATCGGTCTGTCTGTCGGTCAGTTGCTCCATCACTTTGGTCCAGGCTGAAAGGGGTGAATTGAATCTTTTAGTGAATTGGCCCAAAAACTATTAGATTGGTTGTCACAACATTTGATTTACCCATTCATGTCCTCTTCAAGATTAATTATAATCACTTTTGGTGGTCACACTTGATCAAACTTTCAGTTTGTCCTATACAAATGTGAAAAATACTAAATACTTGCAAAACTAATAACATTAAGTAAACTAAACATTAAGTGCTCATTAGTGCTAATGTCAACTTGCTAACATGCTACACTAAGGTGGTGAACATGGTAAACATTATGCTAATCATCAGTATGGTCACCTTCTCACTGAGAGCATATTCGCTGTTGGCTTCAAGAATACATTGTTATTGTCACTGACATAAGGATAGTACCACAAAAAGTAAGACCTGCATTATAATGAACCACAATCATACTTTAAAGATCCCTCCAGACATGTTTTAAGTATATAGAACACTATCATTTGAATAACCATTTGTGTCTGATATGGTTTTTCCACAAAAGAAGTTAAATTATGTTAGTTCACCCACTAAAAAAATCCAGAATCTATGAATATGTAATTTTTTTCATCTCTAAAGTTTAACTGTTGGGCTCCTACTTCACTGTAGGATCCACTCTGTATTTGTGCACTGGAGGTTTATATATCATACATGTGGAAGTTGAATATTGAACCAGGATTGATTTAGTTGTGATGTCACAAATCATACTTGTAGGACCCTCCTCTTAAAATCAGATTTTTAATGAGCACAGAGAAACTTTCCACTTTCAACAGATGTATGTGAAAACAGGCTGATCATACATCATTCTGCCAGTGAAACTCAAACATCCAACTGCAGGAACAAGAAGAAAAACATATTTTTGAGTGGAGACTTTAAAGCAGCATTGCAACAAATTGGTAAAAAGCTGCACAGTCATTTAATGCATTTTAATGTGAAAATATACTGAAAAATGCAGCTTTGAAGCTCTTAACTAAAGTTGAATTTGCCAGTTACAACAAATCAAACATGCCTACATTTTTTGATGAATCAGGAAGTGTGAAAACATGCTGATGCTTCACTACCTGAATGAGAAAACTAAAATGAGATGAAAGGTTTGCTCATCAGGTGTGTCTGAAATCCAAAACCAGACATCCTGGATATGGATCAAGGACAAGTCATTTAGAAACTTCAGTTAGACTCACAGGAATGTCTGTAAACTCCCACATTGTTGATATTGTATGAGTAAGCTAACATGTGTGGAAATACATAAAGTGACACGCTTTTCTTTTTTTTGGTAAATGTTCGCTCTTTTGCTTCGCGGCCGCTTTCCAATCTGTGAACTGGCTTTAGGAATGAGGATGTGTCGATGGATAGTTTTGGACAAACAACACTTGGTTGAATTCAGTCCAACTCACTTCTCTCTCACTGGTGCTGTTACACATCTGAAAGCAATAAAACACAGAATAGAGAAGAGAGGGACCGGCAAATTATAGATGGTGAATGAAGAATTTTAACAAGTATATAAATACCTTTTTATACTGTACCTGTTTACAAGGTTTGATGTCAAATGGAAAAATGGTAAACTTTACACAGTGAACTGATGCTTGATGGACAAACTGAACTAATGCATGGAAATAGAAAAGAGCTTCATTAGCATTCGTTTAGAACAGCTCCAGGGACATGTATTCTTTGTACACTTAATATTCTCATGATATACTCTATTTAATCCATATTCATGCTTTTAGTTTGAACTAACATGGACACAGATGTTGTGAATGCGTGCCAGATATCCTGAGGACGAGATGACTACTTCTGTCTTATTTTAATAGTTGTCTGATGCTTGTGCTCAGATGCTTCTGAGGAACTACTTGTCCTTTGTGAGGAGCATAGCAATCAAAACCCCTAAAAGAGGAAAATATTTTATACTCATTAAATTTTAAAGACTTTCCTGATTACATGTCTGTGCTATCATACATTTTGCCTTAATTCAAGCCTTACAGGGGCATGGAATCATCTAAGAATTATACTGTCCTCTGCTGGTGACATTTATGAACTACATCATGTCTTTTGCAATTCACTGTATGTGGAGAGGTCGTTACTTTTGAGTCATTACAGCAATATAATTTCATTTTGATTTACTTATAATGTCTAATAATCCATATTAGTTCCCTTCCATTTTTCCACGAAGGATGTTTTTGTAAATGTTCACCCTGCTGATTATAAAATATCACTTTACACAATGTTTTCCTTCAGTTGAAAAGTTTATTTAACTTTAAGTCCCTTCAACTCAAATGTTTTTTCTTCTTGTTCCTACAGTTAGATGTTTGAGCTTCACTGTGCAGAACGACGAATGAGCAGAGTTTATTTTCACATTCATCTGCTGAAAGAGGAACATTTCCTCAATGTCCTCACTGAAAGTCACATTTTAAGGGGCGGGCTTATGAGTATGATTTATGAGTTTATGAGTTTGATTTGAACTAGTGTGGAGGCCAATCCTGGTTCAATATTCAATTTACACAAAGTGTGTTATGGAAACTTGAAGCATCCAGTGCACAAACACTGAGAATGGATTTTACAATGAAGTAGGAGACATATTATGTCAAGCTATGAAACTTCTGAGATGAAATATATTTGCATATTCATATATTCTGCAATTTTAATGAGGAAGAAGGAGTAGATTCCATTTTAAAGATTTCAAAAGTAGTAATTTTACTTTTTTTGGAGGAGAAAACCAAATCAGACACACATTCTTCCAAGCAGGCTATTTTTATGTCTTAATTCATGTCTGGAGAGGATCTTTAACGGTCATATTTCAGACTGCATTTAGTAGTCCTGTTGAACTGTATTTCATTATACTGAGACGAGTTTCTAATATTTCGCCCGCTCTCATTAATATAAACTGAAAGGACAAAATATTAGAAATACTTCCCATTATAACAGAAAAGAAATTCAACAGCAGGATTAATTGCTTTGAACTACAGGTAATTCATAAACTGGCAACCATGTATCTTAATTAAATAAATGGCTGATTAAACTTTAACAGACACTATGGTACAAAATTGCAAAGTACATTTCCATCAACATGAAGGAATGGAATATTAGACTGAATTACCCGTTCCAAATTATGAATAAATAAATTATCTGTTTTGAGAAGGAAAATTCATTCATATAACAGAATTAATTGGATAGCTGAACACATTAAACCTTGTTTTTCATCATGCCTTGCATGGCAACTAAACCTGTATTTATCAAATACCAAAGAGCTGTTGTAAGAGCTGCATTAACATATCCAGTGGTGGAAATGGACAGTCAGAAAATGACTTACTGATGACCTCAGATTAGCAGTCTGCTTGTTATCCACTGAACTCTGATCTGTTTTGTCTGTGTTTAAAAGATCCCCTCCAAACATGTTTAGATGTATAAAAATAACTATGCTATGATTAATTTATTGTTTGACAAAAGCTGGAGAGACCACTCAATCTGTCCTTGTTACACTTTGCTGGATTTCTTACCATACTCATCATTTGTTTACTTAGCCAGTATAACATTAACATTTGTAGCATAGTGCTGGGCAATATGACCAAAACCTCATATCCCCATAACAAGAAAAAATAAAAGTAAAAAATAAAAATAATTGGTCCCCCTTCAAATTAGTGTGGCATGTAATTTAACACAATGCTGCTCACCTCCTCCTTCAGTTTGCAGTAGCTGGCTCTTCATAATGGAGGCACAGGGCTGCTAAACCTGAACGTGAATGTGCTGGTCCTGGCAACAGTAGCAGGGACAACTGAGTTAGTATGAATAGCTGCTAAAAGTTAACAAGCAACTGATACCCTGTTCAACTGCTTACTGCTTTAAGCTTAGCCAACAGGTTCATTTCCACCACTCACAGACTAAACTCACATTTTTTATGAAAAATGTGTGACATATTGTCCCCTTCTCATTTCTCCCTCGTCCTTTTTGAATTTTAAGAAGCTGTTGTTAAGACATTATGCAAATGAAGCTCCTCCTAGCTCCTAACCATAGCCTGTATATAAGCTCCTAACCATAGAGTGTAAAAAGAAAGAAAAAAGAAAGAAAAGCTCCTACCTCGTACTTCACTGCTAGCAAGCGCTGCACCTGCGTTGTAGGCAGGAGTGAACCATTTCATGTAAACACAGGGGTGTTTGGGCAACACGGCTTTGGTTGGTTCATATTTTGCAAATAACAAGAAAAATAAACAGTTTGTTTAATTATTACAATGTAAACAAAATACTTTTTAATGTCTATTAATGATGAATGATGACAGGTTAATGTTCTAATAATCTTTTAGGGCCCTTTTAGGGTTTTATATTATAAAGCCTTCCTCGAGCTGAGAAAAGGCCAGAGTGGCGGGAAACCCTGAAAGCAAACTCAGAAACTAGAAAGACTGTTGTTGATTGTTTTTTGCAAAGTGAGTGACATACTCCATAACCTCAGCTCACACATTATAGAAAACTATTCAGATATCATTGCACACCACTATGTTGCACTGCTTTCACATACTAAACTGGGTTTTGTTCAAAGTTCATTGAGTTATAGTTAGTTTGCTTTGATACTTACCACACCTGTCATGCTTCCAGAAGGGGAGTCGCCCAATTTATTCCTGTATTTAACATGTTAGTGATATCATCAGTGATATCATGGGTTGGGCCAAGTATTGGGGTGAATTTATTGTATTTAGTTAAGTGTTTGATTTAGTATTATGTGATTTATAAAAAATTAAAAAAATTGGCATAAGGTTGGTCAATATATAGAGCATAGTTTATATAGACAATGTGTACTGATACAAGTAACATTGTTGTTTATCTGTTATAGGTGGGAAGAATGAAACATCCCTGAGGGAAATATGGTTTTGCCCAGACAGATTGGAGGGCCTATTTAAGGGAAGAGTTGCTGCCAGTTTGAGATACATAGATGCTTGTGTAGCTGTGTGTGTTGTGAGGTTGCCTTAGTTACATTTGTTTTGTCTTTCTTTTCCATTTGTTTGGAGATGATTTGTTTTTCTTTTTAAGTAATTAATGCTCTGGCTAAGCTTCCTTACAGTGTCTGATATATTTTTTCTACAACACAAGTTCAATTGTTATTAATTCATTCATTATATGAACTCCCTTTCTGATCAATCCAGAATCTATGAATATACAGATATTATTCATTTCTGGAGGCTTCAAATTTTTCCACATCACACTGGACCAGGATTGGCTCAATCATGCTCGTACCTGCACACCTTTAACTGACAAACTCTGCCTATAAATCATTCTGTACAGTGAAGCTTAAACATGCAACTGAAGAAACAGAAAGCCAAACATACTTTGAGTGGAAGGGGATTTTTAGGTAAGTCAAAGTCTCCTTGTTCAGAAATGTATCCAGTCTGGAGTGCCCTGGTGGTGGAGTGGTTAGAGCGCATGCCACATAATCGCAGCATCCCTGGTTTGAATCCAGCCAGGGATCTATGCTGCAGGTCATTCCCCTATCTCTCCCTGTTTCCTGTCAGCATCTCTGCCAGTTTCTGTATACATAAAGTCAAGAAAAGCCCAAAAGTAATTTAAAAAAAAAACAAAAAAAGACTGAGGGACTGATATTGACCAGCAACCTTATCAGTCCCCTGCTACCACTCTGTGCTTTTGGGTCATAGTAGTCTGTAGTCATAGTAGTTCTCCTTGCTGATCTAAAGATCAGCAAGGAGAATTAAAGCCAGGCATTCCTGGTTTATGTATTTCAGTGTCCAGCCACCCAGCTTGATGTAGCCAGAAGTCCCCCTCATATCAGCAACCAGGCGGCTCTTTTGATTCTGAAATGGAAAGTCTGGCTGCGATGGATCTCTTTGGTCTGTCATCTTAATCTTCAAAGTCATTCAGAGGAACTGAACCTCCTTAGTTGCTGCTTCTGGACAATCTGCATGACTCACACCTTCCGGTCTACACACACACAGACACACAAACACACACACACACACACACGCACACATGCATATTCATGAACACGCATACATCTTCCTTACAGGTCGCTGTGATCCAATATGCCCTTCCTTAAGACAAAAGACGTCAAAGAAAACATTTGATGTCCTGTTGCTGATAATCCTCTCTTACATCCTACATCAGAATACTGAACAGGCTACATACGGTCTGTTTATTTCAGCCAAGTTGTTGCAAACAGCTTTGCAAGGGTTAAATGTGTGTTTTGATCATTTTGTCTCAGAGTAAAAAGGGACAAAGATATATTTTTACCTCAAAATGTTCCTGAACTCTTTTTTTTTTTTTTTTTGCAGTGATGATGTTCTGACGTTACCCAGCATTGTTGCTGAGGCTTTACTTGTGTATTGACCCAAGCAGGTTTACTGAGTTTTTGGATAACTTGGAGAAAACAAGAACCCATTTTATCAAGAGAATTAGTTATCTCCACAGGCTCCTGATAAAGCTTTTTTTTTTTTAGTGTAATGATGCCACCTTATGGCCAAAAAGAGTAATCACATCTTTTTGGATCAGCCATAACTACATGGATAACTACATGGGTAAAGATAATAGTCCCCATAAAGCTGTCAGGATCTTCACCATCTTAGATTAAAAGGTTAATAAATAAATCCCAATATGAACACAGGCTACCATTCATTTCATAAAATGTTTTGTCTAATCAAACCAAGCCCATTATGTTGATAATGAAGATAATGATGATGGTTTTTAAGAGGCTGACTTCCTCTGTCCTCAGCATGTATTAAATTAACAGAAATGGCACCAAGAATAGTAATGATGCTCATCATAATTTAACCCAACAGGGAGCAGCTTTAGAGATCCCCCCCAGAAATATCTGAAGACTTATAACATAATCTGCTTTTGGTGTCTGGTATCATTTTTCCACCAAAGAACCTGAATAAACTGGTCTCACTTCTCCCTTATTGAAAAATCAGAAAATCAATTAATATGAAAATGTGTTTGATTTCAAGAAATGTACTTTTGGAAACTTACTTAATTGAAAAGTCCATTCTTTAGTCTAGAGCTAACCATTATATGCATGGGTCACTGGAACCTACACTGTTCCTTAGATGGATAACTGGTTCCATTCCATCTCAAGACCTTTGTTGCATATCATATCTCTCTCTCTCTCTCCTTGTTTCATGTCAGCTACTTCACTATCCAATGTCCAATAAAGGCAGAAATAATCTTAAATGACATATGTAAGAGTTTGTTTTTTCTTCTATTAATAAAAATTTAACCGTACAATCAATACATGTGTTTAAAAAAATGGCGAAAATCAAAGTCCACCCTTCTAAAATATGATGCTTTGCTGAGATAAGTTATGCTGACAACATGCCAACAACAAATATAAGAGCTGCTGAAATATACAGTTGGTAAATTGTCTTTTTGTGTAAAATAATGCAGCTGAGTGGTGACACTAATGACATTTCAGATATTCACAGTAATATATTGTATACCTGACAAAAATATTTGAGATGAATTTCTAAAGGAAATGCATACTGTAAAGGTAATTTTAACACATTTATGGAAAGGTGTGATAGTGACACAAAGATAGTTTAGAAGGTAAAACAACAACAACAACAACAACATACCATTTGGAAGATTTAAAACAAGCAAATATCTGCAATTCGAAATGCTGGGACATCATTTTGATCCGCCTATGCATGTAATGCTTAAATTATATATTGGATTAGGTTGACTTCCAATCTAGTGATGTCACAAAATCTTGTACTTATACAAGTGTTGAACTCAAATTTAAGGTGAATACAAACTTTCCTCAAAATAGTGTGAAAGATCACAATGCTGCATAATGAAGGTCATATGGAGAAACAGTAAGCAAAACATATTTTGTGCATGTGCGTGTGTGTGTGTGTGTGTGTATGCATGTGTGTGTGTAGAATCCAGACCCCATGTTCAACACAAATAATAATAATAATAATAATAAATGATTGTTGAAGAGTATAGAAGTCTTTTGTTAAGATGTGAATAATTTGATCTAAACTGGATGCTTTCTTAAATGAGTTATAATAGTGACTCTCATATGTCAGTAGTCAATAGCGCCAGGAAAAAATTACAAATTGATCCTTTAAACTGTTTTAATTAAGGGAAAAACTGCTCATTTGATTATGTCTTCGATTTAGATGTAGTTAGTCTGTTTCCCTTAAAGAAATATCCATCTTAGATGCTTTTCTTTCAAGTGTATTTGTGTTTACTGAATAAAAAAAAAAAAAAAACTGAATATGAAAAATGCCTTTGGGTTGATTGTTAGGGTTTCGTAGGATATCTGCAATAATAAATAAATATAAGTAGCATGCCCCTTTTAGAGATGTAGAGATGCAGAATATTGGTTCCTTCTCACATTATTTGGGTAAACATAATGCTAAACCAATGAGCGACTGAATACTTCAAAAAAGCTGACCTGCTGGCCCTCTAAGGATTACATCATTGTCTTCAGTTGAGTCCACATCTGCTACCTGCCTGAGCCACTGAATAAGCACTGTCTTGTTATCAACGTCACATCTCTCCTAATACACAGCTGTGTGCCTGACACATATCACAAACAACACACTTTAATGCCAAACCATAAGCTCGAGGTCCAGTTTCAATTCACACCTTCTGCCTTTCACCTTAAGTGTAAAAGCTCTGAATGAGAGACAACAGCAGCAAGTTAAAGCAACAGGGTCAAAGGTCATTCACTGATTCAACTCTATCAAACTGATAAGAAAAACAATAGAATACATTGTCATTATCTACATTTCATACTTTGTTTTGCTGACTTTATTGAATGAATAATTAAATATCTAACTATCTAAATATCTGTGTCATGTTGTACATTTACAGCCTGCTGGTTGTACAGCCCCTCGTTATCATGGTCATATTTAATGATCAGGTAATAAAAGTGATGATGGAGCAATGATTGGCTGTCTGGTGACATGTGACCTGTAGCTGCTGACTTATTACCCAGAGGAGTCAACTTCTCCCATACCTGAGAGTTACTGTGTACTGGGTTAGACGGGCTCTCGATCTGAGACAGCGAGCATCTATTTCAAATCGTTCTTTTTCATTTCTTTTTTTATTCTTATTCATATTTTCTTTTAGCAATGGCAACAGAGACACGGCTGGGATGGCAACAACTGTTTCTGATCCTCACAGGTAGGCTTTATGCTTGTATTCTTTCTGTTAGATACATAAAACTACCACACCTTGTTGGTATTATCATCAGACTTAATGGTTAATCCTACGATTTGCTACTAAACCGAAAGCAAGGCTGCTGAAAAGAATAAAAGAAACCTTTATTACATTAGCCTAGAAAGAAACATACTGAAAAGCTCTATTTAAGTACTGTATAACATAAACATATTAAACCATATCTTCTATGCTCTGTCCTCCAGTAACACATTATGGAAGTAGTTGTCATAAATACATCACTATTACTGGGAAACAGATTATTTATCATTTATTATGTATTTCATCTGATTTCAGTGCTGCCTTGCTGTAGGACTTTGGAGGTTTCTATTCCACAGCAACAATACAAAGTCTCAAAAGGAGAAGACATTACATTGACCTGTTCCTTCATTACAACCAGACCAGATTTCAGCTTGCTCGTCATCAGATGGTCATCATACTTCCAGGACAATCCAGATGAGCCAATGGTGATCATTTAAACTGGCTTCCTGCATAATTTGTGGTCATAAAACTGTCTAAGTTGCACATATTGGGGAACTGCTTAAAGTAGAAATCTCAGCCTGTGAACACACATGCAAAAATCAAACTAACAAACAAACAAAACAAAAACGTCTTCAAAGTAAACCTGGCTTGAACATGGAAATACATTTATAACAGAAAGTAAACCTGATGAACCACTGGTGAGACATTAAACTGTCTTCCTAATTTGTGGTTGTAACATTGTTCATGTAGCACATTCTAGTAACTTAGGTAGGACTCTATACAACACAATTTTGTATTATATGATTTTGTAATATGATAAATTGTCATCATTTGTACAGAAAATAATTCTTCCAAGAGAAGGGATAGTAGCAACAATGAGACAAAACTGGAGATTTGGCACAAAATGTCAGCTTATGGTTATGTCTTCAAATAAATGTCTGGTTTAGTCTAACCAACAATCCCACACCCAAAGATATCCAGTTTACAACTAGTTTATAAAATAGCAAAAAGCAGAAAATCCTCATATTTGAGAGGCCAGATCCAGTTAATAGATTAATCAACTAACTGTTGCAACATAACTAGAGACTGAAATGAATATGTCTCACTCTTAGTTAGCATACATAATAGTCTAGCATCTAGTCAATTTTATTTACAGTGTATATGTAATGTCATGGTGACTTGTGGCATGGTATTGATAATAATAATACTATAATAATTAATTGTGTATGTGCTCTAACAATAATAAGAAGAGGAAGAATAAAACACTATTTATATAGCACCTTTCATACAGGGCAATATACTATGGCTCATAGTACTTTACAATAAGAAGTGATACATACTCGCATACTATTATGACATTGTTGAATATTATATCTTTATATTATATATAAATATCATAATCATTATATTGCATTATTATATTATATAGTGCAGGTTTCTTTGAAAACTGTGTTGTTTGTGTACATTTCTCTAGCAACGCATAGCCACCTTCTATACAGACAATTTGGTCGACATCGTGCCTGAATATGAAAACAGAGTCAGATTGGAGGTTGACGTCGATAAATGCATAAGCACACTCCACTTGACAAAGGTGACTATGCAGGAGAGCCGTTCATTCCACTGCAGTGTCTTGATCCCCACTGATGATGAGGGAATAACTTCTGCCACCACTTCCCTTTTGGTTCTGGGTGAGAATGAACAACACACATATGTTATGTTTATTATCTGTCTGTTGTCTCCATGAGGACGTAACATCAATACTACATTGGGTTTTTTCTTGTCATAAACTGATTCTTATTGTTATATTGTTTGTTTGGTTTTTTTGCAGAACCTCCCTCTAGGCCCCTCTGCACAATTCAGGGGAAAGCAGAATATGGGCAAGACATCACCCTCACCTGCAAGTCTGAGGAAGGATCCCCAAAACCCAGCTATGAATGGAATAGCTACAGTGTCCAAAACATGCCCAGACCATTTCCGCCAAAGACAACTGAAGGTATGCGTTTCAACCACCTATATATTTCATTGAAGCACATATCTTTGGTGGAGTGGGTTCTCCTTTTGCCAGTGTTTATGTAAATAATGACAAAATGCTTTGCTTCATTGTGTTACAGTGAATGGAAGCCTATCATTATTCAATATTTCCCAAGAGACATCTGGGTTCTTCGTTTGCACGTCAACCAATGAAGTTGCTTCCACCAGCTGCAACCTCACCTTAGCTGTGGTGCCAGGTGAATGTTTATAAATGATTTACCTGTTCACCTATTAGTGACAGATACTGTAGAATTGACACTTAATTGCACTTCCCATCAGCAATCACAGTTTACTGTTTGAATGTACATGGAAGTTACAATGTTACATGGATGATATCCGTACCATACCAGTGTGGAGATTGCATGCCATTTAACAGTGACCAAGATCTCAAGATCATTGGTTATACAACTTGCAAGAGCAGTGAGTAAACGTCATGTCTGTCCTCTTTTCTATCCAGCCAGTATGAACATAGGGTCTACTGCAGGTATTATTGGAGGAGTCCTCGCAGGTTTACTGTGTCTAGTGCTTCTCATCTTCTGTTGCTGCCGGAAGAAGGACCAAAAGGAACAGAATGCTGAAGGGTATGTATTGTTTGTCTAACCCTAACCCTAACCTGTTTCTGCTACTATAAACACAACAATTATTAGTGTATTGATTGTTAGATTCTGAGTGGTGTTTATAAGTGCCGATCTCGACATTTCCTCTTTCTTTTGTGCGTTTTGTCCCTGGTTATCTGTTGTTAGTTCCCCTGAAGACATGGACTTTCATGACAAAGATGCTCCTGAAGCTGGAGAGCAGTACCGGGATTACACAAGTGAAGCAAAGCCACAGGTTTACCAAGACAAAGCTGTTTCTCACAACAGTTACAGCGATCTGCATAATCATCATGGTGGAAGCTGTGATCGTCTCGTTTACAATCAGTACTTAAACTGATAGGACTAACTTTGTGAATCGCTGAATAACTACTGAATCTTATTTGCCTGGATGCACTAAACTGGTTTCATGGCTTAATGCCTCGTCACTTCGCTTGGGGATTATTTACTTCAGTATTTTTTGTAGTGTTGCTGACTTCTTTTCCCCAACTACCTGGGCTACATTTACAATGTTTAAAAATCTTTTAAAAACATTTTTGTGGTAAAAAAAATGTTTGTTTTAATTTGTTGTTTCTTTATTTTGGTGTCAGTTAATAAGGAATTAAATTTGACTTAAAATGATCATTTGTATCACATTTTTTTCAAAATATGTTTGTTTGATAAATGATTTGAATAGAAGACTTTGTAGCAAAACATTTTTAAAAATCGAGTTCAATAAAGAAAATGTGTCAAATAACATTCCTCAAAACTCACTGCCAAGTCTGACCTGATTTTATCCACTAGCTACCCCCTCTCTCCTGCACACCCACACAGGCCCATGAACAGTATTAACCTAACTCACTTTTGGGGACTTTAGGCTTATATTAATTTCTTGGAGCCTTACCCTAACCCTAACCTTAACCACTGACCCCAAAATGAGCCTTTCCCCAATTAGTAACACAGCGTATGTCCCCAATTGGACAAGCCCTCCCCAATTAACTGGTCTTACTCATGAAATCTGGCCCCAAAAGTAGCCTATGACAGAATGAACACACACATATAAATTGACCTAGGTCACTTATGAGGACATGTACTAATTTCCTGGAGACCATAAAAATCTGCATTTTTCCCAATCTCAAATCCCCAGTTGGACTAACTGTGCTAGCATATGATAAATACACACACACACACACACACACACACACACACACACACACACACACACACACACACACACCATATATTTAGAAGAAATATCCTGCTGCTCTCACACTAAAATGACACCTGCACCAGCCCTGCTACACACCGCGTTTAGTATCCCGTGTGTGTGTGTGTGTGTGTGTGTGTGTCTGTGTGTACTTAATCTTCCTGTGGCACTTTACTGCTTAACATACAATGCTCCCACATTATTACTTTAATTATATGGCTTAGACTGCAGCACACTTTGACAAACACTTTCCCCCCTGAAACTCAAACAACAAACAAAAGGCTTTAAAAGGAACAATAGGTGTGTGTCAGTCAAGTAGGTGGACAGAGGGATGTCCTGGTCCTAGCCCTAGTCCTGGGTCAGCTCCAGGTCGCTCATGTCCCCTCAGCAACGGCCTCATTAATGCAAACACAGCGTTACTATGGAGGCAGAGACACAATCAATCCATCCACTGTGTCCTGGTGCGAGCCGGGACAACAGATCACCCTGCAGACATGGAGGACACACCAGCTGAGGACAAGAGACTGGACTTTCTAGCGGATTACGTGCTGAGGACTCTGAAACTCAAACAGGACCGATGGCAGAAATGCGTGTCCAGCGAGGACAACATGCGGGTCCTGCAGGAGTTCATGGACAAACCAGAGCAGCGGACTCTCCTGGTGTGTGTGACCGCTGCTGGACTCTTACAGCCCACCGCTGCCTTCAACACCACCTCCAAAAACAAAGCGGTGTACTTTGTGAAACGAAGACAAACTGCGCTGAGTCCAGACTCCATGAAGGACAACTTGTTCTGCGGGGATTTGTCTTACGCTCCACTGGATCAGTTTTCTGCTCTAGTTGAGGAGGTGAGCAGCTGAGCACAATGCGTTAATCATTACATGCGTGAAATCAGTGTTTGCTTTATTCACTACTTTGAAATGAAATGATATCCAGCTGCCCAAGAAGCCCACTATAAAGTACATGAGCTGGTCAAATGTGATAAAGTAGGGTGAATTTACTCAAGTTGTCTTCTAAACTTGAGAAAGTTTTAAGGTATTCTACTTGAGGATGTCATACTTCATTAAACCTGTAGTCCAAACACTGAACTTTAAACCTCACAGCATTCAGGGCCCATTTCACTCACTGTAGGGGCTGCTGGGACTAAAATGAGCTATAGCATGTTCCACTTTACAGCAGGTGGAATGTAACTAAGTAGTAGGGTAGATTATGGTAATGTGGGACACATTCACCATATTTACATATAAACCCAATACATTATATCATCTAATATCATTATGAAATCCCTGAGATGTTTCCCTGTTTAATCAGAAGACAGCTTTTTAGATATTGTACTGAAAAGGAAAATGGCACTTTTATTATTATTATTATTATTATTATTATTATTATGTTCCTTGTGTCAAATCATTTCAGAATTTGTAGCTTGTGTAATGTGGGACACTATTTTTTAGGCTTGGAAATACTTTGATTTATCTTATCTGCCAAAGCTGTCTGATTCTGAACTTCCTCTATGTTTTTTTTTTGCTTTCTCATCAGAAAGGTTAAAAAACTATGAGCCATGTTTCCATGTGTAATGTTACACAATATAACTTTTGCATATACTAGTAAGCTTTAAAATAACTGAATAGAAAAAGAGATAAATGCACTGGAGTCTGGTTCTCCCACATTAGTCAGTGTCCCACATTACCCTAATCCATCCTAAGTAGTACATTTACTCAAGTAGCTACTGTAAGCAATTAGAAATACATGTATTTAAAGTGTTTCATTTCATGCTCTATTCAACTACATTTATTTGACAGCTACAGCTAGAGAATCTACATAAAAACATATGATCCTCTTATAAAATATGATGCAATGATACAGATTAGACTACCCAAAACAGTATTTGAGTTCAAATTAGCCACTTCAACAAACTGCAATAATATATATGCTATATATAGGCTATATATAGTCCAATATCTTATACTATAAAAGAGTCCAATAATATACTCTATATGGTATAATCCTACATTTGCCTAAGTGACATTGTCAAGTGTTTTTATATTGCAGTATCATTACATTTTCTTAACTAAAGACATAAGGTACTGTAAATATTACAAACAAAAGAGGGACACACTTAAAGGCACTGCTGCACCCTTAGTGGTAATAACTTTAAAGTATCAGTAATAATAAAACAATAAATGAATGTATGCATTATATTAGGCCTACATTAATAATACACTTACTAAGATGTCTTTGTCCCTAATATTTAGGCCTACCTTTACTCTTTTGTTTTGCTTTTGATATTTTGTTTGTACTTGGTGTTATTTAGATAGTAGTACTTGGTTGATAATACTTATGTACCTTTACCTACTTGTATTGGAGTATATTTTAGATTGTGGTATACCACTGGTTTGTAAGTTAAGCACACATTTGTTCAGTAAAATGCACCAGTAAGGCTGTTGATGTACATTTAAAATCTGCATGCTTCTACAAGATGAAGCCTCAAGAGTAGATAATAATGCAGGTGTTTCCTCAAGGCACCTAAGCAAACTTGCAAGTTACTACATTACTAAAAACTAATTACCACACACTAACATGGAGCCTTCATACCCTTTGGGGGTCTGGCAGCCCCATGGCAGTTGCTCAATTTGCCTGGTTGGTAATCCAGCTTTGACTGTATCTATCTCATAGCTGCAGTTACTTGGTACATTTTACTTACAAAAATAAGAGTTTCTAAAATATGATATAGATGAAACTACCCAACATAAGCTTAGCTCCATTTAGCTCCAACATTAAATAGCCGCTTATATGGTAATGTATCCATAATTAGAATGCAAATGTAATAATATATAACCCCGACATGGGCCATGAGCTGCATAATGAGTACTTTCGTGTTCAATACTTTAAGTACATTTTGTTGATAGCTCGTTTGACCTAAAATAAGAAAACTAATCAAATTATGAATGCAAGACTTTTATTTGAACTATGTTTAATTATTTAAGTGATTGGCCTTCTTTTCCCACAACTGTACAAATCAGATACTCCAAAGCAATCACTTTTCCATACTGAAATAAATCTTTACACTCCTTTAGGTTGTGGCCCCGCTGCTGTCCAACAGTAAGAACCACACTCAATGGCCACAGGTTGTGTCTCAGGACATCAGGCACCACGTCCACTCCCTCAAGACTAATGTGTTTGTGGTGTCAGGCCAAGTCCAAGGCAAGACTCTGCTGCCTCTCCCTGCAGGCTCTGAGAAAGTGGAGCAAGCTGCCCTGGAGACAGACAAAAGGTAGACAAACACCAGGGACATAAACATGTGTGTCAGTGCATCATTTGTCCAACTGCTACTTTAAAAAAAAATGGTTTACTTGTGGCCCTCCACAGGGGGGAAACTGTGGATAAGAGCATCATCCACTCCTTGGAGTCGGCAGTGATTGAGTGGAGCCATCAGATCCGTGCTGTCCTGAAGAAAGACTCCTCCGAAGCTTTGCTGGAAGGCAAAAACCCCTCACCACAGACAGAGCTGCTCTTCTGGCAGAGCAGGTCAGCAGCTCTGTTTCTTCATACAGTGAATATCCACTGGCAACTTCTGTGTGTCGTGATTTCATAAAATTAACTTGTGTCCCTAAAGGACCTTAAAGTTGAATTGTTTTCTAAGATTTTGCTGGTGCTACTAATTATTTGAGTTTCAGAACACCTGTGCTATCAAGTGAGAAATGTAATTTGTAGCCCAGTGCTGTCTTTATTCCTTAGTTGTTCTAGCAGAATTATATCTTATGAGGCCAATATCTTCAACTTTTATTTGTTTTTCCTTTGTACTGCTTCTCATAAATTCAAAGCCTAGCTATAAAGTTAGCAGAGAGTTACACATTAGTAAATTAAAACCGTTGTTCCACACAAACTAGCCTTTGCATAGGGATTAACTAAACCCACTAACTTCATGTAATAACTGCTGCTGAGCTAACAGAGCTTACAAAAGTAAGATTAGCTCGCAGTAAGCTAACATAAGTATATATTAGCAGCTATCATATGACCCTGTTAGGCTGAAGAGTAAAAATATGTTGCCATTATGGTAAATGGTCAACATTAAAATATGTCACATACTGTACATAACACAATGTACTTCCAGTTACAAAATGTTATACTAAATTGCTATTATTGGAATGTGCCCAAAAATCACTAGTTTTATTCACTATTTTATTTGAATGCCCAAATTCTGTCTGTAAATGTATCAACCATATAGTGCTCTCAGATATTCCACAATGGACACAGCCTAAACAAAATAGCATTGATTGATAAAGGTGGATATTTTCTTTCACTGTAAACTACATTAATACTACTGACTCTGAAACACATTTCACCATGTAGAAATACATTTACAAAACTTAATACCAACATTTGTAGTTTTGATTTGAAGATTGGTAGTACGGTTTGGTATATTGTCTGGCCCCTAAAAACTTGTGATGCTACAGTACAGTGATTTATATTATATATTATATTAATAGTATATTAATTTCTTGTGCCTGGATTGAGCTACAGATGTTTTCTAGTAACCAATGTACACGTTATTGATGTTTATGTTAGTTAAGTCATTTCAATGGCATAACCAGATGTAGTAAATCACTAGTCACACAACCTTAGAAACTGATTTATGTACAGTTGGTCAAACCCAACCCTTCTATAAATGATACCAAAACCATTTGCTTTTCATCTCTTTTCTACTTGAAGATATGCAGATCTGGAGTGCATCCACTCCCAGTTAAAATCCTCCAAGGTGAAGAAGATGGAGATGCTGTTGGAGGCTGTGGAGAGCAGCTATTCCCCTGCTTTTAGTAACATCTTACAGGACGTACTTGCAGGTAATGACACAAGCTACACCCGACAAAAGAGCAAAACATAATGAGGTCTGCTTTCTGAGGTGTAGAACATTGATTGTAGGGCTGAAATGTGATTTAAGATGACTTACCTTCACTTTTGCACATGTGGTATTGAGTTTACTGAATGGAATTTGATCAAATCTTTACTCACCAGCTTTGGAAGAGGCAAAGGACATCTGCACCTACTTGAGGCCCCTGCAGCGCCTGTTTGAGGACATGGAGACTGCAGAGTTTTCTGATGTCAGGGGTCAGATTGGCCCTTTGATGCACACAGTGTGTCTGGTGTGGGCCAACTCCAAATACTACAACTCCCCAGCACGCCTCATCGTTCTGCTGCAGGAGACCTGCAACCTCCTCATACAGCAGGTCAAGTGCAGTTTCTTCTCTGGTTCAAGTGACGATCCATACAGCCTGCTCTTTTTTACTTCTATGTAGTTTTTTGCTGCTAAGTAGTCATTACTGTTGTGTTTCTGAACTGCATTTGTCAGATATTACCTGTCACTACAGAGTAGGTGTGTGTTTTGTTTTGTTTATTCTTAGCTTTTCTGTTGACGAGGTTTTACTGTCTGTGGGTGGAATTCTTTCCTTTGTTTGTTCAGCCATGATGGGTTTCACTGTTCATGTTATCACATTTTCTATTGTGCAGTTCCTTTGTGTTCACTTTTTTGGAAACAAAACTCTGTTTTTGCTGCCAGAAATATATGCAGCACCTGAAAACTTTTCCCAGGAAAGACCTGCCAACCACCAGAGCTGAATTAACCCACTAGGGGAGCCCAAGGCGAAATTGAGCTGTGGGCTCCAATTCACAAATTCCTCTTTTCCTATTGTGTATGCATCCTGTTGCCTTTAAGTACCCATCAGGTACAGCGCACATGGCAGCTTCAATTTATTTTGCTCGGAGCCCCAGAGACCAACGGAGCTCCTGTTGTAGCATACCGTGCTTCCTGTGTGTCAGTTTGTAATATCTGCAATATTTCCTCCTGATGGAGTATTCACCATGTTAGCATAAAATCAACTGAAACCGCAGGAGTATTGAAACTAGATTTTGATACATGATCTTCACTTTTGTGGTGCATATTCCTGAACAACTTTGCAGTTATAACCACAAAGTAATTGCTACACAGGAGTTTTTGGAACCCCTAAATGTACTTAGGGCAGACAGTGAGCGGATGACACCGCCTCTGTCTTTTCCAAAGTAAACAGCAGCCATCCTCTTGCCAATGCTGTCTAAGTTGATTATAGTTCAGCATATTTCCACTTGCTGTTGCAACTCACCATGTGATAATGGCAATGACAGAAAACACAGAGAGAAAAACAATCCTAGAGCTAGATTTACTGGTATCTAAGTTCTCTATTAATTAGTTCCTCTATTAAACTATAACACACTATATTTGGTAACAATATGAGATAACACTAGGTCAATAGAAGCAAACTGTAGCATATGGTATAGGTGTTAGTTGGGTTGGATGTCACTGGAAAAAGTAGCGGGCTAGTTGTGCCCTGCTGGCACCCTTGCCAGATTGGGCAGTTTTACACCTAGCTGAGCTATTTTTCATTGGATTGGGTGGGTAAAATGATCTTGTGTAGTTTGTGATAATTTGGGATACTTATTGTGCAGCCTGTCTGAAGGCACTTTTAGGGTGTGGTACCCCAGAGTAGTTGCCCTTTACTAGCCACTGAGCTTATAAAAGAGAAAATATAAAATATTTCATGAACTTGGCATGCCACTACAGTAAATGTATATCAGAGGCCTAACTAAGCCAAAATAACCTGCTTATTTACTGCTTTCCAACACCAGGCCCGGGTATATTTAGTTCCAGAGGAGGTTCTCAGAGGAGAGGTTTCAGAGAGTCTCCTGAAGGTGCAAACAAGCCTTGATATCCTGCAGCTCTTCAGGAGTACTTATGAGGACCGTAGGGCCAATCTGGGCCAGTACCAGAGGAATGGAAGCTTGGTGAAGCCTTGGGACTTTTCCCCGCTCTTGATCTTCTCTGGACATGACCGCTTTATCAACAGGGTCAAGACCATTAAGGTAAGTGTGGAAACTTTACAAGTGACTCAAAAAGTGGCAAATCCTCAAGTAATATCGGTATTTTTGGTGTGCTGATAGAACTGAAATTTTCCTTATTTTACAAATCAGACCTTTGTAGAGATATTACAGTGGTACTGCACTCTATTGTCTGTCTACTGTACAGGACATCCTTTTGACAGCCGTGGACTTGCTGAAGCTTGAGAAATTGGAGATTGGAGGTGTCCGTGGCCGGGCCCTCAGCCAGCAGGTCCAGTTGCTCCACCAGGAATTCGTAGACACTTATAAATTGTTCACGGAGAAACCCTATGACTGCTTGGACCTCCACAACATGGTAAGGAATGTTGGGATTACAGGATCCATTGAGATTTCGTACACTTGCCTGCAGGGAAAAATAGGCTGTCCTTTTTGTAGAGCAACTTTTAAGGTCAATTCATTTTCGGAAGGGTTTTATGAAATGCTAGACACAGGTTACAAGCTTAGTTTTTATCCTTGAATACCTCTCAGTACATGCTCTTTTTCTCTTATGCTGGCAAGCACCATCACAGCCTGGTCACTCCAGCGTTTGTGGAGCAAATTGTTTTTCTGCCAAAATAGACTTTTTTCAATGCCATCTAGTTGCTTAACAAAGATGTTCCTGAGTTATAGCAAGAAAAGCAATTTACTTTGCTTGTAAGACCCAGTCGGCGCTCCCCGCTGGATAGCTTTGAGTCAGTGAGATGTGAAAACGAATATGCTGTGCTGGCTCTCCGTTAGTTCGTACTGCTGTGTGGTGTTTTTGGCTGTCGGTATAGCTGAGCTATCTGCCCTGCAGGAGTTTGAGGACGATGTGAGGGAGTTCAAACTGAAGGTGGATGACACAGACCGGCGACTGGGAGCCGTCTTCTGTCAGGCCTTTGATGACGCCTCTGGACTAGAGCACGCCTTCAAGGTCCAGAAACTCACTATCTCACTTTGTCACACATTCACACACACGCACATTCATTTAAAAGCCCTTTCACTCCTCTGATGTCTGCAGGTTTTGGATATGTTTGGTAGCTTGCTGGAGCGCCCCCTAGTGGCTGAAGATGCTCTGGATAGATACCCTCTCCTTGTGTCCATGTTTGACAGGGAGCTGAGCTGCTGTAAAGTCTTCTACAACAAACACATTCAGGTTACAGAGGAGCTGGGTGAGATATATAAAACAAAAGTCTCTTCACTGTGGTTGGGTGGACACAGAAATCTCAGAAGCAGACTTCTCAAAACCTAAACAAGTAAAACCGAAACTTTTTATTTTTTAAATTAATTTGTGAGTCGACCCTTGAAGGTTGAGTGAGCATGTGGGCAGGACTTCAATCAATGCCTTCAACAGCGAGATCCATAAGAACATCTCAAGGACACATTGGTTGATGTAGGGATTATACTTGTAATGGTTTCCACTTCAAAGCTTCCTCATTAAAAAGAGAGAGACCCAGAGAGATCCTGGGAAGGGAAATGTCTTTCGTTTAGCATATTTTAAGTCATTTAAAACCTTTAAAGCCCTTACACGCTAACAAACCACCCACACATGTTTTCACTTATGTTGTCTAATTAGACCTCTTGTCAGGACTGTGTGGGCGTGTGCGAACTGGGCTTGATTGATAGCTCCCTTACCCCCCTGTTTGTTTTTGTTGCGCCTGCTATGGTGGGACAACATACCCTGCTATCATTCTTATTGGTTAATAGACTCTTTTTTTTTACATCATGTAATTCCCTGCATATCTCCAGAGCTGGGTTTTTTTCAATCAGAGAAATTGAAAACAACTGTGTAGGATTGCCTTTAAGTCATGTAAGACAAAACAGTTAACCACTATACAACATGTTGCTTAATCCAGGATAATGTGATCATTTATACTGTAGTGAAGGATAATATAGGCCCTAGATGTCTCTAGATGTTAAAATACAAACAAACAATATACAGTACTGTGCAAAAGTCTTAGGCCGCCACCATCATACAAACAGAAAATACAGGAAATATGTACACAAAATTGAACATGAATTATTAATTATTATTATTAATTGTGGCTCCATTCCATTTAGCTTTAAGAGAGCCAGGTTCCTACTATTGCTCAAGTGTAAGGGGAGGTCTGAATACTTACACACTTTAACCTATAGAAGCTGTTTTCTTTTCTGTTTTTAATACTGCATACACATTTCCTGTATTTTATGGCTGTATTCTAATTAAGGGACTGAGAAATAATTATATGTGATCATTATAGCATTGCTAAAACAATAAATCTGACCATATATAATTATTTCTCAGAAAATACAGGAAATGTGTGCCGTATTGAAAAAACAAGAAAAAAAAAAGAAAAAAAAAAAAGACACACTTGAGCAATAGCAGGAACCTGGCTCTCTTAAACCTAAATGGAATGGAATCTTTATTAAACTTTTGTGTACATGCTTATTGTATTTTGTATAATGGTGGTGGTCTTGCACAGTACTGTATATCATAGAAGTCGATAATGAAATCTGGAATTTCAAAATAGAAGAATGAATGGATCTTACATTAGTGGCTCCAGGAGTCTTTAGATTGGGCTTTTGCTATTTACTTTTGGTTTGTCCCTTCCTCTATGCAGATAATTTCCTGCCGCTGACAATACCACACCAGAATTTGATTAAGGCAATACTGCAGGTCAAATTTATAGCGTTTCAATGAAATTAGATGCTACACTTTACTTTGGCACAGCCCTAATTTGTGAATTATGTGCACTCTAACAGATAATATGTGCAGTCTTTAGTTCAATCTTTCTCTGCCTTTTTGGTAAATATCTGTGCAACAATAAGTAATGATACTTAACCTCCTCAGGTCTTACTCCAGTGAATAAGAATATGCCAGCAGTCGCTGGCGGGCTGAGATGGGCCCAGGAGCTAAAAGAGCGCATCCAGGTCCCATTCTACAATTTCAGACACCTCTCCTACCCGTGAGTCTTCTTTTGTCTCCAGTGCAGCAGATTTAAAAAATAATTTTTGTGTGGTCATGCATTCCTAGTGGCCTCACTGTAAATTTATCACTCTGTGAGTTGTTTTAAAGACCTCATAAAAACATCTTGGAATAATGACTCCTGGAAAGATATTAGGTATAACCTTTGCATGGGTTGTAAAATTTCATCTTCTCTGCAGGTGCCTGGAGTCTGTAGAAGGAGCCAGGGTCATCCAGAAGTATGAGGAGATGATGCAACTGTTGGACAGGTGTGTGTGGATCTTATCTCACTGTATTACACTATATGTCATCATGCTTAGATGTAAATATTACTGAATAAAAGAACACAAAAGAAGATTAAACAGAATTGGCAGTGACTGAAAAGGATCTCACCTTATTGTACTGTTAATATCAAGCAAGTCAATAACATGAATCAAATACTGTGGCTCCGTCATGCAGTTTCACACCAACACTGATTTTTAAGTGAATATTTGTGATTTTGTTAGTTGAGGGTGCAACATTTATGAAGCAGCCCCTGTGGAATGGCATGTAGACATGCAGCTCCAGGCATGATTTATGTTCTCATTACTGTGGCGCTGCTCTGCAGATTATTTCACAGGACTCCCATAATCCCATATGCTCTGTCGCTGCTCACTGATGCCAAGTGAGAAATGGCCTTTTAGACCACATCCAACATCAAAACCTGCAAGATAAAGCATCCCATTGGGGGGAAATGCTGTTTATATGGAATCAAACTGAATTGTACAAGAGTCAAAGACAGAAAGAGACAGAGAGAGATCTTCTATTGCTATATTTTATTTAAAGTTATTGAAAAGATCTAAGGCACTCGAGAGGGTAATACATTTAAAAAGCCTTTAATACTTCATGGATAATTAGTCATAGTTAAGAACATGCCTATGCATTTCAGCCATTAAGGCCTTCATCAAGTCAAGCACAAAAATTATATTTGATTTAACACTTTTCACCTTACCACAAGGCCGCTCAAAGGTTACAACTTAATGTAAGTGGTAATGTCAGTCATGACAAATACAGGTAAATCAAGATTTCAGACCAGTTTTTGATGGCACTATGTAGTGTATACAATTTGCACTCTGAATTCAGATGCCTAAACACCTTAGAAATTCATTATCAAGTGTCATAACTACTCTGGATGGCATTACTCTGGCCTCCAGCACCACTGTAAGGAACCTACTGTAGGAGTTATATTTGATCAGGATCTGTCCTTTAATTCCCACATAAAACACATTTCAAGGACTGCATTCTTTCATCTGTGTAATATTGCAAAAAATAGACACATCCTGTCTGAAAATGATGCTGAAAAACTAGTCCATGCATTTGTTACTTCTAGGCTGGACTACTGTAATTCATTATTATCAGGCTGTCCTAACAAGTCTCTAAACACTCTCCAGCTGGTCTAGAATGCAGCTGCTCGTGTTCTGACAAAAACTAGAAAAAGAGATCATATAAATCCCATCTTGGCTTCACTGCATTGGCTTCCCGCAAAATTCAGAATAGCATTTAAAATCCTTCTCCTCACATTCAAAGCTCTTAATGGTGAGGTTCCATTATATCTTAAAGAGCTTATAGTACCTTATGTACCTACTAGAACACTGCGCTCCCAGCATGCAGGTCTACTTGTGGTTCCTAGTATCTCTAAAAGTAGAACACGAGGTAGAGCCTTCAGCTATCAGGCTCCTCTCCTGTGGAACCATCTTCCAGAT